>NW_022589713.1:38050840-38527130 GCF_004348235.1 Phoca vitulina | reverse complement strand
AAGGAAGGAAGGAAGGAAGGAAGGAAGGAAGGAAGGAAGGAAGGAAGAAAGAAAGAAAGAAAGAAAGAAAGAAAGAAAGAAAGAAAGAAAGAAAGAAAGAAAGAAAGAAAGAAAGAAAGAAAACAGGAAAGGAAACCATCGTGGCTAGGAATCAAATAAAGGGCATGAAATGTGCCAGAGGAAACTCCAGCTCTTCAAACCATGTGAGAAAAATAAAGGTGAGAAGAGAGAAACAGAACAGTATTCTCATTTTTATATGGAAAACATTGTCTTTGGGGAGAAAACCACGTGAAACAAACATGGTGATCTTAGGCCTCATTAGAAATGCCAACTGTGGGCAAACTTACAATGCTTTCTAGTCTTGGTCTACTAAAGCAAGGATGTCAACAGCAACGTATGGAGAAAAGTTGAAATTTCCAGGCAGACACAAATGTCTCCATGTACCTGAGGGGCTCTCAATAATTTGAATCTTGAGTCCCAAGGTCTTAAAAAAAGGTGCCATCCAAATACTGCAAATTGGAAGTCTGTAAGCCTTCTCTAATGATCCAAATTAAAATTGATTTCTCTCCTAATATAGCTTCTATCTCTTAAGTGATTTATAAAGGATAAACTTGTGTTAAACAGCTTTATGTGTATTATCTCATTAACTTTTCACAATGACCTCAGGAAGTAGCTTCTTATTTTCCTACTTTACAGAGAGGAAAGACAGAAAGAGTCTATCTCCTTGAGAATGCTGATCCACAGCACCACCAAACTTGGAAATATCGTTCTTCTAGTTACCATTGCTGAGTAAGAAACTATCCCAGGTTTAGTGATAACACCACAACCATTTCCTAGGCTCACGGTTCTGAGGGTCAGGAATTTGGAGCGAACACAGTGGGAACAGTTTGTTTCTATTCTCCCATGTCCCAGGCATTAACTGGGGAGATACAAATATCTTGAAGTAACTCAAGCAGCTAGAGAGTGGAGTCATCTGGAGGCTTCTTCACTCACAAATCAGGCATGTGGGCTGAGAAGACTTGAAAGCTGGGCTCTACTGAAACTATTGACCAGAGCACCTGCACGAGGCCTCTCCACTCCACGTGGTTGGCTTTCCTCACTACACGGCGGCTGGGTTCAGAAAGGGAGTGTCCTGACAGCAATCAGAAACTAAGCTTTTCAAGAGAGCCAGAGAGAAGCTACATGACCTTTTCTGACCTTGATCTGGAAGTCATGCAGCATCACTTCCACCAGACAGTATGGGGTTGAAGTGAGTCCCAACTGCTAGGCAGTCTGAAGAGGAGGGTGGAAGAATGGCAAAGTCACACTGCAGAAAAGCATGGGTCGAATGGGTGGTATTATTGTGGCCATATTGGCAAATGTAAATGGGCACCTCTACACTTAGACTTTTTATTAAGACGGTTAATATTCATCTATCTTTTTGAAGCCACTGTTAGTAGTTAGATATTATGTTTTCTGCAGCAAAAGAAACCCAAGTGATAATGTTCCTAACCCCAACTTCAATAATGGTAATGTTATTATCTGCTTTGTATATTTAGTCTTGTAGGAGAGATTGTGTGTGTGTGTATGCGTGTGTGTGTGGTGGGGTGGAGGGGGGTGATAGCCTTAGAATTGATATAATCTGAAAGAGATACAGATGTACACAGATATATAATCTCTCGGCCTTTGGAGAACCTAGGCAAGAACTGGAGCAGCCAGAGTTCTGAGCTGTGAGCAGCTTCTTCCACTGTAAGCAGTCTCCACGGTATGAAAAAACAAAGTTTGGAAAAAAATTACCATTGAGTAGTGGTCTTCAAACTCTGTTCACATGTTCCTAGAATAATTTTGAAAAATTACATACCCTCTTTCCCATTTCTAGGTTATCTAAAAATTTGGTTATGAGTTCAAATTGCAAAGGATGTAAGTTCCAGACCAGGATACACTATTCTTCTGCCTTAGCACACAGATCTATGTACAGCTGGGAAAGCCTGGAAGCCCCATGGTTTATGGTGCCTGATTAATCATTACATGAGGCGTCTCCTTTGTTGGTGCCCCTCTGGGAAGTTTTCACACCCTGAGGCAATAGACCAAAGTAAGATTTATGTGCAAGGAATATGATTTCTTTTGTAAGAGGCTGTGGTAGGGAAACCATATATTTTCTAATCCTGAACATTTTTTTGACAATAAAAAGGGACACTATTAACTACTCTAAGAAATAAGCATTAACCAAGAAAACCGGGATATATGGTGACCCTAGCTATTAGAACCCTAGGAAGCAAATCAGTTTACAAAAGAGAATTCCTGGAAGCTGAAGATCTGGTCATTATTTCACTGAAAACTGCCCATTTTCAGTACTCCTTGAAAAATTTTCCATAGCCCCAAAAAGTTTGTATAGCTCTATTATTAAGCTAGCGTCCAGCCAACCAGTTGCCAAAGTATTGAAACATCACCATGCATGTTAGTAAATAGAGTAACAATAATTGGAATAGCCAATCAAAATAATCAATAATCTAAATCCCAGCATTTGTGTTTCATTTCAGAAACCACAAGCAGGCAAACTGTGATTCCAAGGCATCCTTGTGGAATGGATATTGGACACAGAGCTTGGGAATCTGTTACGGGGGACTTGCTATTTATTTCCAAAGTTGGTGGGTAGCACTGAAGCATAAATATCCTTATATAGCAGAAATGAGACTTGCCACTTCTTCAAATATCTTCTTCAAGCTTCCAAAAGAAATGCCTGTCCTTCCCCATGGGGGAGAAGTAGGGTCTGGGTATAGGAAGCAGATAGTAAGGTGACTGGGTGCCATGGATACACAGTTGTCATGGACATAGACAGCAAATGCCTTCATTGTGGGATAATGTTCCCTCTGATAGGTTTTTGAGACCTTGTTTTATTTGACAACTTAACTCCTGAAAGAAGGCAGCTGGCCCTGTGCTTTATAAACAAGTTTCCAGAGAGGGAATCTCCCAGAAACCTATTCAAGGATGAACACCGAGAGTCCTCTAGCAAGATGGTGCTGTGTCTCCACCCTGTCTTGCACCAAGCTGCACACTCTTCCTCCTCTACCTGACTGCTCTCTTTTTGAAAGAGAGACAGGGTCTAGAAGCTTCCACTACCTCCAGGCAGCATCAACCTCTGAGCACACTCCTATTATTTTTTTATGCTTTCTCTTCTTTTCTTCAGCTCTTTCTTCTTTGTCTCCATTAGTAACTGGGCTCTCCCTGGTCACTGCCTCGTGGTTGGCACAAGTGGTCTCCTAATTAGCCTCAATGGGGCCACAAAAGCATAGTGTGCTTCCTCATCGGAGAAAAAGAAAACAATATACAGGCTCCTGGCCTCAATAGTGAAGATCAGATCATTGCCATCTACTTTTCATCTTTCCCCACTTCCCCCCCTCCCTCTCTGCATCTCCCTGGTATCACCCAAATGATAACATCATTTCAGGTGAGAAGAAAAAGTACAAGTGAGGAGCAGACGCAGGGAGAGTAGAGAGCTAGTACAAAGGGCAGCCCAATGAATCCCTTTCTTTTATGATTAATGTGATTGCTTAATGGTTATCAATTCATAGGAAGTTGTGGGCAATGTGATGTAATTCCCCACACTTAGTCAGGAAGCAAACAGAATTATCATTTAATAACAATGCTGATGAAAGTATTGAATGGAAGATCAAAACCAGCACACCAGTCAATATAATATTTGGAAATTATTAGAATGATTTTATGAATGAAATGTATTACAAATAATATGCATAGGTAAGATATTTACATGATATATCATTAACTGCCTTAGACAATAAAAAGAGTATGGTCTATTCAATATTTGACTTCTATTATCAGTTATAGGACTGCACTACTTGAATATTTTCAACATTACATTTTACCATTTTATATCCAACGTTAAAGAAACCATCCTAGATGCCTGGACATGGTTTCTTCATTTGCATGGTTTCTTCATTTACTAGTGCAGTGGATTAAACATTAGTAGAGTTTTAATAACCTTGTATTCACATTTTCTTTTAACATATGTATTGCAGTGATTATCAAGGGGATAGTTATCACCTCATTTTAGAAGGAGAAAAACAGTGGGTTTCAGAAAAATCACACATGTTAGTGAATGTGAATAATTCTGAATTGCCATAGGGTACCCATTTCAGTCCTCTGTCACTCAAAGAACCCCTCTCACATTATCTCTCTCAGTGAGAAGTCTCATCCATTTCAGGAAGCTCTAAATGATTAGCTAATGGCTCAGAAGGTAGCCGTTAGTCACTGGATATTATGATTGCAGTAGGCTGAATAATAAATAATCCACCCAGATGTCCACAACCTAATCCCAGGAACCTATGAGTGTTACTTTATATGGCAAAAGGAACTTTGCAGATGTCATCAAGTTAAGGATCTTCAGATGTGGAAATTATCCTGGATTTTGTGGGTGGGCCCTTAAATGTAACCACAAGTGTCCTTATAAGAGAGAGGCAGAGAGAGAGGTGACTACAGAGAAGACAGTGTGAAGCTAGAGCAGAAATAGAGTTGAAGATGCTTTGCTGCTGGCCTTGAAGATGAAAAAAGGGCCCATGAGCCAAAGTATGCAAGGAAAGTAGCTCTAGAAGCTATAAAAGGCAAGAAACAGACTCTCCACTGGACGCTCCTTCGACACCTTGATCTCAGCTCAGTGAAACCCATTTCAGACTTCCAACCTCAAGAACTGCAAAAGAGCAAATGTGTATTGTTTTAAGCTGACAAGTTTGTGGTCATTTGTTATAGCAGCCACAGGAAACTAATACACTGATGTACAACAGGACTCAGAAAATCCTTCCTTGGTCAGGAAGAAGCAGAACTCTTCTGAAATTCTATTAGCTGCTGACTTCAAGTTAACCAACCAGACACTCATGCGGTGTCAGGATTCCTTAGTAGCAAGGGAATGGAAGAGAAGTGGAGCTACGTGAGTCACATCTACTAACTACACAAACATCACATTGGCTGACACCCTTCAACCCCAGGAAATCAGCTAGACACCGGGAAATCTTCAATCAAACTAGTCACTCAGAGGAAAGGGCCAGAATTTCACCAGGCAAGCTGAGCATTTATAGCTTCATTAAAGGCTACTAAATTATATGACTCAAGAAAATCACTGGCAATTTATTCGGACAAGAAATGTTTCTGTGGTTTTTACCACAAAACCTCAGTGGATCTTACACTGCATGACTATGGAATCTACTCTCACTTTTTGGAGGCCAAAATATCTTTCTAGTTCTTTGGCTTGCAGTATGGACCTAAGTAAAAATTATGAGGTAGTCAGCATTTCTGGATGTTGTCAATATAAGCTGTCAGTGACCCTGTACAGAACCTCTGGTTCATTTTCAGATGATACAACTCCTTTTTCAAGATGGTAGAAGAGCTGGGGCACCTGGGTGGCTCAGTCAGTTAAGCAGCTGCCTTCGGCTCAGTTCATGATCTCAGGGTCCTGGGATCAAGCCCCGCATCAGGCTCCCTGCTCAGCGGGGAGTCTGCTTCTCCCTCTCCCTCTGCCTGCCGCTCCCCTTTCTTGTGCTCTCTCTCTCTCTGACAAATAAATAAATTAATTAAATCTTAAAAAAAAGAAAGATGGTAGAAGAGCTAAATGGTCCCTGTTCTTGGAGTCAAGAATTTAATGCCATCTGATCAGGCATGGGAAGAAAATCTGAAAGAAAAGTTTAAATACTGGAATAATGGAAGAATGTCAAGTAGGCCTTAACATAGATCCTTAGAGTATCTTTCAAATCAGAAGTACAACACGCACAACAAATTTTTTTAAAGAATTTTCTACTTTCCACACTTGACTCACTTTACTCACAGTAGTGTGACAAAAAAAAGTATCAGTTTCTGGATTTTATTTTATTTTTTTTAAGATTTTATATATTTATTTGAGAGAGAGAGTGAGAGAGAGAGAGAGCACAAGCTGGATGAGAGGCTGAGGGAGAAGCAGACTCCCCAATGAGCAGGGAGCCAGACACCTGGCTCAATCCCAGGACTCCAGGATCATGACCTGAGCCGAAGGCAGACACTTAACTGACTGAGCCACCCAGGCGCCCCTCAGTTTCTGGATTTTAAAGCACAGAAACTAGGTAGACATGCTGCAATGATCCCGGTGGTTTCTAAGACGGGGCCACACCTATTCTTCATTCATTAGTCCCCCCAGAACTAAAATGGAGTATTTTATACATACAAGTACTTCTCTGAACAGTAACATGTACATTTAAATTAAATGATTGCAAGGAGTTCTATCAGGGGTATAATCACTGTCCTCAGCATATAAATAAAGACATGGGACTCAATGGCAAGGAACAATACACTACAGTGGATGAGAATACTGGTTGGAGGCTAAACAGCCAACGTTTGACTCTCAGGTCCCACTACTAGCTGTGTAACTCTGGGCAAGATTCTCAATTTTTCTGAGCTTCACTTCACTAATCTTTGAAATGATGATAATAGCACCTACTACCTAGGGCTATTTTGAACATATATACCTATATAATACCTATAAAGGTGCTCAGTGCAGAACTTAGAAAATATTCAGTATTCAATAAATATCAACTACCTTTACATGACCTTGAGGCCAATAAGAATACGATTTGAAGTATTTCATTAAATTATAATTTGTCATAATCTGGCTTGACAAATAATGACTGAAGGGAAAAGATAATGAGACATTTTAAATATGGAACTGGTTACTGAAGGAAATTTTATTGCCAAACACATGCAACTTGTTTTTTATTATGAAAACAAGTTGCATATATTTTGAACATCAAATGGATCAAAGGATATACAAGAAAAAGTTAATCTTCCTCTTCCTGCAGAACTTTGCTTGCATTCTACAGAAGTAACCACAGATATATGCACGCACGTGCATGTGCATTTGTGTTTGTGTGTGTGTGTGTGTGTGTGTAAAATACTATCCTAATTTGACTCCCAGATTTCCTTCTTGTTCCTCTACCAGGACTTTTTCACCCAGTAGCCTGAGTGAATCCTAAAACAATTAAATCATGTCATATAATTTTCCTTGCTTAAAATACTCCAATAGCCCATTGTATTTAAATAAAATAAAAACTCCTTACTCTGGATTACAAAGTGCTACATACTTGGGTCCCAGTCTTTCTTTCTAACCTTATCTCCCTCTGTTTGCTTCCAACTAAGCTCCAGAAACACTGGCTTTCCCTCTGTGTATATGATGAACATTTGGGCTCATTCCCGCCTCACGACCTTCACACTCTCTCCTCTACCTGGAACGCTCTTCATCTTGAACTATACATAGTTATGTCTCTTTTTTATTCAGATCTCAGATAAAACCTGTCCTCCCAATTCAGGACATGGCTGACTCTACAACTCAAGTAGTCACTCGTTATTCTTTATCATTTCAACCTATTTTGAGTCTTTGTGTAACATCTAACACCACTCTATATTTTTATTTGTTTGCTTATTTTTATTTATTCATATGTTTAGTTAGGTAATTGCTAGCTTCTCTCTTTCCTAGAATGGAAGCTCCATGACAGCAAGACTTGGGCCTGTTCACTCCTGGGCCTCTTTGCCTAGAAGGATGCTGAAAAATAATATGTGTTTAATAATGTTTCATACATTTTTGTTGACAGTTAATGAGGGCTATTTAGGTTCCTTTTCCAAGTAATTTCAAAAATCTGGCTACATTATCCTAGCACAACCATCTTTGTACATGTCCAATCAAGTGCCAAAAGTTTAATTATTGATTCAAAGGTATATGCAATTTAAATTTTTATTGTTATTTCCAAATCACCTTTTAACAAAGTTATGCCAATTTACATTTTGAGTGGATTCCTTGAATCTTCTTTTAAGTGACTTTATGACATGATATTTGAGATATGTTCTCTCAATGTAGAAGCTCAGGACACTTTATAATTTTATAACTTTGAAACGCAAACAGGATAGCCCAAGTGCAGATGTTCATAGAGGACCTTTGGAATGGCTAGAGAACCCGCATCTATAGTTATTGACAATTAGGCGAGTTACTATGAGAAGCATGCATGACTCCCTTTCAAAAGTCTCTCATTACCCAAGAGTCTTATGTCTGAATTTTTAGCAGTAAACAGAGGTTTACTAATCAACATGCATCATAATCTTTTCCAAGTATACAAGTATAATTTATGATAACAAAAATCTTAGTTTATGAAGATTGGATGGAGACACAGAAAACCATAATGGCAGAAACAGGTCCTTATTCTAAAAGGTTCTCAAATTCCACGAGTTCATTTCTCCCCACCAAAGGCTTGTTTATCTTACCCTTTGAGTCATCTATACCAACAAGCTCAGATTCTGTGTAGTACTAACTGGAAAATACCCTACTGATGCATGTATATCTGTATGTTCACATTTGTTTAAACTACATCAACAAGGCCATTGAGAGAAGTGGGGACACACATTTATACACACACATTAAACTACATCAACAAGGCCATTGACTCCTCCCTGACATTTTGAAAGACACCCTCTCCCAGTGCAAAATCAACCAACTAAAGCCATAAGCAACAGCCAGAAGGGAGCCAGAAAACAAAACCATAGACATACAGACATTCAGCCTCCACACGAACACCATCCCAAAAATTCTGCCGACCTATTTTGCCCATAAAGATATTTTAAATATCTTTAAATGAAACATCAATTTTCAGCAAAGATCATCCAATTTTCAGCAAAGATCATCCAAACACCTGTCATTTAAGCACGTAAGATGTTCTCTATAGCTCATCTCTTATACTCAACCGCAGCATATTCTCTCCTTAGAAGAGTTGGAGCATCGGAAAAAATTGCCCAGTTAATTGAGAGATACCAACTCGGGGTTCAGAAGGTACGTGCATCAAGTATCCAATTGACTACATACAGGAAAATGGGGGTACTCACAGCAGGGTGTCCGGTACAGTAGGTGTAGCTGGCGTGGGACTGATAGTGCAAGCTTGCTCTTGGAAAGGAGTATGTAGTCCAGGCTGGTTGGCCGCTGTTCCACTGAGAGCTGAAGCCAGGGCTCATGGTCACTCGTGACTTACTAGTCTGATAGGCTCTCACTGTGGAGCTAGACTATCAAGAAGAAAGAAATGCAATGTAAAGACAGCTCTGCATAAAACCCAAGTCAGCTATATACAGCAGCAGGCACTCTCTTGTAGGACTGTGGCACAGGTCTCGGCTCGTTAAGGCAAATGGCCGATTCCTTAAGAGGACGCGTTAAATATTGTTCTGACCGGGATAAAAGTATTTTCTCATTGTGAGAATTTTAACTGGATCACAAAGCACAAAGGCTCATTGAAATGGATCCTACTGAAAAGAATTTTTTTTTTTCCAGATTCCATGGATCTTACTGAAAACAGTTTTTTTTTTTTTTTTTTTTTTCCAGTTGCGACATGCAACTCCATCCTTCAGAAATGAGATAGGTTTTAGTGGTGACAGCCGTGGTGATACTGTCAATTACATAAACGCTCTTTCAGCACAGCATTTACCTTAGAAATTCACCGTCAGTCTCATCCGAAAGCAGTAAACAAAAATCTTAGTTTACGAGGATTGGACTGAGACACAGATTAATCCCTGACTCAAATGGTCCTCAAATTCCATGAATCTATTGCTCTCCTATGGAAGGCATCAGCAGAAATCTGGACATATTCCAACATGTCACCATTCCACTACCTAAAGGCAGCAAAATGATGAAGGATTTGAAATCATCACTTACCCCCAACCCACCAGACCAATGTAATTAAAAATAGAGAAATAGGAAAATATCTATTAACTTGCCAAATGTTAAATATACGTGGTTGTTCATAATTGTATATAGGGTAAAATGAACTGAAAACAAAACTCACTTGTATCTTCTGTCTTTCTTTGTCCTCAGATGGCCACGGCATATAAGGCATATAATAGTTTCTTTTCAGAGAACACTTTCTATCATCAAATTGCAATAGCTACTTACCCAAGTAGTACAGTAACTTCCACAATAAATTCTATTTATAAATCCATGGGCACATGCCAACTCAATCACTGGGAAAATGTGCTAATCTCATTGCCATTATATTCAGGAAACCTAGTGGGGAAAAACTTCTATCTGAGATTGTGTTTCCCATTAGGCTGGATTTTGATACCATTAGATACTTAGAGGAATGACTTTTCTGAAGACAAGTTTGGGCATCTTGGAGTAACTGAAAGAAAGCAAGGGCCTCAGCAATTGGAAGGTACTAGGCAGGGCTATTTCTCTCACAATATCCTCAAGATACTTGGAAAGGGAAAAGAAAATTTAAACCAGTGATTCACTGGGAAAAATTTTTAAATATTTAAACCCAAAACTAGAGAACATAGCCTTGTTGAGGTAGACAAGTTTTTTTGACCATCTGTCTCTACTCTCATCCCCACGTTACGTACCCCCATGTGTACGTTAATAGTTCAATGAGATGTGCAGGTACAGCAATGCAAAGGACATCGGAGGACAAACCTGTGTTGGAGAAGCAGTAGTGGACTTTTATAAAATTAGGATTTTTGTGGGGCACCTGGGTGGCTCAGTCGGTTAAGCATCTGCCTGCGGCTCAGGTCATGATCCCGGGGTCCTGGGATAGAGCCCCATGTCGGGCTCCCTGCTCAGTGGGGGAGTCGGCTTCTCCCTTTTCCTCTGCCCCTCCCCTGCTCGTGCTTTCTCTCTCTCTCAAATAAGTAAATAAAATCTAAAAAAAATTAGGATATTTGTGCATGGTCCTAAGTATGGAAGCTCTGTATTTATATTAAAAAACATGCTATATGTATGATATATGCTATCACTTCAAAGACTAAACTAGTCCACCCACAAAACTACCATTGGCCCTGAAAGTATCTTGGTTTTCCACTCTGCATCTATAGTCATTAACATTAATCTCTCTCGCTAGTTCAGTAGATTCTATGGGTAGCTCCTTCAAGACTAAATGTGGTTAGTTCCTTTATCTGTTTTCACATGTAGATCAGCTCCAGGACCTTAAAATTCTTGGAAATTGTGTATTCACAAGTAAGTGTGTAAATACCCTTGTCTCTTGGTTTAATTTACGTTTCCACACAGCATCAGTCTCTCCTCAATGATTTTATTCATGGTGGTCTTCCTCCTGCAAATTCTTTTTGGTCCCTCCTTTACAAAACTCACATTCAAGTTACACTTCATACTTGGTCCCATTCCCCATGCCTCTAGCTTACTGCCCTTGCCTTCCTACTCTCACACAGCGCTCCCAGTGTGGCTCAAGCACTTTAGCAATATGATTGCATTGTTTTGTATTGTAAGGGCTATATGTAAATTTCAGCTCCCCAACCTGGCTGAGAGTTGAGGTCAAGATCGAGTATTGCGTTTTTTGCAGCTCAAGGAGTCTTTATCTTTGTTGCCCTTGGAAGGCTCTGAAAGTGTTTATCTCCTTATCACTGCAATCATCTTTCCCTCTGACTCCTTGACCCTTCGGACTGTACCTTCCTGTCTCACCTGCTTCCTTATCTTTCTATTTGCTCTCCTCAAATGAGGTCTTTTGCCAGGGCTTAATTTTCAGTTCTGTGCTATTCATTCTCTTAACTTTCCTCTTTCGTGATCTTATTCATGGTCAAAGCTTTAAGTATTACTTCTAAGAAGATGACTCTCCAATGTAATTTAACAGTGTGTACTCTTTCCTAAATTCCAGTCCCAAATCTTAAAATATCTGCTGGATATGGATGTATAACTATCAATCACCACAAATGGAACCAAAGTTTAAGTTACTGTGTATAAAATTAAATGAGTGTAATGTTTTACTGTAAAATTTCACCTCCCCACAATTTATTTCTGTTAATATTATGGCATTATTTTGAAACCAACTGCTTTGACCCTTTAGAATGCTTGTGACTCATTTATTTGTCCTCCAACCTGTTATCTGGTGCCACCAAATTCTATTGACTCTCTTCAGTAGGTCTTGAACTGATGTTGTCCTTTCTATTCCCATTACGAGTACCCAGTTCTAGGATTTTACCAGTTTATATCCAAGTCACTGAAAATACATCAACAACCTTCTACCTTAAGCCTTAATTCACCCTCCACAATGAGATTAGATTAGTTTTCCTAGAAACCTGCTTTTATGGTGTTACTCCCTGATGAAAAGTGTCAGTGGTTCTCCATTCCCTGAGACAAAATCCAAAATTCCTAGTCTCATTGAACATTCTTTCTAATTTTACCTTAACCAATAACGCAAGGCTTATTTTTTATTCCTTTCTATATCATCTCAAGCTCCAGAGAGATTGTTACTCTGAACAAGATTTGTGTCTGTCACACCTTTCTACTTCCTAGAATGTCCTCCCCTGCTCTCAGTTCAGTTGACCCTACCAGACTCTACCTTTTCTGGAAAACCTATTTCAACCCTCAGCCACCAACCCAAAGGGACTTTTGCTTCTACTAGGCACTGACATTACAGATTTTCTGCCATATTCGTCTGGCTCTTTCATTTGTGTGGTACCCAGAAAATCAATATCATGACTTGATCAGTAGAACTCATCAAATCCCCTAATTAGTCTGCCACACAACAATTCATATGTCTCAACATACATCTTTGGGAATAGGTGTCTCAATTGTGTTTCTTCAGAAAGAGATCACAATGTAAGAACTTGAGTATAAGTAGTTCATTTTGGTAGTGATTCTAGAGAAAATCAGTAGGAGATTAGGAAATGTGACAAAGAAAGGATGAGACAATCCATCTGCATCACTGAATAAGTTATTACTATGGAGAACCACTTCCACTGGGAGACTCTGAGAGACAGTGTAGTAGACATGTTTCCAAATTACCTTATCGGAAGTGCAAGGAAGCTGGGTATTTAACCTCGGATTCCCATTCATCATTGGCTGAGGGCTGCTCCTGGGAGCATTATTCCCTGGCACAGGCATAGCTGGCCTACCCCACACATAGTCCAAAAGAAAGTTCTCATGTAGAGAGTCCCATGAGATTGTTAAAATGCTCTGAGAAAGTAAGTGCCAAGAAAGTATGGGCAGAGCATCGATAGCATCAATGTTATGTGGATGATTCCCTGAACTTTTTTTTTTTTTAAGATTTTATTTATTTATTTGAGAGAGTGAGAGAGTGAGAACACAAACAAGTGGAGGGGCAGAGGCAGAGGGAGAGGGACAAGCAGCCTCCCCGCTGAGCAGGAAGACTGATGTGGGGCTCGATCCCAGGACCCCAGGATGATGACCTGAGCTTAACTGACCGAGCCACCCAGGCACCCCTTCCTGAAATTCTTTATATCTGTCATAAAACTCCAGACACTTGAATTTTCCTTTGGCATGACTGAGAGCAAGGGCTCAAAAATATTTGTCTAATTGGCTTGACTACACTACTATTAAGGACCTGAAAGGACAACGCACAAAAGAAAATATTGGAATGGCCAGTAAGCACAGTGAAGAGGTGCTCAAAACCAGTAGTCATCAGGAAAATATAAAATAAAGCTACAATAAGATACCAGTTTATATCCAGGCAAGTGGCTAAAACTAAAACCATTGATAACTTAAATGTTGGTGAGGTTACTGAGGACCTAGAACCCTCATACATTGTCAGGGTAAAACAGTATGGCCTCTGCTTGGTTGTTTCTTATAAAATTAAGCCTATTTCTACTTATGATCCTGCAATTCTATCCCTATTTACCCAGAAGAAAATAGATTTACACAAAAATATTGTATAAGAATGTGTATAGCCGCCTTATTCATAATAGTCCCAACCTAGAACTTATTCAAATGTCTATCAAGAAGTTGGGTGCCTGGGTGGCTCAGTCGGTTAAGCGTCTGCCTTCAGCTCAGGTCATGATCTCAGGGTCCTGGGATCGAGCCCCATGTTGGGCTCCCTGCTCAGTGGGGAGTCTGCTTCTCCCTCTCACTCTCCCTCTGCGCCCTCCCTCTCTCCCAAATGAATAAATAAAATCTTAAAAAAAAATGTCTATCAAGAGGAGAATGGTTAAAAAAAAAAGTGCATTCATATAATGGGATACTACTCAGCAATAAAATAGAACAAACTTCTGATATACATAACTACACGGATGAGTCTCAAGATAATGCCAAATAAAAAAAGACCAGGAATAGAAGACTAAGATATGTGTGATTTCATTTACATTAAGTTCAAGGTGAGGAAAACATAGAACAATAGAAATCAGAAAATGGTTGCTGGGGGTGGGGATGAAGGAGAATTGATTAGAAAGGGGAATGAGGTCATTTTCTGGGGTAATGGAAATGCAAGCCATCTTATTTTGGGTGGTCATTACATTAATGCATACATTTGCCAGAACTCATCAGAGTGAACACTCAGGATCTGTGCATTTTATGTCTTACTTGTATTTCAATCAAAGTGAAATATGCTGTGGCTGCAAAAGGCTGATTCTGAATTTTCCATGGATGTAGAGGATAGAAATGTCTCATAAAACTGAAGTCCAATGATCTAAAAGTCCTAATTTTCTAGACCCCCATAATTGGCTAGTCTGAGTTTTGCTATCTTTTCCCTTCTTGGTCTACCCTCTGAGAGCAATGCCAGGGAGCATCCAATGGCCAAAAGGCAGGCAGCCAGAGAGAAGAGCAAAGAGTCTGGATAAAGAGCCTCTGAATAACCAAGAGCTGGCAGCATCATCTGGTGTCTGCCAACAGATCAGGGGTCAGAGCTGTTGAAGCAAGAAAAAATGGAGTGCAGCACAAAAGAAGGGCCCTCTTACATGCTTCCAGAAATTACAAAGCTCCAGGGAACAGTTGCTGTACGCTCTACTCAGTCAGCACTAGCAAACAAAAGAAAGATAAAGGGAGGGGCAGAAGGAAGCTGCCCAAGAAAAAAATGCAATAGGGAGGAAGAGAATATCACTAAGACTTCCAGACACAATTGAATGTGTTCTACAAGGGGATACTCAGAGGTAGCATTAACATGCAACTTACTACTTCTCAGACACTGTTCTAAACGTTTTATGTGTACACTGTGATAACTCATGTATTGCTCATAACAATACTGTAAGGTAGTTACTATTCTTATCTGCATTTATAGGCAAGGAACCTGATGCAGAAAAAAAAATGAGATAATTTAAAAATGTAAGGATATACGACTACTAAGCAGTTGAGTGGATTCAAATGCAGACAGGGTACTCCGTAATCCATCCTACTCTTACACTGTCTTAGTTTGGATTCTCTCTAAAACAGATTCTAAGGCAAGGACTGGTTTGGTGTTTTTTGTTTTGTTTTGTTTTGTTTTGGGGAGGGGGTTAATTATAAAAATCAGGAGGAAAGGAACAGTGAGACTGGCTCAGAAAATGAGGATAAACTATCAGTGTATGCTATTGGGATCTATGCTATAAAGCAACAATCAGTGAAGTCTCCTGAGACATCTGAGAAGTGTTCAAAATGCCACCCAGAATTGTCCACGGAAAGTCAATGATCCAAAAGAGCACACAATGGTTGTGAGATGCAGGCATGAGCACCATTCACTATTATGGAATAATATCACCTTTCCCTGATGGTAATATCATTATCACATGGTAATGCTCTCAAGTTAACTCAAGTGCAATGATCGGTGATGACACAATAGCAAACTCAAACCGCCC
Source organism: Phoca vitulina (assembly GCF_004348235.1). Classification (NCBI taxonomy): domain Eukaryota; kingdom Metazoa; phylum Chordata; class Mammalia; order Carnivora; family Phocidae; genus Phoca; species Phoca vitulina. The sequence continues at coordinate 38,511,578 of NW_022589713.1, read as the reverse complement.
ACATATGGCTCCTTTAAAAGTTTCTTAGTCTCCATAAGTAAATGTCCTCCTCAGCAGGAAGAAATTACAAGGTAACTCTAGAAACACAGTCAATAAATTTAAACTGAAATTTCTTTAAGTATATCCCAGTGGTAACCTAAAAATCCTGCTGTAGTCATCTTAAGGAGAATTTACATTCTTTATAATAAATACTTTTGAAATACATAGAATGTACTTGTATGTACTAATAGAGCAGAGCCCTATAATAATTGTAGTAGACGTGTTTCACTAGTTCAGCAGCCCAGCCAGTCTTCCCACAGCTCCTGCAGAACACAGCATGTGCCTATATAAACATGGTTATTCCAGGTGACCCCCCCCCACCCTCCTGCCCAACCTGAGTCTGGTTGAACCAGGTAATCACCAGATCCACCCTGGGCCAATCAGATAACTTCGCCTGGAAATATGGAATTGTCATTCGATGACTCATAAATTTCCACTGGGCACTTGAACGAGGAAGTGATGTAAAGGCAGAAATGGGGTTTGGTTGTATGAATGTAGAAACCAACAAAGCCTTTCTGAGGGCTAGTGAGGGGCGGGAAGAGGAGAAAAACAACCTATGGATAACAACAGAGACAAGAGAGGTAAGAGATACTCTTACTTCAAGGAAATGAAAGGAACATTTCAGTTCTGGATGACTTTTACAGTTTTTGGCTCCAGTCTCTTGCAACATTTGGCTGTACTCCTGATCCCGAGTTCCATAACATATTACTGTATCCAGATATTAAATCCTTCTTTCCTGCTTAGGAGATCTTGAGTAGAAATTGCAATTAAATGACCACTGGCTGTGCAAAGTGAAAGGAACAGATGTGCAGAAAGAAGCAGGGTTGAGACCACGTGACCCAGATGGAGAGAGAAACCAAGGGCTTTCTGGTTCCCACAAGGCCTGTAACATGTTTCATGGGAATCCTGTGAACTATTCCGGTGATTCCCCCATTTGCCTTCACTCGAGTGGTTTTCCCTTCCTAACAACCAAATGGTTCCTTTTGGGACATTGGTATTCTCTCTCTTCGTCCGTGTACCTTCATTTTCACCTGTAAAATGTAGTATTTATTGTTCTTCTCCTTTGGCTTTTTAAATCAGCATTTCCAGCTGACATTAGGGATTTGGTGACCCTTCACTGAAGATTTTAAAGTTGTTTCCATTCTAAAGCAAGCATGATATAAGTAAAGATAAAAGTCGTGAACCAAACATTACACCTAAAAAGACATTTTTAGGTCAACCAGTGAGCAGAAAACATGACAAAGTATGCATGATAGATGGTAATCAGCAGATGGCTAAAAATTCAGAACTATAACGTCTATCTAGCTTCGACTCCTAAAACACAGTCTTATAAACGGGATCCACACCTATATTTTTTGTGTCATTCTTTTTTCCCAATTGTTCATTTTATTTTTAGTATCACATTACCAGCATTGTAATAAGGGAGAATTAGTAAATATTTATATACACATATACATATATGTGCATACATACACACATACACACGAATATAGCCACACACATGCATAAATTTCTTAAGGACCCACAATGAACTTTTTTAGTAAGCAAATGTCAACATGAAGTTCACAGAGAGGCTAAATGACTTCCTGTGTGTGTTTATTTCCCTGTACTGCCCCTGAGGAAGTCTAAAAAGAACAGCTTCTACCCAAGGGCTCTCAGAGTTTCAATAGGTTTTTCAAAGTTCCCTCCCCACCCCGTGCCCCAAGCGAAGGATTCCCGCTGTGAGGTTTCTAAAGATTTCACTTATAACCAGCCGAAAACAGAGCCTGAATGGACAGTAAAACCCACACCAAGCCTCTCTCTGCACCCTGTGTGGGACAAGTGGTTACTTTGTTCATTTACAAAGGCTGGGAGAGCGAGGGAGAGAGAGACAAACTGCCCCTATGGTATAAGAAACTTCTTTCAAATAAATCCTTTTAAATGGATCTAAATCATGACACTCAAAAGGAAGGAGGCTGCACAAGGAAAAGGGGAGCGACTTCTAAGTTCTTCTCACACCCCACTGCCCCCGGAGGAACAGAAAAAAAGTTTTCTCTTCTCTGACGTATTATCTTTTGTAACATTCCTCAAAGATGAGTCTCTTGCTTGGTCTCCACAGATTTGCTTCTCTGAGGAAAATGAAGCCTTTTTGTTATTATTGTCGCTTCCCTGACATGGGGGCTGTCTTGATTTTTCCAACATCACTTCTTTCATGACTTGTAAATATAAAGGAGCTGAGTGATTTGCTTTGCTTATCAGAGGCCCTTTTAATAAAATGATCATAAAACATGGTGCTTTCTGGCACTTCATGCTATTGTTATTGTCTAGCTTCAAAACTTCAAAGGGTGGAATGTGATTGAACATTCTGTATGCTCTGCCGACACATCTGAGGGCTCTTGCCAGCCCCCCTGGTGGGATCCCAGCCCCAAATGAAGACTATCCCTAGACCAGCAGGTCATACCAGGTGACTCCTCCACTCACTCGTATCTGATGGGACCAGGTAGTCACCAGCCCATCCTGACTAATCAGATGCTCTCTAGACACTGGGAACTGCCACATAGTAACTAATAAACCCCTGTTAGGCTAGATGAAAAAAAAGCTCTGACCACTACGAGGCACAAATTAAAAGAATGACTGAGAGCACTTTGGAGATTGCAAAGAGGGTTTCTGGCATGAATGTAAATGGAGAGGAAATTTCACATTCTCTCAGCTGCTCTCACGCGCTAATCCGGGAAAGGAATCAGGTAAGTCAAAGTCAGGTGCTCTTTTCTCCTAGCTTTTTCACTTTGGTAAATTCCCATACCCTTAGGATACTGGTATGACTCTATAGTTCTTGCTAAGAGGAGAGATTGCTAGTATAATGATTACACTTTTTTTTCTTTCTTCCCCATATCACCTCAACTTTTATGTCCACCCCCGCCACACACCCCCACCCCCCACCTGATGGAATGGTCACAGGACCCAGAACTGCAGGTCTAAGTGCTGGAGACAGGATTGGTTCCTAAGCAAGCAATTGTCACTACGTTTTTAAACACTTATGTCAGAATTTCTCAGAGCCTGACGGAGCAGGATGTGCCTTTGTCCCCACCCAGGTTACCTGGGGCTAACAGTGAATGTAGGCGTATTGGCTGGTGGTGACAAATAGCCCTCTAGTTCTGCACCTGTGCTACCCTCTCTGAACGGGAGTGGACAGCTGCCGGACGAGCTGTCGGACTGGCATCGCGGCCTGCAGCCTAGACCTAGCACAGTGGCCGAACTTAATGTGCCTCCCTAAGGTGGAAGAGTTTTGGTAAAAATGCACAGTAGAAGGAATAGCAGCTACAGTAAAAGAATGAATAAATGGTTATGCAAAGAGGGAAACCCACTATTACATTAACACCTTGAAAGAGGCTGAGAGCAAGAGATGGTTATTGTCTCAGCTCAGTTATAACAGATGCCTAACCGGGTGAAGACAGGTGTTTGCTGAGACCGCTGCTGCTTTTTGGAACCTGACAAGATCAAATGGAAGCCTGCAACCTTGAGTGGCCTTGCCCAGGGAGACATTCTTCATACAATGTGATGATGAACTGGACTAATTATGAATGGCTAAATGGGATTCTAACACCATGCCAGTATCTTTTAAGTTTATGTCATTTTGCTCTGAGGGGGTCTGTGGCCAGAGATTGGGGCTGGGATATGAAATAATGGAAAATCTATACACTGGTTTCTGTCCTTGGTTCCTGGCCCAGAGCTCATAAAGTCTTTGTAATTTCATAAGTGTTAAGAGTGCTAAGAGCATCTTTTGTTCTAATATTTGGTCTTTGACCCTGGTCCCTAGGACACGACTCCTAAATCCCTGGGGATTTCCTCGGTGATGGCTGGATCTTTTGTTCTAAGGAGGCAACTCTTGGAGGGCCTCTGGATGGGAGCTGGTCACCAGAAAGACCAAGCCATGATTCGAAGTTTGGAACTTTCAGCCCCAACCCCATTCTCCAGAGAGGGGAATGGGTGGAAATGGAGTTAATGAGTGTCATGCCAGTGTGGTGAAGCCTCCATAAAATCCTGAAAGTGAGGAGTTCGAGTGATGGAGCTTCAGGCTGGTGACCACATGGGGGTGTTGGCCAGCCAGAGCATAGCAGTTCGGCAACCCCTCCCACATACGCTGCCCTACACGTCTGCCATCTGCATGTTCATCTGTAATCCTTTATCATATCATTTTATATTTAAAAAATTGGTAATGTAGTAAGTAAGCCGTTTTCCTGAGATGCTCTAGCAAATTAATCAAACCTGAGGAGAGGGGCATGAGAACCTCTGATCAGAAGCACAGGTGATAGCCCTAGACTTGCAACTGGCATCTCAAGGATGTGTGTATGGTGCGGGGGTGCGGGCGGCAGTCTGGTGGGATCTGATGCTATGTCCAGGAAGACAGTGTCAGAATTGAGTTAAATTGGGGACACCCAGCTCGTGGCACACATTTGCTTGGTTTGGGAAAAACCTCCACACATTTGGTGACCAGAAGTATCAGAAGTAATGTGTTTTGTGTGAGTAGTAAAGGAAACTCCCAGGACAAGTATGTTTTTCCCACTCACCCTTCCTGTGCCTCAGTTTCCTTTTCTGTGATGCTGGACTGATAATAGAACCTATCTCATAAGATTGGCATTGAGATTAAATAAATTAATAAAACACTCAGTGGAGTGTCTCGTATTCATTAGATGTTACTACTGATTATTATTGAATTAAAATGCTACTACTTTTTATTTTTAACACAAAACAAACACATAGCTTTAGGAACTAGAATTTATGAAAGCCTTCTTTCCTTCCCTCTCTTCCTTTTTCCTTCCCCTTTCCCTTCTTTCCTCCCTCCCTCCTTTCCTTCTAGCCTTCCTCTCTTTCCTCCTAAATGAAAAAAAAAAAAAAAAAATCAACCTAGTGAAGGCTAATTTCTTTATATCTGAATAATTGATTCTAATACGTATTTTTCTTTTCCACACTAAAAGTCACTTTACAGCTAATTCCTGGCTCAGTGCACATTCAATGAGCCCAACCACACCATTGCTTTTGCCTGAGTGTGCTGGAAGTTAAAGTCACATAGAACATCCCTGGGGGACAGTCCCACAGCCCCAGAGTGACTGAGACTGGAATGGGCTGATTCCCCAAAATGAAATTAGCCTATAAAAATGACAATAAGATAAATGGAAAACGATTCTTACAAGTCTTTTAATGGCTTAATGTCAAGAGGTAAGCTAGTTCATCTGTTTTAAGAGAAATTTCAATGCTAGACCATGAGTGATGCTAGGGCAGGAGTTAATAATCTTCTTATCTCTACCATGTCTAGCACCCTGCAGATGTTCCACATGAATCACCCATCCATTCACTCATTAAACACTTATTTAATGAAGGCCTACAATGGGCCAAGTATTGTGTAAAGGCTGGGACTACAACTATGAGAAAGAAATTAATAGAGATGAATAATTAGCAAGGGAGACAAACATTTGCATAAACACATAAATAGCGATATAATTGTTTTAATGGGGAAGTATGTAGTAAAACGGGAATATTCAGCAGGGGGCCCTACCATAATGTGGCAGCAGAGGAGGAAGTTGCAAGCGAGCTGTGTATACTGCTGGATATAAACTGTAAGGAGTGGTATTTAGAATAGTATCTGAAAGAGGAGCACCTGGGTGGCTCAGTCCATTGAGCGTCTGGCTCTTGGTTTGGGCTCAGGTCATGATCTCAGGGTCCTGGGATGGAGCCCGGTGTGGGAGTGTGGGGCTCTGCGTTCAGCAGGAAGTCTGCTTGAGATTTCCCTCCCTATGCCCCTCCCCCCACTGAGGCATGCCCACTCCCTCTCTCTCTCTCTCTCTCTCTCTCTCTCTCAAATAAATAGATCTTTAAAACAGTATCTGAAAGACAGAGGAGTGTTCCAGATGAAGAGAAGATGAAGGTACTGAAAGAATGGTCCCAACTGTGTGAAGGTTCAGGGCAAGAGAGAGCAGGGTTAATGTGAGAAGTTCAGTGGGTCCAGAGTTAAAAGTAAGAGCAGTGTGCCCTGAGGCTGTTCTGGGGAAAGACTCCAGGAACTGGAAAAAGGAAAAAAAAAAAAAAAAGCCTGGAGAGAGAGGGAAGGCACAAGTCCAGAAGGACTTTAGGAGTTTAAGTTTTTTGTTTTTTTTTTTAAGATTTTATCTATTTATTTGTCAGAGAGAGAGAGAGCGCACAAGCAGGGGGAGCAGCAGAGGGAGAGGGAGAAGCAGGCTTCCCGCTGAGCAGGGAGCCCAATGAGGGGTTCCATCCCAGGACCCTGGGATCATGACCTGAGCCGAAGGCAGACGCTTAACCAACTGAGCCACCCAGGCATCCCAGGAGTTTAAGTTTTTACCCAAGGGCAAAGGGTAACTAAGGTGGGTGAATGATTGGATTTCCATTTAAGAGCAAATTGTTGTTTGGAAATCTCTGGAAAATGGATGGGGGCAGGGTCAGACCAAAGGGTGGGGTTTGATTAGGAAGGGCATTCAGCAGGTGCCGAATAGAGGTGATAGTAACGTGAATCAAGGTATAGATTTGAGATATATTTAGTAGAGGCTGTCATTAGGACTTTTGGAAATGAGGAATGGGCAGAAAGGTGTAAAGAATCACAGGTGATTCCCAGGTGATGGATGACACAGCCATCAGTTAATTTAGGGAGCAAACAAAAGTGATCATCTTCGGGAAGTAGGGTGGTGTCCCAGCTAATCCTCAAAGATAATAAACTCGATTTTGAACCTACTCATGTTGAGATGTCTATGTGTCTACAATGTAGAAAACCAGGGGTCTAGAGTTCACCAGAAAGCTCTGGGCTGGAGAATTGGAAGTCTATCAGTAACTACAACCATGAAAATGAAGTGAGTTGAGAAGGCAGAAACCTTAAGGTGATCACCAAAGTTATAATAAGCTTCAGGTGATGAGCTAATTCAATTAGGCCCAATATCTGAAAAATTAATTCCCATCGGCCAAAGATGTAAGGAGTGGCTTATTAGTGGAAAGTTCTGTACGATTACTGTTTCCATGCTGCAAAGTATGGCAAAGTACCAGGAGTAGTTTGCCCTTGGCATCAAGCTCATTCTAATATTAGTACCACTTACTGAGTCTTCATTCTAAAGCAAACAATGTACTCCATAAAAATCATCACAGATTGAAAAAAACAAAACAAAACAAAACTGGACTAAGTGTCAGAGAATTAAGGCTAGAGTCACAAATGAATCTTAATTTTTTTGTTTTTATTTATTTATTTATTTTGAGAGAGAGAGAAGGCACGCACACACATGTGCTCACACACACATGTGCTCACACACACACGTGTTCACGCACACGTGGGCACAAGGAGGGGGAGGGGAGAGGGGCAGAGGGAGAGGCAGAAAGAGAATCTCAAACAGGCTCCACACCCAGCTCAGAGCCCAAGGCAGGGCTCAGTCTCACAACCCTGAGATAAGGACCTGAGCCAAAATCAAGAGTGAGACGCTTGACTGAGACACCCAGGTGCCCCTGTTTTTGTTATCTTAAATTGTAATCATTACTCAAGAACTATCCCACCCATCACATAACTTTGGTTACAATACCCCTCGAATGCATCCTTTCCAAGAAATACTGCCAGAACTTCTGTCTCTTTAATATTGTTACAGTTGATATAGGAGGGTATCATGTATTTGTTACAACTATTTCCTCAGCTAATTAAATAACAGGTATTCATTGTCAACATGTGCAAGGCACTGTGCCAGGTCCTGTAGAAGGCACAAAGAAGTGACAGATTGTCACCCTGAGTAAACTTTCCATGCATTGGAATATATCAATAGATACTCAGTAAATGTTTATTGAAAGAACTGGCCCTATTCACCTCTTGTTATCAAAATTATTTTCAAATGTTCTACTAAAATTAGCTAGTCTGTTAAGTCTTACCCAATTTGTAGTCCTTTACTAATTTTTCCTTCATCTTTGTTATCACAATATTTTGGAACTTATATCGTGTTTGTGTGTGTGGCAGGTATACCTAAATTTAAAAGTGTTAAGGGGTGCCTGGGTGGTTCAGTCCACTAAGTGTCCAACTCTTGATTTTGGCTCAGGTCAGGATCTCAGGGTCGTGAGACTGAGCCCCGCATTGGGCTCCAAGCTGGGTGCGGAGCCTGCTTGAGATTTTCTCTCTGCTGCTCCCTCTGCCCCTCCCCCTGCTCTCTCTCTCTCTCAAATAAATAAATCTTTAAAAGTGCTAGAATATGTGTTTATGCATACATTTATAGCTTGTACTATCTCACACACACACAGATGTGCACACACACACATGTGCACACACACATTTCACAGTCTTTTAGATCAGGGGTTGGCAAACTTTTTCTGTAAAGGGCCAGATAGTAAATATTTTAGTCTTTGTGGGCCATAAAATTTTGGTAGCAATTATTAAAACCTTTGCATTGTAGGGTGAAAGCAGCCATAGATAGTCTGTAAAAGAATGGGTATGACTGAGTGACAATAAAATTTCATTTGTAAAAATAAGCAGGAAGCTAGATTTGTCTTGATATAGTTTACTGTTGTTGTTGTTGTTGTTTTAATCTTTGTACTTTCCCCAACAACTAGCATAATGCTATGAAAATAAGCACTGAAAGGAAAGGCTTTGAATCAATTTCTATATGTCTTTATATGCTGAAAGAAAACAACCAATTTTGAAATTCCAAGGGAGGAAAACCTCACCAAGATGGTGAATGTGTAAAACAGTGGTATTGACGAGATTGATAAGGAAGAAGAAAAACATGTTTGGGTAGAAAAATTAATATATCTATCAGTATTTTTTTCCAAATACCTATAGAATATTCCAGTTGGAAATATCCTACAGAAACAAAGATGAATAGGTCTAAGTATAAAGTTAGAGAATTGTAGGCTAGAGAAGCATATTTTTGACCATGCACCAAGACAAAAGCAAAATAGCTAAGATTATTTTAAAAGATGGGTTTCTGAGGACCCAAGTAAAAAAATAAATAAATAATAAATAAAAAGAATCAGAAGGCTAAGAACAAAGGCCTGGGGTCATCTACAGGGAAAAGTCTATTTTCAAGTAGGGGACTGCTATGGATTGAATTATTTTCCCCCCAAATTCAAAATTTTGAAGCCCTAATCCCCAGTGTGATCATACTTGGAGATGAGGTCTTTGGCAGGTAATTTAGGTAGATGAGGTCATGAGGTGGGCCTTCTTGATGGTATTAGCCTCCTTATAAGAAGAGACACCAGGCAGCTTACTTCCTCTCTCTCTCTCTCCACCATGTAAGGACACAGCCAGGCAACCATCTGAAAGCCAGAAAGAGAGGTCTCCCCAGGGAACTGAATTGGCCTGTACCTTGATCTTAGACTTCCCAGCCCCCAAGACTGTGGGAAATAAATTTCCTGTTGTTTTAACTCACCCAGTCTATGATATTTTGTTATGGTAGCCTGAGCAGACTAATGCAGAAACAAAGGAGAAAGTTGGTTAGTTAATACTAACTAGCAAATTCCCCTTTAAGGGAATATCACCAATGGAGTATAGTTATCATTTTACAAGGGTTTGGCAACTACATGTCACTCTACAACCCTAAACAAAAATAAGACCTCTCTAAATTTCTTTGTTTCTTTTTCTCCAGTGCTGCCACTAATCCAGTTCACTCTAGAAATAACATTGGCAGATATGGGAAATGTGCTTTAAAGGGTTTAAGTGTATACATGTAAATTCATATCCTGTGTACATACATAATATACTGTATATGTGCCCATAGACATTTATATGTTTGTGTTAATAAAATAGGTATAATTCACCTAGAGCTCTGCATAATGGCAGTTTTCTTCATCTCTGCTCTTCCTTTAGATACAATCTAGTGAGAGTGTGCTCAGTCGTCTATGTAGCTTCCGTAGAATGAGGGAGAAGTAAATAGGCTCTGAGAAGAGAATCAGGGAAGGAGTCAAGTAAACTTGCAGAGAAGCGCAGTTTACTTGATGAGTGTGTGTGTGTGTGTTACATACATACACCACGTACATACACACAGAATGAACGACAAAGAGAGATTCAGAACAGCCTTACCATTGCCCAGTCCTTTGTGCATATTATTTAATTCATCACCACCACAAGAATGTGTGAAGTCATCACTGAGAACTCTGGGGCTGGAGCAAGTAAATGGTGAAACGAAGTTGCAAAAATAAATATCTCCAACCCCAAAACACATGTTCTTCATCATCTTTGCTACATTGCCCTCTACTCAATGGATAAATCTCAGAAGCAGAAGTAATCAGAAGGATCCGCCCCTAAACAAAATACTTGAAATAAATGAGAGAGAGAGATAAAAGAGAATTTATGGGAAAGGTCCCTAGAGAGCCATGTTTCCCTTTGAGGATTTACTGTGTGGGGGAACTAGCTGCTGTCTGTGATGTAACAGGGACGACACTGAGAAGTCTGTTGAGGAGCTATTGTTTTCTAAGAATTCTTTATGCCTCTCACTGACACATTCTTTTTCCCAATTTCCATAATTTCTACTGACATAATGAGCAAGGTATCTGGCCTGAAGGTCATTCACTCTGCAAGCACACTAATGGCCAGTGGAAGGCAAGTCCATGAAAGGCTGCTTCTAGAATATCTGTCTCGAGGTTGCAGATATTAACACTATTAACAGGAGGGAAGATGGGAGCTTAAATGAGGAGCTTCAGCAGTAGGAAGCTGCTTTAGAAATAAATTAGCTATTGTTTGGATGTTGGAATAAAACCAACAGAGGAGTTTCAGGGATGCCTCAGTCACTGCGCATGGAGCAGATGGCGTCTCCGTTGGCAGGGAGGGGATTTAGCAGGAAAGAAGCTCTAAGAGAAAGAGGAATTGTCAGATCTTGGAGCAGCACTGAGACATCCAGGTAAGTGTCTGAGAAATGCCTGGATATTCAGCATATTACTTTTAAAGTTGCTACGGTGAGTAGGAAAGATGGGGGATTATCTGTATCTCCATAGTCAGAAACTGCCAACATTGCAAAATGGCTTGCACATTACCCCTCAGTAACCCTTTCAGGCAGAAGCCTTGATTTGCTGAGCTGATTTTGAAGATTTTTCTTTTTTTCTTTGTCTTTGGGATGCCAAACTAGATACAGCAGATTGGGTTTGGCAGTCGTAAAAGGAAACATATGTGGCCCCATTAAAGAAGCTAATCTCACATTTCCTGTCACATCGGAAGTCCCAACTTTGTAGGATCAAATCCATAAACTAATATATATATTCAGTAAATCATGGTTAAGATTAGGCAAGGCATGCATGTTTGTTTGTATAAGTTGCAACTGAAACAGTCTTTACATTAAGCAGCATATTTTTAGTCTAACTGAAAATATCACTATGTGTGTATTACAGTGTGTGTGTGTGTGTGTGTGTGTGTGTGTCCAGACATTTTTATTCCCTCTAGAAGCTTCACACAGAAAAATATACATTTTTTGTTAACACTTTTAAAACTTTGAACTTGTATACTTCCTCATTCCCCACCCTCATCCCATCTCTATTCCCACCAACAACTGTGAGCTCAGTCATTCCAATCCAGCAACCAGCACTCAGGTTTGGTATTCACATGTTTTTCTAAATGCCTTTCAACTTCATATTTTTTTTTCAAAGTTAGAATTTTAAGTTATGATTTTACACAAAGAAACAACACTTTGGAGTAATCACCACAGTTGTTATGATGGCTTTTAAGGTCCTACCTGGACTGAACCTCCCCCACTAATCTCTCCTCCCACTCTCCTCCTTAATCACCCTTTTCCTTACTGGCCTCCCTGTTGTCTCTCAACACACACTCGGCATACTCTTTCCCCAGACTTGGCACTTGCTATTCCTTCATTCTGGAAAATACCTCCTCCCCCACTCAATCTCATGGCTGTGTTTAAATGCCGCTTGCCAGAGAGGCTACTCCATCCATCCTAATAAAATGGCACCATGTTCATCCCACTCCTCAACTATATATCCCCTTATTCTGTGTGGTAAGCAGAATTCTAAGATGGGCTTCAAGACCCCCACCTCCTTGTTTACTCACCTTATATAATCCCCAGGACTGTGAAAATGGATTTTACTTCCCTGACCAGGTTATGTTATATGGCACAGTTGATTTTACCAAAGGAGGGTTATCTGGATAGGCCTGACCTAATCACTTAAATCTGGGTCTACAGGTCCCAGATAGAGGAAGTCAGAGCTTCACAGCAGCAAAGAAATTCTCCTGCTGATCTTGAAGAAGCAACTGCCATGTTGTGAATAGGACCACTTGGCAGGAAATGGTGGATGGCTTCTAGGAGCTGAGGACAGCTTGCTGTTAGACATTAGATTAAAACAGGGACCTTAGTCCTATAAATGGAAGGAGCTGAATTCACTCAATAATCTGAATGGGCGTGGAAGAAGACCCCACAACTTAGATGTGGTAGCAGCCCTGGAAGACATCTTGATTTCAGCCACATGAGAGCCTGAGCAGAGAAGCCAGGTATGCCATGTTAGCCTCCTGACCCAAGGAAACTGTGAGATGAATTTGTCTTATTTCAAGCTGCTAGATTAGTAGTGATTTGCTACATAGAAATGGAGAACAAATACTACCATTTTATTTCCTCCAAAGCATTGATCTCTAACATTCATATTTTATATTTATTTTTTTCTTTATTTATTATCTGTCTTCCCTCACCAGAATATAGGCTCCATGAAGCCATGGACTTTATCAATTTTGTTCACTATGGTATCATTACCTCCTAAAACAGTGTCTACAACATAACAGGCTCTCACTGAGTATTTATTGACTGAATGAAATAAACGTTGTATTTGAAGAGGGTGGATGCCTGCTTCAAAAAAAGGCCAGTAGAACCTAATGTCTGATGACACTCAGAAAAAGTGGAAGGGTCCCTTCCCAGGAAACTGGCTATTGTCCCATTATACTCTTTAGCACCGCCCCCCTCCTCTCCCACTGTCCTTGGAAATAAGCTGAAGTGGACCCTTCTCAGCAATGAGACTCGCCTATATCTCTAAAGCAGGTGCTAAGAAGCAAATGCAGCACTCACTGAAGGACTCATAGGAAATCTCAAGAATGAAAAGGAACCCCCAACTGAAATACCAATCAAAACTATGAGAAGATAACTACTTCATACCCATTAGGATGATTACTATCAAAAAAAAAAAAGAACAGAAAATAACAAGTGTTGATGAGGATATAAAGAAATTGAAAGGCTTGTACACTAAGGTGGGAGTGTAAAATAGTATAGTGCTCTGAAAAACAGTATGGTGGTTCCTCAAAAAATTAGAAATAGAATCACCATACGATCCAGCAATTCCACATTTGGGTACATACTCAAAATAACTGAAAGCAGGGTCTCAAAGAAATACGTGCACATCCGTGTTCATAGCCACATTATTCATAATAGCTAAAATGTGGAAGCAGCCCAAGCCCGACAGATGAGTGAATAAGCAAAATGTGGTTTATACAGACAATGGAAGATTATTCAGCCTTAAAAAGTAAGGGAAGTCTGACATATGCTACAAAATGTAGGTACCTTGATGACCTTATGCTAAAAGAAATAAGCTGATCACAATAATATATTATGAATATACTTAATACCACTGAACTTAAAGATGGTTAAAATGGTAAGTGTTATATGTATTTTGCCACAATTTAAAAAAAAAGAAGAAAAAAAAAACTCCATAAAGGGAAGTATTTTTGAAAAGCCAGCAGATAGAATGATGCTTAAAATTAAGAAAAAAACCCAAAAACCCCCCAAAAAACAAAAGAACATATACCCAGGGACCAGCGCAGATAGGGAATTCAAAGCTAAAACCAATAAAAGAGGAAAAGTGGATATTTCATATATATCAAGGAATAATCCACCCCGAAGATGAAACCTTAAAAACCTGAAGCATATAACTAAAATGAATTTTTAAAAGCAAAAAGAAGTAGGATGCAAGTGAAAGTAGACAGATGTACAGCTGGCACAGAAAATTTAACTTGCTTCTCTCTCTGACAGATCTAAGAGGTCAAAAAAATTGTAATGCTAGAGAGGATTTAAATATAATAAGAAACTAGACTAACAAACACATATATACACACATCTATAATACTTTGTGTTCTAAAACTAGAATACACATTTTCTCCTAAGTCATAAAACTAATTGACTACAATGGACTATGTCTTAACACACACACACAGACACACACACACATCCCATAAATCATTCCCAGGGACCACAATGGAAAGAAAGCGGAAATTAACACAAAAGATCTCACCACTTGCCTCCAAAAATCAAGGAAATTAAATTAAATTAAATAGAATGAAAGAATTAACAAAATAAAAACTATGAATCACACACCCGATAAAAAGTAGAATTTAATGAAAGTCAGTTTCTATAAAGCTCAGTAAAACAGAGAAGGAAAAACAAACTTTTGAAATTAAGATCTTTCAAAAAAAGAAAGAAAGTGGAAAGAAATCAACTTGACCAAAAAAAAAAAAAAAGGCACAAAGAAGCCAATTTTAGGGGGAGAAGGGGGTAAATAACTCTAGATATGGAGGATTATTTGAATAGGAAATAAAAGGAAGGTAAGAAAAGGAAGCAAATAAAATTATGTTTCACTTTAAGCCAATATATTAAACAGATAATATGCTTTGGGAAATATATATTATATATTATGTATACTATTATTGGCTCACAAAGAAAATGAAAGGAAGATAATCTCAACCTTTAAAAGTGTCATCAGTTCCAAACAGACTTAGGTGTGGGTTTTGTCAAACTTTTAATAAATATATTATCGATTTCACACACATATAATTATATTCAGAGATATATATAATCTTACAAAAGATAGAAGAAGAAAGAAAACTACCCAGAACATTACATAAGTTGCCTGGATAGGCAGCTAAAATCTAACTCACTTACAAACATGAATTCAAAATTACTAAATTAAATATTAACAAATTAACCCAGCTGTATTCTTTCTGTTCTATCTTGGAACACATCAAGACAAAATAGGGGTTTCAGAATAACTGAATCTACCTATCACAATCTATTTACTGCTACTTACCAACTGTGTGACCTTAGGCAAGTCATATGACCATCTTGTGCCCTAGTTTCTCCACAAGTAAAATGGTTGAGAAATGAATGAGATAATTTAAAGCACCTGGAACACTACTGACATAAAGAACTCAATGAATGTCAGTCTTTTTATTGCTGTTTGTTATTAGCATTTCATCAAGAGCTGAATGAGAAAAATATGTGGCATTTTTACCAGGGAGAAACTCTCAGCAAATTACATAGGAAACTTAACAGTGTATCTACTAGAAAACTAAAAGAAATGCCACATATTATGGCTAAGTATTAGAAATGATCTCTTTTCATTCAATAACTAGATAAGGATTCTGCTACTTGTTCATTACTGAATTGGATATGCTAACCAACCCACTAAGACAAGAATAAAAAAGTCACAAATTAAAACAATAAGTAACTGTCTTTATGTCAAGACAACATGCACATCTCTGGAGGGGTTAACTTTAAATTTATAGATATATGAAAATAAATAAATAAAAATAAAATAAAATTATAGACATATGAAGAGATTTCAGCAAGGGGAGTATAGATTCAGAATCAAATTACATAAATTAACAGTTTTCATATATATTCACCATATCTGATTAGAAAACTTAATAAGAAAAAGAATCTATTCATAATACCCCCCCCCCCCCCCCCAAAAAAAGGAAAGAAAATCCCAAGGAATAAATCCATCAGGAACATCAGGAAGTATGCAATGACTTTATAAGACAAAACCAAGATACTTTACTTTTACTAGATCTTAACAAACTGATTATAATAGTCATATGGAAAAGAAAAAACATGAGAACATTCAAACACTATTGAAAAAAACAAAACAAAACAATTTATGGCAACTTCTACCAAATGTAACATGATGGTAAAAAGGTGACCAATTTTAAAAATTTATGTGATATAGGTACAAAAGTAGCTAAAATAGATTATAGGAACAGAGGAATTTTAAAAAGCCTATGTGTGCATGAGAACTGAGATTTTAACAAAGACTGTATTTCAAATCCTAATGAAAATAATTTAGTATTGACTAGCATAAAGACATTGCCTATTTTTCTTGTGAAAAAAATTAAAATAGGATTATACTTCATCATTGAAACACACACATAAACACCAAAAACCTGATGGATTAAAGAACTAAATTTTGTGTGTAAACACAAAAACTTAACAACAATAACAAAAAAAGTTGAAGAACTGGCCTCTCTCCTTCCAAGGTAAGAACAATCCTCAGATGTGGTCGGCTAGCGCTCAGTCTCCATGACTCTGAAAATTCTTTTTGAGTTCTGGTGCAAGATGGTGACATGGAAGCCTCCTGAATTTACCTCCTGCCATGCAGCTACCAAATCTGCAGCTACCCACAGAGCAATTCACTCTGATAGAAACTAGTGAGTGACTCCTACACATTGGACAAACAAGAAAATACCTACACTTAGAGTCTCAGCCTACCCTCAACTACTGGGAGCCACTAAGAACAAAGAAGGGGACTTGAACAATCACTTAGTAAGTCTAGTTTGGTATGGGAAACAGATAGTGCTATATACTGCTGGGAGGAGTATAAAATGCTACATCCATTTCAGAGAGCAGTTTGGCAGTTTAAATTAAAATTAAAATATTTCATATTCTATGGCATCAATTCCTTTTCACTATATTTCCATGAGAGAAATAAGCCCACAAATGAACAGGAAGCATGTACAATAATTCTGACTGCAGAACTATTTTTAATGGCAAAGATTAGATATCATCTAAATGTTAATGAACATGGAAAATTAAATGATTACATTCTACAGCAGACTGTGTTAGCTGCCCATCTATCAGCCAACCCTTTCTTCTTCCTTATAACCAGAACAGCTTTATTTGCAGTGATATGTGAAGTCTGAATGATAGATCATTATGAATCTAAGCTGTGATAACCATCCAGCTCCCCTTTACTGGACACTCATGTTCCCATCCTCCCTTGCTGCTGGTACGGAAGTGACCCAGCGCTGGTAAGATGTAGTAGGATGTATACTGAGGGTATGGGACTTCCTGATTAAAGGAAAGCTATTTTGCCCTAGCTCTCTGACTCTTAACTCTTTTTTTTTTTTTTTAAGATTTAAGAATTTTCTGTAATTTAAGAATTTTTCCATAATTTCCAGAAAAAGCTAGAACATATTATAATTGTAGCCATTACAGAACCATAAATAAGAGCAGTGGCTTTCTGTAAAAATTTCTAAAGTAGTTCAACACACCAAAGAGCCCAAGAGATGTTTAGCAATGCCTTGCTACATCTAAGACAAAGGTAGTGAATATAATATTTGGCTAATGTAGATTAAAAAAAAAAATCTTAGCTTATATATGGACTTCCACTGATTCACCAGTCCACCTTTTTTATGTAAAACTGAAAAATTTAACTGTCAAGTTTTTGAAGTAAGCCTCTTTAAAAGAAATAATAACTTATAAGGATAAGATGTACCTAAGACTCTGAATGGGATTTACTTCTATTTAACACATTACGTATCAGTTCCTCAAAGTACTAAGACTCCTAATGGAACCAAAATAAAAGACATTTTCAGGGATGGGTACAATGTAGAAAATTCAGAAGGTAAACCATATCTAAATTTATGAACAACATGATTGATGCTGGAACAGAATACAGAACCCAGAAATGGACCCTCAACTCTATGGTCATGTAATCTTCAACAAAGCAGGAAAGAATGTCCAATGGAAAAAAGACAGTCTCTTCAACAAATGGTGTTTGGAAAATTGGACAGCCACATGCAGAAGAATGAAACTGGACCATTTCCTTACACCATACACAAAAATAGACTCGAAATGGATGAAAAACCTAAATGTGAGACAGGAATCCATCAAAATCCTTGAGGAGAACACAGGCAGCACCTTCTGTGACCTCAGCGGCAGCAACTTCTTACCAGAAATGTTTCCAAAGGCAAGGGAAGCAAAGGCAAAAATGAACTATTGAGACTTCAGCAAAGGAAACAGTCAACAAAACCAAAAGACAACCGACAGAATGGGAGAAGATATTTGCAAATGACATATCAGATAAAGGGCTAGAATTATCAAACTCAACACCCAAAGAACAAATAATCCAGTCAAGAAATGGGCAGAAGACATGAACAGACATTTCTGCAAAGAAGACTCTTACTCTTTTAAATGCAGTATGAACAGATGCTTAGGCAGAAGTAAACAAAAAGCGTGAGGAAAAAGGCTACATGTAAGGATGGTTAAGAAAGATAAAAAGAGGGGCGCCCGGGTGGCTCAGTCGTTAAGCGTCTGCCTTCGGCTCGGGTCATGATCCCAGGGTCCTGGGATCGAGCCCCGCATCGGACTCCCTGCTCGGCGGGGGGCCTGCTTCTCCCTCTCCCACTCCCCCTGCTTGTGTTCCCTCTCTCGCTGTGTCTCTCTCTGTCAAATAAATAAATAAAATCTTTAAAAAAAAAAAAAAAAAAAGATAAAAAGAACGTGGGTCCCTGGATAATATTGCTGAACTATCAATCCATTCCTAGGAACACCTACCTTCAGTTTTTCTTATAAGTGAAATAGCAGATGTCTATATTATCAAAGCCACAGACAGAGGAGTTCTGGTCACTCTCAGTCAGAGGTCTCCATTAAACATACTATGGAATACTATGCAGTACTTTTTAAGGGAATCATATAAATCTGTATTTACTTATATATTGTTAAAAGCAAGCTATAAAATTATATATATATATATATATATATATATATACACACACACACATGCATATATATGTATATATTCTGAAAACACTTATGGGTGTGTGTATACCTATATATCTGTATCAATATAAATGCTTAGAAAAAGGTCTTGAAAGCATACACACCAAAGTGATAACTGACACTGGTGGTATCTGGGGAGGTGGACCAAGGTGGAGATGAAGGTACATGTGAGGATCTAGTGGTTGTAATTCTTGCACAACTAAAAGTAAACAAATAAAAAGTTAAATGAAATAAAGTCTTTAAGGGCGCCTGGGTGGCTCAGTTGGTTGGGCGACTGCCTTCGGCTCAGGTCATGATCCTGGAGTCCCTGGATCGAGTCCTGCATCGGGCTCCCTGCTCGGCGGGGAGTCTGCTTCTCCCTCTGACCCTCCCCCCCTCTCATGTACTCCCTCTCTCTCATTCTCTCTCTCTCAAATAAATAAATAAAATCTTTAAAAAAAAAAAAAAAAGAAAGTCTTTAAAATAAAAATAGTAAAGAGGTGAAATATGCATTTTGTTGATCTCAAGCTCCCATCAAAGTGCAGCAAATGGTCATAAACTTGAAATGTCATGGATGCCGAGTGTTTCTGGTATCTATTCATATTTAAAGCACATGGGGAGTGTTGGATGTATATGGTATATCCATATATCTTCAACTGTCCTATGAAAAATAGATTTATTTGTGGTAAACAAACAAAGATACTGGGAAATGCATGTCCTAACCATTTAGAGATATATGTGAAACAGATGCTTCCACAACACAAAAGGATTTCTTTCTCTACAGATGTTGCCATGGAAGATCTCATGTGGTCCTCTTGTGTGGCAAGTACATTATGAAAGAGAAGTACAGCTTGGCTTTCATCCATAAAAACTCTCCCACAAATGGCAACCCACAATGTTTTCCAGAATCCACCACCATAAGATAGCAGATAGTGATGGTACAAACTGCATAAAATTGTTAAGACATCATATGTTGAATACATTACAACATTTATTCAGAAGATTAATAATGGAGCTAGACAGACGTTAGTGGATAGGCAAGAGAAAAATACATGCTCAAAATGAGATTAAAATGAAATAGAAAGCCAACCAGCATGACAGATCAGCAAAACCAGGCATGGCTTTGTGAAAACATAGGAAACTTTACTTTATAAGGAATGTAGGCTCTTTCTTAAACTTTGCACCTCAGCGTGGAGGGCTGGATATTTATGCAACATTCACTGTATACATGTTATGTGCCAGAGACTGTACTGGGCACTTGAAATTCAAAAAGGAAAAGGCACATGCTTCTCTCTTATGGAATTACCATCTAGTTGTTGCAACTAAGTAACACCAGTGTGTGATGAATAGAATATTACCGAATAAGCAAGGTCGAGAAAGTGGCCTAGATTGGGAATAATTAACTCTGCCGGGGAAAGGAGGAAATAAAGTAAGAGGTGCTATATATAGCCTTGGGTGAGTGTGTGGGGAGCAATCAGGGGTATGTAGGAAGCTGAGAGAAGCCAGGCTTTCCTGATCCACAAGGAAAAGGGAGTCATAGGGACCCGAGGCTGTATGTGGTTGGAGCCAAGCTTGAACGGCTGGTAATGCTAATGAAAAGCACTCACCCTGTGTCCTCAGATGCTGGCAAGCAACTGGGGTGACACAGTGGGACTTGCATTTTGGAAATGTTCTCTGGCCTGGGTGGAGTAGGAGGATGGAAGAGGGGCGAGCTGAAGTTGGGAGAGCCCAGCCAAGAAGCTACTGCAATAGTCAAAGCAAGCAACAGAGTTGCTTGCACCTATTAGGTCTCAAAAATATTTGGTGAATACAGTCATCTGGAGGATATTTCTACCATGTGCATTTCAAAATAAGGAAAGGAGGGAAGAAGGGAGAGCAGGAAGGAGAAAAAAGGCCAAAAAAAAAAAAAAAGGAGAAAAGAGCCTGTCTGTGGCATAGCAATGCCAATGTCAACAAAGGGTTAAATTTAGGATTGCCAAAACCCCATTTTTTCTCGTACACACCATCTTTTTTTTCCTGGTTTCCATATGTTCTTTGCATAGTTCTTTTCCTTAATTACTCTCTCGGAAATATCTCCTTTCTCCTTTTCTAGCAGCCTGATTTCTATATGAGTGACCCACTTCAGATTCTCCTTTTTCCATCAGTTCTTCCCACATTCACAGTGACCTGTCTCTTCCAAAAACAAAATTAGTCATTCTTGATTATATGAAGTATTTTATTTTTCCTAGCTATTTTATGTGTTCCTGTTGTCCAATTAATGGTATGCTTCCTAGAGGTCAGGGAGTTCTAAAAATTTGTAGGCATTTCAGTACCTAGCAAAGCATTGAGCCCAAAAAAGCATCAAATTTAAGAGCCACAAGGGACCTAAAAATCACCCTAGAAAAATCTCTTGTCCATAAATGCGGAAACACTCAGAAAGATTAAGAGT
Organism: Phoca vitulina; assembly: GCF_004348235.1. Taxonomy (NCBI): domain Eukaryota; kingdom Metazoa; phylum Chordata; class Mammalia; order Carnivora; family Phocidae; genus Phoca; species Phoca vitulina. Next base: position 38,490,368 of record NW_022589713.1, on the reverse strand, counting down.
TACTTATGGTTAGAGAAAGAACTAGGATTAAAACCTTGGAGTTGATTTGATCAAGCATTTTTGTGAGCCTACTACCTACTAGGGCATTGTTCTACTCTTTCTATATCAAAGGACAAAAGGAAATCATCTGGATTTTCAAGCCACACTGTCCTTCTAATAAGCTGCTCACTTGGTTGGAAAGGTAAGCAGGTGAAATCTGTAGCGGAGACTGCTAGTCCACTGAGCAAGCCTGACTCCCTGGGTCATGCTGAGATCCGCAGAGAAGACTGCTAACAGAAGACGTAAGAGATATCGTACCTGAAAACTCCATCTCTTTCCGAAAGGCTGAGAGAAGACATGCACTAGATGTACCCAATAAAGGAATGGATTCTGAACATCTTATAAAAGTGGTCACGCCCCACCTCATGGAAAGTTCCAAATTAAAACAAAGAGGGCACTGTGAATCCTAAAACACTCAAACGATACACTCTCTTGAAAGCAACAGTTAAACTAATTGCAAAGAACTTCGGGTCTTGCACTCAAATTAAATATTCATAGAACTCCATTTATGTGCTGCATTTAGAAGTTAAGAGACTTTAAAAACCCTTCTGCATTCCCAGTAGTCAGCTAATCCATTAGAAATGTGATACCCACTCTAACCCAGAGTAACAGAGTGCCAGCCCAGGCGGCCAGCTGAGCTTGGAAGCTTTTTCAAGAGCTTCAGGCAGGGGCTTGAGGATGCTAAGTCATTCTGGCAGTAAATCTCTGATGCTTCTCACTGGTGAGGTTTATCACCAAGCAGTTAAGTAAAAGAGAGGGATATGCTAAGGGGAATAATGTGAAGGGGGGGCAGGGCAGTGTTTCATGGTGACAAAGACGTTATTTTCTTATTGGGTAATGACAACTGATTCATATGTTGCCTGGGGGAATAAAAAAGATCTAGTGCTCAAGGAATTTAAATATTTCTTTAAGCTGAACTTGCTTATAAATGTGTTTACACAAAGATGGCTGGCTGCCGTATAGACAGGTGGCTTCTTTCCCGTATTATCCACTATGCATTTTGTTGGACTAGGCATCAGTAAAGTTCCGGTCGGAGGGCCACATTCAGCCTGCCATCTGTTTTTGTAAATAAAGGTTTATTGGAACACACCATGTCTGTTTGTTTTCATATTATTGAGTACATTATGGAGTAGCTGCAACAGAGATGGTATGGCCCACACAGCCAAAAAGATTCCCCATTTGACTCTTTACAGACAAAATTGCTGACCCCTGCTTTAGAAAGATATCAGTGTTATAAACAAAGTTAAATTTTTTACTTGAATTAAGATACGCGTGGCTTCACTGTAGTTTAATATATTAAACACGCACATACATATATAGTATTAAGGAAGTGAAATGGATAATTCAAAATGTAAGAAAATTCAGAACTCAGTGGAGTGAAATGTTTTACAGTCTGCTTCAATCTGAAAAGGCACAAATGGAAGAAAGTTTTTAAGCATTACAATGCAACCATTACTGAGTAATAGTGTTTTTGATCCTGTCTCCTTGAATTTCCTGCCATTTGTCAGCATTTTCTGAACCTACTGGTAGAAATCACATTTTACTCTCATGATTCCTCCCACCCACAGGGGGTGGGGAAGAACAATTCTTGGTGACAAAAGAAATTGCTTGGGTGAAATCTGTTATGGACCAGATGGGCTGGAAAGCTTGATGGAAACAATCCTTCATAACCTCTCACTATCCTCTGAATGCTTTCTTATTTACTCAGAGTAAGCCTTCCATGGCACATAAGAAATGCATATGTTGCCTCATTTATTATTTACCTGACATGTTGTTAGCAACTAGAGTTGGAAACCAGCTCAGAATATGATTTCTTAAGAAAAGACCAGGCAAGGGGACCAGCAGACTCAGGCTGGCATGGTGACTAGGTACAGAATTCTTACTGGAGTTTTTCCAACTCCTATCCCTTTGGAGATAAGATCAGGTAGAAATTAAAAAAAAATAATAAATAAATAGGAACACTGGGGTTCTCTGTATATATGGGTATTTTCTTGCATGCCAGAATGAAAGATGAATGGGCAGGCCAACCACATTCTCTCCAGGCACAAGGAAAAAAAAAAGTGTTCAAGGGAATAAAATGGTATTTGTTCCTTTACATTTCTAGAAAACGAACTTCTTAGGTAATCTGACAAGAGCCACGCTGGTCACCTCTTGGGCAGTAGGGATGTGACTTTTTATAAACAGTAAACTTATTTAACCTGACCCCACTTTCTTTAATCACAAGCAGATATCATGCATTCCACTGATCTTAGAATCACGCATCACATTTCTAAACCTGGCTCAGTTTGGCCTTTGCTGAGTTCCTGCCATACATGAGGACACGATGGTTCCAAAAGTGAATAAGACATCTACCCTGCCCTTGATAAGTTAAGACAAGAGATTCCAATATGCTGAAAATATATTCAACAGTTCATTTCAATATATTGAACATAATTTTCTCAGATCATTTCAAAATGATATATAAAGACCTAAGGAAAGGTTTATAAATTGTAATCCTGTCTTTAGTAATTTCCTCACTAACTAGGAAGCAGGTGCACAAACAAATGAATTAAAGGTATGCATCAAAATAATGTTTCTTTGTCATTCTTTTTTCTCCACCTGAACATTAGCAAGACCAAAAGCTCCAAATGCAAAGAGAAATAAATATTCACTGGTGCCTCCTGAACACAGCTTTCAAGAAAAGATGACTCTTTATTGACTTTTTATACCAGAGAGATGAATGGATTAAAAGCTCCTAAAGGACAGGGATTACGACTTGAGCATCCTTCTATTTCCCACTGCATTTACACAACATCAAGTCAACAAAAAGAGATGCCCAAGGTCTCAGAGTGAATGAATGATAAAAATATGAGTCTGCTTCTCAAGACCTGTGACTTTTCACTGTATTATCCTTAGGACCAGTCCTGATGATTTAGAAGAGGATTCAAATTCCAAGCAATGGGTGCCATGTGCCCACACATCGGATAGCTCATACCGTAGACCAGCTAATCTTGGTTTTGTCCAACTTCCCCTGCAAGAGGAAAAACAGTTTCCATGCTGCTGCCACCCAAGCCTGCAAGGAACCAAGAGCTTCTCACCACCCATCATTCCTAAGTCTGGCTTCGTCAGGGGCAGTGGACTCTAGTGTCTTGCAACTTCTCTCACTAAAGCTTCATGTTCTCTTTTCCTTTTTTATTACGTTTTAATAGATTGCACTGTAAAAAGGTTGTACTGTAAGACATATTTGCCGTTGCAAATACTTTCAGCAATTCCTTAAAGGACGCTTTTTTCTCTCCCTTCCCTTCTTTTGATTTTCTGTGTGCACGAGTACACATTTGTGTGAAAAAACAATCAGTGCTTACCCAGTAGAGTTCTTTGTGAATAGTTCCATTCTCTTAGTGTGTTAACCTGAATAAGATAAAGTTGAAAGGGGGAAATAACCAGGAGAGGAAAAGACGTCCAAACAGGAGCAAAGCTAATTTCAATACTATGTATGTTGTTATTAATATAAGAGGAATTTGATAAACTTTTTAAAATCTCACTGAAGGAAGGCCTTGTAAGCGATTTGGGCATATACACACGATCTCCTCAAGTTCAGAGATTCACAACATTAACTTTATAACTTGTTTCTGCTAGTCCACGTTTTTTTTTTTTTTTTTTTTTAATTATCTGAATCTCTTTCAGTAAAAATAAAGATGTGGGCCCAAGAATCTGGGGTGAAAAGTTCAGTGTTAAAAATATCTTATTTGTCACTGCTCTCTGTGTGCTTAGAGACCCGTATTCCTTAGTCTGACCAAGAATTAGCTTTATGAAAATAGTGAATTCTATTTATGTGTCTTTTCACCCAAATAAATATTCACTTAGAAAAATCACATATTTAAACAAAGAATTCAGACACTTCTCAAAAATGCTTTTCATATTTCATCCTATTGGTCTTGTCCCTCTAAAATTCTAGAAGACATTTTCCTATAATTGAATTACTCTATTAGGAGTGATGGCACCTCAGTTGTTCTTATTTCAAGCTCCACCCCAGGACTAGCAGAAACTGAGGCTTTATACATAAGCTGGATTTTATAAGAATGAAAAAGGTCTCTACCAAATATGAATTTATTTTTAAAAGAATGTAGTAATAACATGAGCAGGAAGCTCATAACTAAAAAGTCATCTTTGGAGTTTATTTCCAGATGAATCAATCAGGTGCTCTGAGAGGACTTAAGGCCCAGCTCATAAAGCCTGTAGAAATAAAAATGCAGCCAGGTAGCAACCTAACAGAGGGGCCCACAGCAGAGCTGCCAGCCAGTGGTTCTCAACTGGGGATGGCTTTGCCTCCAAGAGGACATTCGGCAATGCCTAAAGACATTTGTGACTGTCATTCCTGGAGCGGGGGGAAATGCTGCTGGCATTTAGTAGACTGAAGCCAGGGATGCTACTAAACACCCTACTATGCCCAGGACAACCCTCCACAACAAAAGACCGTCTGTCCTAAAATGTCAATGGTGCTGAGGTTGAGAAACCCGGTGCTAGTCCCATGATCTATAATCTTTTAAGAGTTGCCATACCCTATTATTTCAAAACACACTTCTTGCCGTGTGGCATGCATTCATCCTATAAATGGAAGCAAACAAAAATTAATTTTCTTTCTACTATTTCTGCAATACCCCTTAATATAACCGGAGTTCCCATTGGGTGTTGCATAACTAAGACCGTGGATTCATGATCCTGACTCAGAGCTGACCCAGTTAAATGGAGACCTTTTGACACTTCTCAAAAAATATGGAGGGATAGTATTTTATTTCTCATTCCACTGCCAGTTCCTCAAAAGCCTTAAAAAAAGTTCAAGTTTAGAATATGCAAATCACAATCACTTAAAATCAGAAATAATATAGTTTTTCATCTCTAAGGAGAGAAAGAGTATTTTATAAAGGTAAAAAATTTTTTAACTTTGATCTTATCTTCTCGGGGAATTTTCCACATCTGAAAGTCTGGGGGTTAAAGAACATATTAGGTCAACACAGTGCCACTTCTTCTTACACTTTATAAAGTGTAGCACAGTGGACAGCAAAGGACCAGCAAACATATTCCCAATGTCATCTATCTCCTGCAGGACTGCTAGAGCCTCTAATATGTTAATGGGCCCTATGAATCTCCAGTGGTACACTACATCTCATAGGGTTTCCTAAGCTACTTCCACCATAAAACCCTTTATTTGGTTACATTTTATGAAATTAGAATTCCAAAGAGCATATTTTAAAAGTGCTGGAATGGTAAACCTGGCGTCTTCCCAGTGAAATCTCCCTCCATATGGAAAGCAGTGGTCTTAACTGGCTTACTTGATGGATAGCTACCTTGTCTCTCGTTTAACTGGACCAAGTTAAGCCCTTGGAAATGCAGTTCATTAGGTTCTTCTAATGGATATGGATTGGATTTTTCTCTCACTCTTTAAGAGCCAACTGGTCACATTCTATAGAATACAAAACACCCTAGGCATCGCTGAGCTGGTGAATTTTCTATTTTCTCTCTTGCTTAAAGAAATATTTCCAATGTATTGCTCAATATGTACTTAAAGGAGGAAAGCCACAGAAAGCACAAGGATACATACATGTTATCCTGGCTTTCAAAACAGCATTGTTCTTCCAAAGTCAAACAGATCAGGGAAGCTTATATCAATATCTATACACGTAGAGAAGTACACATTCAGGTGCAATGATACAGATTTGCAGTGTTCAAAAAAGATTAATTCATAAGAAAGGGGATTTTTTTATTGACTAAGATGGATTTTATATCCCATATTAGACTGAATAAATCATGAGTATTTTTTCTAAATGGGCTGTCCTTCACTTATGTGACAGTAACACTTATCCACAAACAAGAATATATGCCATGAGGCATGTTTTCAGTCATAGGGAAAGATTTATTTTGATTCACCCACGTTCTCTTCCTTAGATCTTATTAAGAGTAAGCATTTGCAAGGTTGCTGTTCACATTTTGCTATTAGTTCTATTGCTGTTGAAGCAGTTGGTCCATGGTAAATTTGAACCAATAACCTCATGTTATTTAACATAAGATTCTTATTGACTGAGTGAATCAGCCACATAAAAGAATATAACCTCATTATACTGGATACACACACACACACACACACACATATATATATACTTATATATATATTTATTACATATACACGTATTTTTAATAGCATAGGTGTTTGTATTCTAATATGGCCACAAAATTAAAACTTATCTACAAATCTGGGGCAGTACCAAAGGAAAAAGAGGAGTGCAACAGAATTATATTCAATTTGATTTTTTTTTTTCTTTCTTCAAAATATAGAAGTACTGAGATGGGGGCAAATAGATGATCCCTTCTTTCAAAGAGCTTACTTGTATTTATTTTTCCTCTTTACCAGTTATAAAACTGTCTCTATTTTAGGCAGTTTCTTTCTTTCTCTCTTTCTTTCTTTCTTTCTTTCTTTTTCTTTCTTTCTTTCTTCCTTTCCCCCACCTCCTTTCTTATTCATTCATTCATTCATTCATTTATTCACTCACTCAACATTGATTGATCACCTTCCGGGTGTTGTACCAGGAGGAAGGTAGTGTAGTGACATTAAACTCAGGCCAGAAAAAAACATTAGAAAATAGTGGAAACTAATCTGATTCAAAAAAGATTGCAACAGCAAATATAAGTGAGAGGGACCAAAACAACTACTCTAGGACAAAGAGATATGTTGCAGTTTAATAAATACTTTCGGTACTTCATTAAAACTCAAAACTCCTTTTCAGCAAACTACATTCAGCTTGAGGAGCAAATCCATGCTTCTGCCTGTTTTTGCACTGCCCACAAGCTAACAGTGTGTTTTGTAAATTTTTTTTTAAATGTTGGGGAAAAAATAAAAAGAATGGTAATATTTTGTGACATGAAAATGATATGAATTCAAATATCACTGTTTTCATACTAAAGTTTTATTGGAATGCCGCCATGACCATTCACTTATATTGTCTATGGCTACTTTCATGCTATAACAGCAGAGCTGAATAGTTGTAACAGAGACCTTATGGCCCACAAAGACTAAAATTTTTACTATCGGGCCCTTTAAAGAAAAGATTTATCAACCTCAGATATGACTGGCCTGAGAAAAGCATTATGTGTTGACACTGTAACTTCAAATTCTGTACCGTTAAAAACAACCAATAAAAGGGTTTTCCATTTGTCTACCAACATATAAAATAGGTCAGAGAAAGAGAGGCTATATATCTAAATCTACATGCAAGTACATGTGAAGAAGGAATAAAGGCATCACAGTAGTCTATGATTTTATAGTATGACTCCAGGGTATGGGAATAAAAATATATCCAAGAATCATTAGATAATCCATCTATCCACTCGGGTCAGCATTGCCTTGATCCTACTAAAATACTAAGTGTGGTTTCAGTGACTGAGTTTAGAAAGAATTAAGAGAGAAATAAGAGAAATGTAGAAAGCTAGAAACTAAATGGGAAAAAAAAAAAAAAAGAAATTGGGATAATTCAGTGAAAAGAGAAGAAAGCCAAGGGGCGATTTACTACTGAACTTTCAACTACAGTTGAAGGCATTGAGCTTACACATTAAGGAGACTTTTATGACAAAGTATGTTGTTCATCGTGGACCTGAGTTACCTAGAGAGACAATTGGTTCTTCAAGTCTGCAAGTCCTGGAAAAAAACAAAAAAAGACATTCATCCATGCTACCCTGTAGGAAAAAATTAATTGACTTGGGACACCTGGCTGGTTCAGTTGGAGGAGCGTGCAACTATTGATCTTGGGGTCATGAGTTTGGGCCCCACGTTGGGTGTAGAGATTACTTAAATGACTATGTAAAAACTTGTAAAAAATTAATGTAAATAAATAAGCTATATTAAGTGACCTCTTGGATGCTTGGACTTCTGAGTATTCTAAGACTATTTCTGTAAATCTAAAAACATTAATAATTTTCATTATCAGTTGGGAGAAGGAAGGCAGAGCGATGAGTACATACATGAAGATTACTGTGTCTGCCAGTTGTCCCTATACAATGGGGGTGAGATGGGGTAAAAGCCTCCCTAAGTAACTTTGTTGCGCGAGCTCTTAACAACTCAGATCAAGATTCTTCTTGCCAGAAGCAGAGTTTTCCAAGCAGTACTGATATTTTTGGCCTTGATTTATACCGATCAACAAGCATATGTCTGTAGGGATTAAATTAATTAGAGGAGATTTGCTGGATAATGTTCAAAGACAATAAAATTCCTCAAGGTTTACAGGCCATACAAGTTGGAGCACAAAATGGTACACCTTGGGGGAGGATTAAGAGGAACTAATTTTGTACCCAAAGGACTGTCAGTTTCTATCCCCATGCAAAAGGGAGACTTTGCTTCAACACGTTTCCAATTGGAGAACTAGGTTAATGCCTATAGAGCTATACGTGTTGGAAAATAAATTCTGAAAGAATAAACTGAGAAAAAATGGATTACATTAAGAAGCATGAAGTGTAAAAGGCAAATAGCCTCTTTAAAAAACATTTTTCAAATGTCCAAAGGAAAGGAAGAGGATATTAAGCTGTTATTTCCCATTTTTTTATGTTCTAAAAATAGGATAAGAGAACGGTTTCACTTAATTATGCCATAGGATAAATTTCCAGATGAAGAGGGCTATTAAATCTTGAGTAAAGTATCTCAAAAGCTGTAGACTCTTTGAAAATAGGGTTATCTACAACTAGATGGCTCCATGGGCGTACAGCCCTTCCATACCAGGCAAGAGACAGAGACTACTTAAGATTTCCTCTAATCCCAGACAACCTGCTGAATAGATGAAACAGACGGCTACCTATGCTTTACTACTTATGGGTTACTCAAGTCCAACCTGCATGAAGACATCTTCAAGTTCCTGTTCCTCTCCCATTAAAATCAATCAGGGAAGGGTCCCCGAATTTGCATTTCTACCAAGTTCCCAGGTGATGCTCCTGCTGCTGGTCCAGGGACCATACTATGAGAATCACTGGTCTATAGCCATCTCTGGTGCTCTTTCATACAATAGAGTGGGAAGGCACAAAAGACCCAGTTCACTAACCTAACTCTTAGCCTGCCATCTCTCAACATGAACATTTTTATATTATGCTTAATTAGCACCTTCTGTAAGACTTATATCTAATTAGCTACCGACTATACAATCAAGTTTTGTTGTGGCCTAGTCCATTCAAAAAAGATAAAAGTACCCAGTTTGTCCAAATCCTGAGAAACAAAATTATAGGGAGAGGAATATTTATTTGGCCTAGGGCTAAAAGCTAAGATTCTACCTAGGTCCCCCGACTCTCAGTGCCACAAATGCAATGAAAAAACAAACAAATAAAGCTATTTCGGATCACAGCTGCGTTTCAGAGCCTTCCACAGGCAATGCAAAGAAAGCAGGGATATAATGACACAACAATTTAGGAAGCTTGATTCTGAGATTATAATTTTGAGAATGTGAAATGCAACAAGCTCATCAAGACCCTGAATGTACCAAAACATTATGCCAACATGTAACTATTTCAAATACTATTTTCCCTAGGGTTCAGACACACCCAGTGAGAAATATCCCTAATTTTATTTTATGTTAATAATTATTTACAGTGTTGTTAAGCCTGTACAAAGTACCATCTCTAAGGATGATTCCTTTATCCAGTCAATATATGAAGACTAGTTAAGAAGCACAGTCTTATAGAAAAGATACATCCTAAAAGCATTTTTAGTTAATTGTGTATAGATCAGTTGAATCATTTCACATGTAGTAAGGGTCGTAGCCAAAGGAAACATATAATGAGTCATTTAATTAAGCTAAATAATTTTCAGTTAAATCATTTACCTCTTTATTTAACCTTGGTAACCTTAGGTTTGATGTAGCAAACTCAGCATGTGAGAAACTGAGACACAACAATTTTATGCTCTTTGGTGAAATCAACCTTTACTTTCATGAAATTTGGCCCCTTTATTTATATCACTTGAGTGGGGGGGGGGGAAGAACAAGAAAAGGCGGGGGGAGAAGAAAGGAAAAGAGAAAGGGACAGGGAAATGAAGGGACAGAGGAAGGGAGAGAAAGAATATTCATTTTTCTCTTTAAATAGGAAGCGATTTTAAACTCCATGCTCTGAGATTGCTGTGTGAATGTTAGAATAAATAACTACACACCCAAAAGCTGAGAAATTCAGGAAAACCAGCTAAGATTGGGAAACATGCACAATATCTACAGTACCCCACATGTACAACCAACTACTTCTCATTCAGTGAATTTTTGCCAGCTACAGGGGAATGGGAAATTTTAAAACTTAAATAAATTATGTTATCTTGATGTTTTCAAAGCATTTGACTTCAAGTTCTTGTAGACTTATGAATATTAATACCTTGTGACCAAATGCTACCGAGCCCATTGTGTAAAACATATTTAAATGGTTATACTTTCCAAAGATATTAAGAATTACCTAGAAACTATTAAAGGGCGTAACTCAGTCTGAGTTTCCCTAAATTCTGTAACCATACAGCACATCCATTTCAAAAGACTGGATACCCACAGAAGCGAACTAACTCTGCTAACTAGAGAGTAGACATCTCACATAAAGTGAAAACAGACTGACAGATAGTAACACATGTCCCGGTTGTGAAATGCAGTTGAGTTTAGAGCTCCATCTGTTCCCAGACTTGAAAAGTCTGGGGTTTTCTCAAAACCACCACAAAAGATTTGTGTGTTGTACCAACAGAATGCAGACATTTTATAAGCACTGGGCCAAATAATCATTTATAAATAAATCCCTATCTTTATAACCACAAAAATTGAAAACACTCAGTAAGAATGTGCCAACCTTGAACGAAATACCATTGGCCCCTCATATATTGTCACTATTTCTCTTTTTAGACGCATCATTCATCTCATGAAAAGAGAGTAACAAGCAAATAGCCACTTTTCCCAACCTGCAAGGATATTTTCAGGACTTTGCCCTTGAAAAAGGTAGCTTCCTCACCGAAATCATTTCAATCGCTTTCAGGCAAGAAAGCTGCATGGCAAACATCAGTGATCTAACATCAGGCAAGTTTTCCTCCTTGATAATAAATATGTTAGTTTGGAGCAGGCTCACAAAGAATCCAGACAGCTCTGATCTGGCCCAATTCCAGCAGTGAAGCGTCTGGCGTCGGAGGAAAACCATCAGATGTCTTTCAGATGTGTACTTCTATCTACCCCTACTGTCTGCAGCTTGAAACAGAAGTGATGACCATTAAAGGCCTGTCTTTTGGGCATTGGTGTCAAACATCTTTGCTAACTACAATGTACAGTCAACTGAGAACATCATGTATTTATTGAGGAGGGATCTTTTGAAAATGTATGGCATATGTCAGGTCAGATACTAGAAAATTAACAAGACTTATAGGCCACTCTTGGTCAGGATTCCCAGCCAAAATTACAGCATAGTGTACAGCTCCTCTTTCTTTTTGGAATTTACATATATTCCCCAGGATATGTGAAGATGTGAGTCTGGTGCTGGACTAGCAGCTTCTTTTGTATAAGTTGCATGTGTTAGGGCTCAGCCAAAGCCCCAGCATGGGGCATTTGGCCAGCTTCCCCATATATGCAGTAAACTGACTTAAGAAAAAATATAATGGTGCTTCTACTAAAATACCCTAAGTCACACTCTGGAAGTAACAGGAATTAATTTAATGCTTAAGAGGGAGTGTTCATACGACATACTCTAAAGCACAAAGAGAGAGCAACATTTAGTAGGGGATTTTCGATGGTTTTGCTGGTGTAGATCCTGAAGACAGACTCAAATGTCCCAAAAATCGGATGAGGCTGAAAAGGAGGCACCGTCCCTCGGGAGCTAGAATTACAGAAATTGAGTAGAGTCCAAACAAGCGGAAAGGCAAGGCAAAAGCAAAGTTAGAAACAAGGGAAGGGGCATGAAGTATGACTGAAACTCAGTTACTTCTGGACATCTAGAAATCAAAGGCAGAAATATTCGTCATAAACTCAGGTGATTGCAGGGCCAGGGTGGAAACCTGTAAGAAGAATCTGGTGGCAGAGAGTAAACAAAAAGGAAGTTGGGGGGGGAGGGGCTCTCGCCAACCCTAGAGAGACAGAGATTCTCATTCCATTTGTCAAAACATACCTGACATACACTCTAGCAGCTGAATTTACCTACCATTTTGTGTTCCAAAATGGGCACTGGGGTAACTGAACTAGGGTAGGAAGGCTAGTGTCCAGCAGCAGGCAGGGCTGAGTAGGGTTACCTGCCTTCAGAATCAAGCCACGGAACATTTCACAGTAAATTAGGTCATTTATTTATCAGCTGAGAGTATAGCTGTAGAAAACAGGGCATTTATGTATGTATGTATGTATGTATGTATGTATGTATGTATTTAAATGATTTATTTATTTGAGAGAGAGAGAGAGAGAGAGAGAGAGAGAGTGCCTGTGTGGGGGTGGGGGGAGGGGCAGAGGGAGAGGGAGAGAAAGTCCCAAGCAGACCCCCAGCTGAACATGGGGTCCAATACAGGGCTAAATCTCAGGACCCTGAGATCATGACCTGAGGGAAACCAAGAGTCATCACTTAACCGATTGCGCCCCGAGGTGTCCCCAAAACAGGACATTTAAAACAAAACACAAATTTGCCTATATTTGATGTGGGGTGTTGCATGGAAGTTTGTGGGGCCCGCAATCTTAACTATTGTGAAATAATCATACTGTCAGTGCCTTGATATTTCTTTTAAAGATTTTATTTAATTTGTCAGAGAGAGAGAGAGAGCAAGAGAGGGCACAAGCAGGGAGAACGGCAGGCAGAGGGAGAAGCAGGCTCCCCACTGAGCAGGGAGCCCAATGTGGGACTCGATCCCAGGACCCTGAGACCATGAAGGCAGGCGCTTAACCAGTTGAGCCACCCAAGCATCCCAATGCCTTGATATTTTTTGTCAAAATGTGAGCAACTCCAAGTGATGCATTAGAATAAAAGTTAAAAAAAAAAAAGAGAGAGAGAGAGAGAGAAAGCCATGGAAATGTTTTTGTTTTTGTTTTTCAATAATCATGAAAAACCAAGGTTCAGATTTGCTTGTGTAGGCAAACAGACTGCCCATAGCCCTAATATCACATATGGAAATCCCAAGTTCTGGCATGCATGCATGATGGACCAGACTCTGGAAAAATCTCATGCCAGGGAAAACTGTGGATTGTCAGCCATTCATGCCGAGCTTGGAATGTTACTGTCCCATTAAAGTTTCCAAGGCTTTTCCCCTAAGAAACTTAACAGGCACCCTGGGCAAGCCTTGCTCCGAGCCTCAGGACTCAGAAGACATTCAGAAAATGAAGGCTTCTAAAGAGGGAAGCTAGAAGTAAGTATATGGAGAAAGAAGGTAGGAGAGGAGAGGGATTCTAGAAAGCTGTTTGGAGGTAAGTTTGAGCAGCCTCCTTAAAACCAAGGAGGACAGAATGAGAGAAACAGAGAACAGAGGAAGATGGAAACTTTCAACACACAGCTGTGACAGGAGAGCAAAGGAGGAAGATCATGAACTATGGGATTACATGTCATGCAGTGAAGTCTTCAGTGTGTGCAGACGATGGTACTTTGGGGAGGAAATTCTCCACACCTCCTACTCCAGAAGGAAAGTCCTTTAAAGCATGGAGGAAGAATGGGAGGGAGAGAGGAAGGGGAAGGCCTACAGTAATTCATCCGTTAGGGCCTCTGCTTCTCTCTCCTCACCCTGCTCCACTGGTTTTGGGTTTCTTCCCAGCACCCAGTGCAGAGGAAATAAACAAAAATGCAGGAGCCTTGCTGAAGCACTCTTCCCAGAGTTCAAGCAATCCACAAGTTGCTCAAACATCTGCTCTTGCCCCAGTGTCTAAAGTGGGACATAAATGGAAAAGCAAGAATACAAGGGAAGAAAGCCAAAACCAAGACTTCCTCCATGCTTCTCTATTTCCAGTACCTTTTGGTTTTCGCCTTTCTTCATAACCTAAAGCCACACCAAGGAAATGCACTGATGATCCCAGCACAGGAGAGCACCTCTCCAAGCGTCCAGATTCTCTCGGGCTTTGCTCCAAGAATACACAGGGACAAGGTTCCCCACCCCCCCCACACGCGGGACCTAGGGAAAGAGGAAAAGAGATGGTCTTACATGTTGCTCATCAGGGATTATCCCTACTGCCTCAAACAAGAGCTCCAGAGCTGGATCTGACGCCGAAACTGGTTTCTGAAGATGTTTTCTGGTTGCTGTACCGTGTAGGAGTAGTGCTGCCCCGATCCCCTTGCTCTGACTTCAAAGCCTGCCTATTTGTGACATTAGCAAGTGTGAGATGAAAGCAGCGAGGAAATCAGTCTGCAGTGAGTAGACTGGGGCTGGCAGTTATATGTGTCGCTTTTATCCTGAATGAGGAGACTACAGAGAAAGATACAAATGATTTATTGTACACTGAGCCAGACAATCCTGACTTTGAAAGAAAAAAAAAAAAAAAAAGCCCAACAAGTGTACGTTTTCCTCCTCTCAGAAGATTCTATTTTGATGAAATGGAGAGATTCCACCAGATTCCTCGCATGTTTGATATATACATATCTATATATACAGTGCAATACGAGGATTTTGGCTAAAGTTTCTATTGCATAAAAGATATAAAATTATTTCTCAATGCCAAAGAAGTGCTGTGTTGACCTCCAGCATGTTTTAGCTTATTAGTTCTCAAACCCTGTTGGATAGCATGAAATTTAATTTTTTTGTCCCATCATGGGAACTGGGAAGAATTAAGATCCTAACCATGACCTCACATTCCATGAAAAATAAACTACTGAACCAAGTGTATGTAATAGCCAGCTCTATTTTAGTTGCAAATGACAGAAAACCCCAAGTCTAACTGAAACTGAAAAGAGAAATTATTGTCTCTTGTAAAAGTAGAGTCCAAGAGGAGTCCTAACTTCAGGCCTAGTTTGATCCAGGGTATCAAGGAAGTGACACAAGGTGGTTTATCTCTCTCCATCTCTCAACTCAGTTCACTGAAGCCCATCTCCATATTGGCTTCTCTACCAAGCAACCTCATAATGGCAAGATAGCTACCAGTAGCTTCAGGATTTTACCCGTATAAGCCTAAATCCAAAGGGAAAAAAAAAAGTGAACTCTTAGCAAAAGCTCCATAAAATTTCAGGTTTCACTCTGATTGGACTGACCTGGGTCACACCACCCCTGAACTAATCACTGAGGTTAGGGCAGTCCTGGACTCTGAACAGGCAGGCCTGAATTACAAATCCTCTTCTTTGAAGTCCATGTAAACCTCATAAGCTGAAAAATGACGTTTTTCAGGGCGAAACTGTGCTAATTCTACCCCCAAAATAGTATATGGAATCTGGACAGACACAACAAAAGACACACACTAAGGCATAATAGAATATTGTAGAGATGTGTGGCTAACATATGAGTGGTATTCCTCTCCTAGTACTCAAAGGCAAATAGGAGAAATGTCTATTATTTTATTTTCCTAGCTGAACACCTCTATCCAATTTGTTAAATATTAAGAATGTTGTTCAATACCTGCAACACTGGCTTGTCATTGTGCTGCCCTTCCCACCACCAATTGGGCCAATGTCAAATAAAATAGGGTATGACACATAGTCACTATTTACTCTCCTTGAGTCATTCCTTAGTAGTGACCAGTTACCAAGTTCCTACCATGTACTAGGTCTGTGCTAAGTATTTTCAACACAAAGTCTCTAACCCTCAAACCAACAGACTATGTTGCTTGTCCAAAGTAATACAGCTGATAATGGTGGAACCACAATTTGAACCAAAATTGGTCATAAGGCCCTCTAGGCTTTTTCTCTTGTACTAAGCTGCCTTGTACTCACTGAACATGATTTTACCAGGTACATCTTCTTTTGTACTTTGATTTTAAACTTGTTCCCATTTTACCAGTATGAATCTTAAACCTACTTGCAGATTTCCAGTATGTTATTCCTGAAGGTCTGCCGTTCAGGGCTGCCTTCTCTAACAGTTCTGGTGCATCTTAATACTGGGGCTTTCCAACACTATGAGTAGGAATGGATAATTCCACCCTGTTACTAATTCTATTAAGGTCAAGTTAGATTAGTTATCCATTGCTGAATGCAACATGTGCCTTTTCAGTTCCATTCCCTTTTCATAGTGCTCACTGGGAAGTCTTTCCAAATTTCCCATCTATGAATAGTACATCCATCTCCATCTATGAAGATCTTACACATTAAAGGTTTACTTTATTACATTGCTAGGTCTTGGGGAAGATAATTTTTCACTATACATCAAGACTCTTGAACATAAACATATCCTTTGACCCAAGGACCCCATTTCTTGGGATTAATCTTAAGAAAATAAATAGGTATGCATGGAGCTAAATTAATAAACAAACAAGCACACACACACAGACACACACACATTGTTGCATTAATTTTAACAGTGAAAGAATTGGAAACATCTGAATTTTCAATGTCATAGGAGTGTGCTTAATAACATATTAATGTACATGTCGATAATAATCACAATGTGCAGGTTATAAAACAGTATGTACAAATTGATCCAGTTTTAGAAGATACACTGATTGGGCCTTCCAGATTTACTCACGATCCTCTCTACACTGCTCTCTGCCCCAGAAAACTCGTTTGTAAGCACTATTCAGTAGGCTCTTTTGATCTCTGCTTTCAATTGGGTTCAGCCAATGGGAAGCCCCAGCACAGTATCTGAGACAAGGGGGAGAAAAGGACATCAGGGTATTTATTCTCTTGATTCTCTCTCTCTGAAGTTACTTGAGCTGGCTAAGTCTCTTCAACGAAGGACAGTGCTTCTCTCAAGGTAGAAGGTTTTTCTCTACTCTCTCCTTCCAGGTTCCAGTAATCACAGCCTCCCCTATCCCTTCATTAATAGGCCTGGGGTTAGTAACAGCTCCTTTACTATTACTAGCCCTGGGTTACAGCACCACCCTGTGCTTCCCCTATGTTTACCCACCCATATAATTTGACTATGCCATCTGTTTCCCATCAGGACCTTGACTAACACAACACAAATATAAACACACTCACTCATAAAAGGGGAAAGAAATCTTACAACAATATACCACAAAAAAACAACAATGGATATCTCACTAGGGGGTAGTATTATGAGTAATTTTGATTTTTTTCTCCTTATGCTTTTCTGTACTTTCCAAATTTATATAATCAATATGTAATGCTTTCAGAATTTGAAATAACCATAGGTATTATGTTCTTACAAATGTAACTTACGACAAATGTCAGCTCTTCGATAAATTTTCCCCTGATCACATACCTTCTAAACTTGCCACTCTCTAAACTGAATTTTTCCACCATTTATTTTCTACGCTATCTATACAACACTCATAACTTCCTGGCGGTGAGGCTCTTTTTAAATGTGTATGTATTTATTTATACCAGCCTTACTCAAAGAGGGATTTAAGAGAACACAATTTGTATATAGCACTTCTCTTTTCTGAGATTAAAATCTCAAAATCTTGGAGGGCAGGGGCCATGTTTTATGCTCTCTATATTCCCTACTGTACCTATTACACAGTAGACAATCAATAAACATGGATAGAATAAATGAAATCTATAGAAGAGATTTAAAATCTCATTTCTGTCATTTCAACTTCCTTCCTATCAACTCTTCTCTATAAGCAATAAAAATGAATCATTTGAATTCAATTTCTCTACAGATCCATCTTCTAGTGAAAGTGCAAATCAGGAATGAAATAGCTTGAGGCAAGCAGTCTGAGGGACTGGGGAAAAACAGAGGGTTGGGAAAAGCCACTACGAGAGTACAATAATGAGTTCTTGGATAATCAAGAGGTGGCCAGGTTTTACGACTAAGCTTTCTCACTAATAACAAATCTTGAGATTTTAGTTTCAGACCTCTAAAGTGTATCACAGGAGGAAGAAATCTGAATAGCAGTATTTGGATTAATTGGGTCATAATTATTCATTGTGGAAAAGAAAGCAGCTAGGCTAGGATCAGCCTTACAGAAGATCAAATTGTGACCTGATTCCTCAAAGCACCATTTCGTACTTGCTATTTCTATTTTCCTCAACCTCCTACTATAAATAGAGGCAGTGAGTCTAATTAGGTATTTGAATAGTCACCAAATGCAATCTTCTAAGTTCAGTTTCAGCAACTGTTGAGCAATGTACTCCTGAGAGAGTAAAATGACACCCTCGAACCCTACAGGGGTAGCTGGCCAAAGTGACAGAAAGTTGCCACCATCCTTCTGGAGAAATCTTTGTTGTGGTCTTCACTTCTGAAAATCCTAACCCTATTGGGCATGTCACCACTTCCATGGTGGTTGCAAGTAAATGGGAAACAGATATTGACACAAGTTGCAACATGGCCCAAAACACAAACCTGGTATCTTAAGCCCCACAAGACACCAGGAGAAGGAGCTCTGTGCCCACCTTTTCAGGGATTCTGAGCAGTACCTCCAGGAGAGCAGGTGAAGCACAGTGGGGACACAGTACATCTGACTTCTTTTCATTGACTCTGACAGTAAAAAAAGGGGTGGGGGCAACTTGTCTGCAACATCCCCCCAAAAGTTCTGGATCTTGCTGTCTCATAAAAATTTATTTTATTACAATCTGGATTCACATACTGCTGGTCTCACCCTTTGCCTATAATACGATTGCCTTTCAATGTTTCCCAGACCACATGTTGTTTAGCCGCCCAATATGTACTTCCATGTGGTTCTTATTATTAAAATAACATTATCAAAAGGGAGCCCCAGGACCAATGACAAGAACTGAACATGTCCAGATGCCACCAGTACCTCTGATTCATTATCTGGAGCTCCAGTGGTTATTCCTACCTCACCCCAGTTATCTTGTCTGTTTTCACATAATATCTATTCTAAAATCAGTGATTTAAAGAACACATTTCATCCCTACCAACTGAATACACAATGTACATTTTTCTCTGTAAGCCATTTACTAAATACATTCACTGTATTCAGCTCTTAACTGACAAGATTCCCTATTCTAATACAATAAGTTTCCTTCCTAACTATTTTTATACATTGCTAGCAATGGTTTGTCGCTTTTTGGAGCCAAGGGATACCCCAATATATAATTCTCCACTGCCCCCCTCAGGCATGCAGAGTTCTCAAGTTTCTCATTATTAAAATCTGCACTCAGAATGTGATTGACTAATTCACAATGAAGTATAATAGTTTTTACTTATTTCTAGCTTTCTCTAGATCTTTCTATTCTAAAATACAAAATGTTTCAGTTAAGAGGGCATATCTCTTCAGGTAGATTTCAGGTACTAATGGCAGGTGCTGAGTTGTTGGGGTGGGAGTAGGGGCGTTTTTAGAGGAATAACTTCATAGAGCTTTCCCAACCCTGGCATGTAGATTCACAAAGGTCACATGTCAGGCTGCCCTGCATAAGAATAACAGCAGTCATAGCACATCAATAACAATTTTTGCTATTTCTCATACTACTATTTATTAAGTGCCTTTTCTCTTCAGAGTTGGGATATGAATTTTAAAATTTTATTTCATTTTCACTGTGATCCTATGAAATTGCCCTGTTATTCTCATTTTATGGTGAAGAAACATAATTTGATCAAAACCATTCAGCTAAATGAATGGCAGAGCTGGGATTTCAACTCACAACTACAGGATTCTTAAACCCATGGTCTTAGCCATTATAGTCTGCTTTTTGGTGATCTCAAATGAATTGAACTTTTAAGATATTTACTGGATAGACTCATTTTTGCCTTCATAATTTCTTGTTTGTTTTTCTCAGTACTCTCTCATCAATATCATGAGGGTAAGGTGATCAATTGCTTTGGAAACTCTCAAGTTTTTCAGTAACCCCATTGTTGATCTAGTCATTTTTATACTCCATGGAAAGCTTACTTGGGATAGATTTTTTCCATTAAAGATATTTTTTTTTCCTCCCCAGCCTTCCGAGCTAATGAAAAAAAAAAAAAAATATATATATATATATATATATATTTAAGGGGAAACTAAAGCTTGCATTTATTCCAACCTTATTACTAATCAAAAAGAAAGAAGGAAAATAAATCAATAAGATACAATTTGTCTGTCCTAAGTTGATGATGCTATGGAAGGATGAGTGCTTTTAAACAATACTAGGAGGATATAAGTTGAGAAAAGTTTTGTGCAGAACAATTAAATGATATGACCCAGGAATTCTACTTCTTTAAACTTTTTTTTTTAAAGATTTTATTTATTTATTTGTCGGAGAGAGAGAGATAGCGAAGCAGACCACAAGCAGCGGGGGGGCGGGGCGGCAGGTAGAGAGAGAAGTAGGACTCGATCCCAGAACCCTGGGATCATGACCTGAGCCGAAGGCAGACACTTAACGACTAAGCCACCCAGGTGCCCCTAAACTTTTTTTTTTTTTTTTAAGAATTATTTATTTGAGAGAAAGAGAAAGAGCACATACACATGATTTGGGGGAGAGGCAGAGGGACAGAATCTTCAAGCAGACTCCCCACTGAGTGCAGAGCCTGATGTGGGACTCATCTCAGGACTCATGTGATCATGACCTAAGCCGAAACCAAGAGTCCGATGCTTAACTGTCTGAGCCACCCAGGCGCCCCTGAACTTGTTTTAATTAAATAATCAGAAGCACATCCAATAATTCATGAGGATATCTGTCTTTGTATGAGAAAAAAAAAAAGAAAATAACCTAAATGTATAATAATATGTGACAGCTAAAGATTGGTACATTTATATGAAAGAGTAATATGCAGTAACTAGAATGTTTTCTAATAATTCTTAAGGAAATGAGAATTTGCTAAAAATAGAATAGTAAGTGGGAAAAGCAGACACAAAACATATGTTTTAAATACATCTAATTTCTGAAAATAACAGATATTATACCAAAAGATTCATTGTTGTTAGAGCTAAGCAATGGGATTGTGGCTCATGTGTTATGTGCATTGTTATGCATTTTTTTAACTTCCCTCAAATTTTCCAACAAATAAATATTACTTAGAAGAAAAATCATTTCTATTTTTTTTAATATTTTATTTATTTATTTGTCAGAGAGAGAGAGACTGAGCAAGCAGGGGGAGGGGCAGGTAGAGGGAGAAGCAGGCTCCTTGCTGAACAAGGAGCCCGATGCAGGACTCAATCCCAGGACCCCGGGATCAGGACCTGAGCCGAAGGTAGACGCTAACCAACTGAGCCACCCAGGCGTCCCAGAAAAATAATTTCTAAAATAGAACTCAAAATAGAACTTTTTGCTTATATAAAGTAGGAAATGATCAGGTCCTTTTTTTATTTTCAACCAATTTCTACATTTCATAATTTGAGGTTGAGTCCTTTCAACAGATGACTTACATTTTAACATATAGTTGTAATATCTCTATTCTGGCCCCCACCGACTCACACCAAACTTATCTACTCATTATTAGCTAATGATCCAAGGTATAGCAAAATTAGTACAATATAATTAAACCACTCAAGGCCAATTTTATGATCCTGGGATACATAATGTAAATGAATGCAAGTGTCACTCATCACTTTCTTGTTAAAAATTCCCTCTAGTAAAATGCAATGTGATGATTAAATTGTGTGGAATGGTGACCAGGGTGTGGTTAGTATTCTTTAAAATTGCTGGCAAAAATACCAGAAAGAAGAAACAATGGGAGGGGGGAATTGTTATTACATGATAAAGGAATTATTTCATATCTGCTTTGCTGTATATAGTGATGATACAAAGACTTAATGTTCACAGGAAAGAGTACTAAATCTCAGGAATTCGGTACTAACCAATCAGGAATAACCATGTGTGATATATAGACCCCATGAAACCAAGCACAGCCTCTTAAAAACAAATAGATCTCTACTTCCATATCTACATAGTAAAAAGTGAACATTTATAAATCATGAATTGATGGTAGAGTATAGACTCACAGAAGATGATATACAGTCACTTGCTCACTGATTGATTCTTGAGCTCATTTATTCATTTGAGAATTTATTGAGGAGCTGCTATGTGTGAAATCCAAATTAAGGTTCTAAATTGGTCTCTAATTTATAGTAACCAATGTATGACTGGTGGTACCCCTGGGGTGCTCATTGACAATGAGATTGTTGAACCACACTACATACCCATGGAATGGGAACTTCTGGGGGCAGGGCCAAAAAACTAAAAATTGTTACCAAGCTCCTCGGGTGATTCTTATGACCATTACTTTTGAAAATAGTACATTCTTTTGTCTTATACAGACACAATTTGTGCATCAAACATATTAAGCTGCAATGGGAAAATGTAGTTTACAATATATCAAAGGAGTAGACCCATGGTTCTTAGCAAAAGTGAAGCAGTTAAGGATATTAATACAGTGACTTTAGTGCTTTTGTTAATTTAACTTTATTATGATAGTGTATTTTTTGATAAACGAGTATAAAATGTTACCTATGGTCCATCAGAAAAGTCATGAATCATCAATCTTTGGTTAAACTAGCACTAGCTTTGCTAGATCAATGGCTGACTCAGAATACACTAAAATAAAAATGTTTATGCGTGTTAGTATGAAGGAAATGAGATATTTTGAAGCATAATTTCTGGAGCCACAATTTGTGAAGCCATGGAAAGGAGTATGACTTCTCCAGAAAATGAAATAGGTAATGCTACATTTAATTTCTGGGGAGATAGCTTGCAGGCTCTGAAAAGCAAGTAATCAATATTTAGTTTGGAAAAGAAAGAGGAACTATCATTTACTGAGAACTTACCATGTGACAAGTGGTATAGTAAGAACCTTATTAAATTATCCCAATTACTTACCAAATCTCAGACATAGATAATATCATTGCATTATCCCCACTTAAAAGATGAGGAAACAAAGACACATGGAGGATTATTGTTTAAGGCCACAAATCAATACTCCACAGCTTGTGTACAAGCTATTGTTTAAAAACTAAAAAAAAAAAAAAAAAAAAAGTCTGTAAGGAAGCAAAAACCAACAACAAATCTCATAGCTTAGTAAATTAGAGAAGAACAACAATGAAAAGAATTAAAAAATGATACTGACAGATACAATCACCCAAGGCTTTTAATTGAATACCATTGACCAAGGATCACAGAACCACAGAGTACTAATGGAGAAAGAAAATTTCATTTTGTCCAACTGTCTCTACTATAAATGAGGCATCTGAGGTCCCAAGAGCTAAAGTGATTGGTGAGAAGTAAGCTCTGAATCCAGATGCCCAAACAGTCATGAATGGAGTGTCACACCTTGCCCTCCATCCCATGGGCCCTAGAGTTCTTCCTTCAAATCAATATGTTACCCAGATGAGCCTTACAAAGTCAGCACATTGGAAAGTAGATAAATTCTTAATTTAATATATAATTTTCCCACTATAGAACCATAGTGGGAAACGTTTGAAATGTGAAGTATATAATAGGACTCATTTATCTGGCTTGCCATTTTTGGAATCAAACCCAAGCTCATGTTCCGTTCATCCCTTCTTCTCTACTCCAGATTGTTCTTACTTCTGTACATTATCAACACTTCCATCATTATTATCTTTATGTTTCTCATTTGATGCTTCAACCTCACAAACTCTCTACCTGTCGTCCAACTCTCTGTCGTGTCCTCTGTTTGGAGTAATAGACTTGAGTTCCCAGTTCATTAATGCAACTTACAAACTGTAACAGCTAGGATGAGCTACTTAACTATTTGAGTGTAAGTTTCCCCACTTGGAAAAACGAACAAAACAATGTCTAGTTCATAAAGTGGTTGTGGGAATTAAGCCTAAGTTAAAATATCTACTTTATTGACTAGTACAACAGGTGGTCAAAATATAAATGATTCTTCCCTACCTCCTTCACCGGCATGCTTCGTTTTAGCGGCTGCCATCATTCTGCTATGGCCCTATTCTGTTACCATCTCCTCCTCCCGCCCACTTGCCCTTTTCCTCACCTCAGAAAACCTCCTCTTCAGTTTTGACTTCCTAAATTTCACATTTGAGTGTTTTTCTGTAGTTCTCTGGGTCTTTAAAGATGAAAAGGGACAGAGAGGGAAATAATGAAAGTGAGTGATCTGTCAATGAGTTTTTCTCATTTTTTTCGTTTGTTTCAATCCTGTCTCTTTTCAATTGTTGCTTAAGATAAATCCTGTTTACTCTGTTCTCATAATGCATGTTGCTATATGAGGTATCCATTGAAAAGAGGGGATGCTTTTTACCCCGGCAGTGATCTACAGAAACATCTGTTAGAATAACTGACTCGAGTCATGTTATTGACAGGAGACTGCCACCCAGAGATGACTGCAAAGAGTTATTTCTTTAGAAGTCTCAACTTTTGTTATTTTACACAGCCGTGCTCCATGGAAGTGCTTAATTTTCCAAGCCCTTTCTTTCTTAAAATAAGCAGCTCCCCAAACCTTTGGAATATAACTCATTTTAAAATTCACACTGTTGAGCTATTGGGATGAAAGAAAGATCTTAGGGCTTGAAAAGAGAGAAAAACATGTGCAAAAGGCAGGGGGTAGGTCATGGAACCACATATAAAAGAGACAAAATTATAGAAGTACAAGAGTGCAGAGTCAGGGGCTGAAGTTTTAAAAATAAATTTTACCCTCTATAAAATAACATCCTGCTCCAAGTGAAGAGAGCCGTGTCTCTGATACCACTGATATTATGGAGACACAATTTATATTCAGCTCTGGACCTCATAATTCTAGGTAGAATTTCAGCTATATTAATCGGTAGGCAGAAACATGCTTCTAAATAGCAATTGTAAAATGTGTAGTCAGCCTTAAGGATATGAATACCCAACAACAACAACAACAACAACAACAAAAAAGTGCTTTTCATTTCATAATGTGGAATCCTAACTTCAAGAGTGGACTCGGTCAGAGAGAAAATATCATTAAACATCGAATTAGAGCCTTTTTAATGATATGTATATAAATATTCATTTAAGTCAAATGAACCTTCTTGGCAGACCTACTGACAACTTGATTGTCCCAGGCCTGCAGCTGGCTGGGAGTCTGCGGGAGCAGGGTCAGGGAGGCATGCCTTCCTTCCTGCAGCTGAGCAGGACAGGAGGGCTTTGAAGGGAGGAAGGTCTGTGATGGGAAGGGTGACTTGGCAGTTTCTCAAAGGTCAGGTGCACAAACGCACCTACAATTGTTTCTCTTCTATGCTGTCATTTGCTTCAAAATTGCTCATAATTTCGGAGAAAGTTCAATAATCTTTTTCCCCTCACTAATTTGTTAACTTAAGATATTTACTAGGCACCTGCTGGACAAAACCAAACCCAAACAAGACAGGTTATGTCCTTAACCTCATATAGTTTATATTCACTATACTTTATTGAGCACTTACAATCAGCCATGAGCTGGACAAGGCACTAGGTACTATGGATTTACAAATGGAACAAGAGAACCCTGTGGACAAAAAGTGCATGATTAGTTTCGGTCAGTAGCCTTGCATGCAAATAATAACTCTGTGGGGAGACACATGCTAGGAGTTGAAGTACAAAGTGCTTCCTAATTATCTAGATAATGAAAACAGGGCCGGTATCCCACCCACATTTCTAATATCTTAAAGAAAAACTGCATTTGTTAGTTTTCAGTCAGCTGCTGAATTTATGAGCTAGGGAAAAGAGATACTCTGGTAAACTAAAATCAGTAATTTTAAACAGAGAAAGCATTAGATGGCATTATAGCGGGGCCTAATACCTACATTTTCTCTTCTCTATTCTGATGGAATACATTTTAAAATGCATATAATAAATGATCATCCCAAGGCTTTCATCAAAAAGTATTATTTCCCATTGCTGGTTTAAATAACAAAAAGGTTTATGGGAATGAAATGTTAAGGTAATAAGACTTAGATATTAGATGTCACCTATTGATCTCCACTAAATTGTTTTTCTCGGGTCCCATGAATTTCCTGCAAATTGCTAAAGCAGATCACAAGAATATTAGGTCAAATATGGTCAATGGGAGGTCTCTGAGTTTATGAAACATAAGTATTTAGCAAAAATAACAAAATTCTGATTAAAATAAAAGTTATATAAATGAAGATTTTTGCATTACTTGAGTTTTCCCCTGCAACTAAATGTCAGCCCCCTCCCCAAAATAAATGCTAATATCAGGGATGTAAAAAGAAACATTTTTTGCCTTAATGTTGCTTTATATACAGTCATATATTCTGTATTTGTACCTTTAATAGGCAGTATGCACGGCCAGAATTGACCTTTATAGAGATGATCCCACAAAAAACTAAATAAAAAAACCCAAAGTTTTTATAATATCTGTTCTACTTACTACGGAAAAGAAGTCAATTACAGCTTTCCATCAGTTCTAAGGTGCCATCAATTGCATCATACACCATTATTTTATATATTATATGAAAGAATTAAAAAGCTGCCAATTAAAAATAGCACAGGTTTTATTATCACTTACAATCTTTATTTTATACTTGTTGAAAGAGATCTCTTAGATTTACTAAGACATATTATTTTAACTCTATCACTCTTGGGCGATCATAAAAAGGAAAATATAAGTGAAATAAAAGTACTCATCATATTCTATCACATTCTGAGTCTGAATTTTCTGTATTACTTTTCAACTCAGAGATGTCACTACCCATGTTTCTGTACAGATTTCATTCTCGAAACTGACAAGGCGTGGTTACTGATGCAGGTTTTCTTCAGAGGGTGTTCCACTAGGGTCTCTGAGCTTCCTGTCCAAGCTTCTAACACTGAGTCTGCCAGTCTTGATGTTGACTCTTTCTAAATCTTAACAGAAGGTGTTGTTAGAAGGTTTTAACACAATAAGCGTAATTCAGATACTCAATTAGTCCTCCTCAGACAGTGTGTGTGGAATCAAATACTGAGAGTTGAAGTAGTATAGATATGTCACCACGGATCCCAACCGAATCTGCTCATGAGCAGGCAATGACCATTATGGCCGAGAGGGAGCCTGACCAGAAGAGATTGTGAGATGTCATGGTTTGTAAGGCTCATCGCAATTTCAGAAAGGTTAGAATATGAAGACATCCCCCTTAGAATCAGTGAAATAAAGCAACCCCCAAATTAAGCTATTCAGAATAGCATGTCTCTGACATTCTTATGAATCATATATTAACATATAATATATACTATATAATAATATATATATATATTAAATTACATATCAATCATAGCACAATAATGTAGCACTAGACACTTCATATAATGTTAGGAAAACTAATTTCTAGGCTTTGTTATTATGGACAAAAGAGCAACAATGGTGTCCTCTCTAAGGGATCAAAAGAGTAATTACTAACAATATAAAGAATATTTAGCTTGAGCAAAATATAATTATGTATTATTAAAGGCATATAAAATAGAAACCAGGAAAAGGGGAGAGACTCTCTCCCCACCCTTGACCTATAAAAACACTGAAAAATGTGGAATTGGGAAGAGCCAATAAAAATGGCATAAGCAAGGGCTTTAGGGTGAAGAGGTTTTGCTACATTTGTTTTTTCTTGGCAAAATCCTATGAAAAAGATACTTCCCTCCTGTTAAACTTTCTACAAAGAAATGCTAGTTCCTGAACACCACCATACAGAATTTATAAAAGGAGGAATATCCATTTGGAACAACAGGGCAATTTAAATGATACACAGATTGGTGGTCTATTGTCCAAAATGAGCTTACATTAGGGACTTGTCTTGTGTTTAGATTTCAAGGCACATGCTAGATGTGGGCCAGAAGTATTCTAATAAGTTTATTTGCCCATTAGCAATACTATTGTGACATATGTACTAAATAGATCATAGAATACAGAGGTTTTCACCTGTTTAAAACCTCTAAACTATCTCAAGGGCAGCATCTCTACCACCTTTAAATTTCTACATCACTGATAATACATGCCACATAATTAACACTTAATGATATAGTCCATCATATTAATTTTGCAGGACCATAATGGGTATGTGCAAGAATAAATGAAGGATGAGGTCAGAAAGATGAATTTAAATTGGGAGCCCTGTTATCAGTTCTCCTTACTAAATGTTAGTGAATGTGCCTAATTAATAACCCAAATCCTCATTAGAAATTCATTCAAGTGTTTTCTGAACTGATAGGGATTTTGTGGAACTTCAATTTTTGCTCCAGCAAACAATGCTGTAGAATTTCATAAGATTTTCAAATGTGTAAATGCAAGACATCTAACAAGTAAAAGGAGTTGACAAATGTGATTACATGTGGAAATGCAGATATAATTCAACATATGCAAATATATTAAATTTTCTTAAGTCAATATGGGTAATACTACATATCATTTTATTTATGTAATATAGAACATATAGTCATATCTTTTCATCTACGTACCCATATCCATCTATTCATCTCCCTGTATTTATCACTTTATCAGCCTATCTAGTAAATCATGAAGTGGTGTAAATGGTTCTACATGGTGTGACCCATTCCCGCCTACTTCTTCAGGCATATATAACTATAGTCACATATATATATATGACTATAATTTCCTGTACCCTAGGCTCCAGCCATAGAGCAGTCTAGTTTCTAGCATTTGGAACTATCGGCTTTCAGACCCTGAAGCCTTTTTTGTACTACTGTCTCTTTGAACTCCTCCTCACCAGCTGCCAAGCACCTTATCATGCTTCAGACATCATTTACCACATTACCAGTTGTAAAAGGGAAAATAGTCAGTGCTTTATACTGGGCCATGGTGACACGAAAGCTATAATGTGAGAAAAAGTTTTCAACAGTGTTTGTTCCAGGCATTAAAGTGGTTACTGCATTTGAGAACAGAACTAACCATGAATACGATGAAATTTTGAATGTATTTTCTGAAGACTGGGGCTAGAGATTTACCATTCTGATGTGCATATTTCATTTTAGCATGGGATCCTCATGACAACACATTAAGCAAAAATCCTAAAAGAGCTTCTCATATTTATCTTTCAGGCCAATAGTTCATAGTGAAAATATATTATGAAAAAAAGGGAGGTGTTAAAGAAAAATTTAAGTCTCCTCAAGATCATAAATAAAATCACTAAAATATTTAATTGAGAAAACTAATTATCTTCGAGACTACTAAAGTAGTTATCGCCAACTACTATGACAGAAATAAACTTTTTTCTGAAATGTGTTATTTGGTAATTTATTTGTAACAAATTCTGCATGTGTCTACAGAAGAAAGCTCTTGCTCTGAATTAAAATTAATTTAAATGTATTCAAAGAACAAATCTGGGATATAATATTTAATAGATTTAGCCCTAATAGAACATAAATTCCAGCAGCTAAAATGATGGAAGTCACAAAATGTACTGATGATTCGAACAATGCCAAATCAAGGTGAAGAACAGACTACATTATATATATATATCGAAGGAGTATTATTTGATTTAATAGAGTTTCCTTTAACTTTTAGATTTTTAACTCATAAAATTATTTTTATAGAAGCTTTTTTTAATAGAAGCTTTTTGCTTCAGCAAAAACTTTTTAATTAATAAATAAAGATATCTGGGGGTATCAGGGTCAGTCAGTCAGTTAAGCATCTGATTCTTGATTTCAGCTCAGCTCATGATCTCAGGACCCTGAGACTGAGCCCTGGGTCTGTTCTGTGCTGAACGTGGAGCCTGTTTAAGATTCCCTCTCCTCCTCTTCCTCTGCCCCTTGCCCCGCTTGCATGATTAATAAATAAATCTTTAAAATAAATAAATAAAGATGCCAATAGATATCACAAAATAAATGCTATTATATTCAGAAGATTAAATTCATTCATATAAAGAATGTATTAGCAATTAGGCTATCTTCTATCTAGATTCCTGAATATTTTATTGAAAATTTAATACATGAGAGTTTACTTCCTAAAAATGTAAATATTTTTATGTAAACATTTCAGAAGGCTATAGATTAACCAGCAAAATTCCTTTTTCAATTCCCAGTTCCACCAATGACCTCATAGTCCTCTCTTCAAGTAGTTGCTGGTAACCATTTGAATGCATCCCTGCAGAATTATTTAAGGTATTTACATTATACATTATATATATATATATATATGTGTGTGTGTGTGTGTGTGTGTCTATATGTATTATCTCACTCATATTATTCTGCTTTTGTCTCAAAATGCAAAATAATTTTACATTTCAGCACACATAGATACTAATAAATTCTCTTTGAAAAACTGTTGAGTATTATTTTATGTGCCAGAATGGAGGTCTTAGAATTAGCCTATTTGTTTCATTGTTTGTTGGCTGAAATTTAGATTATTTCCTAACTTCAATTGTTATGAACCATTTTATTTTATTGTCATGCATTCCATCTCCCAATATTGGGGTACAAAGCACCCCCCAGGGAAAACAATTAAATACATTTGATAACACGTTTGTTAATATGTTCTTGAATGCATCAATGATCTGCCAATATAGTAAGTAATACCACACTGAGGCCAGAAGGAAAGTTTGATCTGGTGTCATGGACTTGATGTGTGTGTCCTCCCAGAATTCATATACTGAAACTCCATCCTCAGTGAGATGGTATTTGGAGATGGAGTCTTTTGGAATTAATTAGGTCATGAGAGTGAAGCCCTCGTGAATGGGATTTGTGTTCTTATAAGAAGTAACCTCAAAGAGATGATCTCTCTTAGCCATGTTGGGGTACAACAAGAAGTTTCCATCTGCAAGCCAGGAAGAGGGCTCTCACCTGGAACTGAACTGGTCAGATCTTGATCCTGGTCTTCCATGCCTCCAGAACTGTGAGAAATGAATTTCTGTTCTTTTGGCCATCTAGTTTATGGTATTTTTGTTGTAGCAGTCCAAACTAAGACAGTTGATTTGAACTTTATGAGAATTTTTCCAAACTGTGAATTTGAGCATCTACAGAAGAATAATCCAGGGCCTTCTCCCAGTGAGACATCTAATAGGAGATACTATATAAACTTTGGAACCTAAAAGGTATAGCCTTATTCATAATGTTTAACTGGTCAGAAAATGTCAGTGCTTCCAGGAAAATGACAGAAACAAAATTCCTTTCTGGAGAAATTTTTTTTTCATCCTGAAATTTAAAAAAATTCCATAATAAAAATTAAAGAGAGATGAGCATTTTGACTTCCAGTTTCCAATTCCACATTTAAGGAAACTGGAAATCACCCTTCTATCCTAAGAAATAAACTGAAGATTGAAAAATCAACTTTTCTCACAAAAATCCACAGCAGCAATAAACAATTAGGAAACAAAATTATATACAAATAAATAAGTATACATATGTGTATACATACATACATACAGAGAGAGAGAGAGAGAGAGAAACTGGCAATGCAGTGGGAGTGCAGACTTCCTGCAAATGACAGAAGAAACGGCTTGCACATTAGCAATGGCGGCCTCAGTAGATGCTCTAGCCAGCTCCACAGATTCCAGGGACCACCATTTTCCTTTTTCTCTTCCACAAATGAGGGTATTTAGCAGTTGCTTTAGTAATTAAACTCCAAGATACTTCCCCTCCCTGTCTTTGCTCCTTAGCACTTCCCCCTCTTTTGTAACCAATACCTGGATTATATTTCTTTGGTTTGGAAATACCTGAGTAGTGTCTGGGGACACGGACAGGTTCCTTATACTTAGGAAAACCAAGATATTTACTGAGCATCTACAGAAGAATAATCCAGGGCCTTCTCCCAGTGAGACATCTAATAGGAGATACTATATAAACTTTGGAACCTAAAAGGTATAGCCTTGTTCATAATGTTTAACTGGTGAGGGCACTGTTCTTCTAGTATACTTTAGCAAGCCTCTTTCATGGTTATCCTTGACCTGAAATCGTGTAAGAATAAGTTGTTTTAGTGTTAAGCATATCTGTCTCATATTCAACACCAATCTGATCTTCTTATATCAAAAAGATAGGTCTAGACAAAGAGAGATAATTTGAAGACCAATGATGTCTTGGAGAAACACAGACTCACCAGATATATTCTAGGTTTATTAAAATCAAATTTATTACAATGTGGACCTAAGTAATATATGTGTATGTTTAACTATATTTTTAAATGTATTTATATATATGTAGATTTTTCATATGCATGCATTTATCCATGTTATCTGTACATGAGTATAAATTTAGCACCTATTCTTTGAATATACAAGTAAATTTTCACGTGAACTTTCCTTAGAAAGATAATACTATTTGACTCTAAGCGAAATGCCTATATTATCTTTCCTTATTTCTTTCTTGAATAAGCCTAAAAGTTATGATTTTTTTTAGAAAATTGGCAGACTAGATTATTTCAACATTTCTATGTTGAATCATTCAAATATATACATCAGGCCATTTTAGCTTCCTATTCAAACCCCCAATTTTTAATTCTCTATGAGAATAGTTTCAGCTCGGAGGCCAAATAAAGATGTAAAACAGTCCTTTGTCAAGAATAAAAAGAAGATTACCTCATAACTAGCTATGAAATAACAGAACAAATTTAACTCAGATAATGGGGACAGTTCTTGGAACAAGATGGTAATGAACTTACAAAACTGTAGAAAATATAATAATAAAAAAATTGTCACAGAAGTAGAGGTTGATGAACAGAAATGCAACAATTTTTATTTTTTAATTGCTTTTTACTCTCTGCTGAAGCCTTCACCTCCCAAAGGGGTAGAAGTGAGGGTCAGTGACTTTCTCAATTTTTGCTACTGTAGTGACATTTTCAACTAAGTTGATACATTTGGAAACAACCATGTATTTAAAGCACAGATTTAACAATGTAAAATTAAATTATAGGCATTGAATATAAATTTCCATTTTTTATATAACTTAATTTTTTTAAAGATTTTATTTATTTATTTATTTATTTATTTATTTATTTATTTGAGAGAGAGAGAGAGAGAGCACACACAAGAAGGGGGAGAGAGAGGGAGAGAATCTCAACCAAATTCCATGCAGAACACAGAGCCTGAACCTAGGCTGTCTCACGACCCTGAGATCATGACCTAAGCCAAAATCAAGAGTCATGTTTAACCGACTGAGCCACCCAGGCACCCCATGACTTAATTTTTTTAGACCAGTATTAGGTTCACAGCAAAACTACAGGGAAGGTAAGAGCTCTACCATGTATCCCCTGCCCCTACACATGCATAGTCTCCCTCATTATCAACATCTCCCACCAGTATAGTATATTTGTTAAAATTGATGAACCCACAGCAACACATCATAATCAACCAAAGTCCATAGTTTACATTAGGGTTTATTCTTGGTGTTGTACATTCTACGGGTTTGGACAAATGTATAATGGCATGTATCTGTCATTATAGTATCATAAAGAGTATTTTCACTGCCTTAAAAATCCTCTGTGTTCTGTCTATTAATTCCTCTCCTATACCCAGCCCTGGCAACCACTGATCCTTTAATGTCTCTATACAGTCTTTCCTTTTCCAGAATGTCATATATTCAGAATCATACAATATGTAGTCTTCTCAGACTAACTTCTTTTATTTAGTAATATGCATTTCAATTTCATCCATGTCTTTCCATGACTTGATAGCTCATTTCTTTTTAGTGCTGAATAATATTCCACTGTCTGGATGTACTGCGGCTTATTTATCCACTCACCTACTGAGGACACCTTCGTTACTTCCAAGTTTTGACAATTATAAACAAAGCTGCTATAAACACCTATGTGCAGGTTTTCACATGGACATACGTTTACAAATCCTTTAGGTAAGTATCAAGGAATGTGATTTCTGAATGCATTGTAAAAGTAAGTTTTGTTTCCTAAGAAACTGTCTTCCGAAGTGGTTGTACCATTTTGACTTCCACCAGCAAAGAATCAGAGTTCTTGTTGCTCTGCATCCTCCTTACCATTTGATGCTGTCAGTATTCTGGATTTTTCCCATTCTAAGAGGTGTGCAGTGATATCTCATTGTTATTTTAATTTTCACTTACCTCACGATATATGATGTGGAACATGATTTGCCATCTGTATATCTTCTCTGGTGAGGTGTCTGTTAAGGTCTCTGGCCTAATAGAATTGGTTGTTTTTCTTATTATTTAATTTTAAGAGTTCTTTTTTTTTTTAAGATTTTATTTATTTATTTGACAGAGAGAGACAGCTGGAGAGGGTACACAAGCAGATGGAGTGGGAGAGGGAGAGAGAAGTAGGCTCCCCGCTGAGCAGGGAGCCCAATACGGGACTCAATCCCAGGACCCTGGGATCATGACCTGGGCTGAAGGCAGACATTTAACAACTGAGCCACCCAGGCGCCCCTAATTTTAAGAGCTCTTTGTTTATTTCAGATAACAGTCCTTTTATTAGATGTGTTTTATGCAAATATTTTCTTCCAGTCTGTGGTTGTCTTATTCTCTTGACATTATCTTTTTCAGAGCCGAAGTATTAATTATAATAAAATCCAGTTTATCAATTCTTTATTTCACAGATAATGCTTTTTGTATGTCAAAAGGCATTGCCACAACCAAGGTCATCCAGTTTTCTCTTACGTTGTTCCTAGAAAGTTTATAGTCTTGCATTTTACATGTAAGTCTATGATCCATTTTGAGCTAATTTTTGTGAAGGGTATAGAGTCTGGGTCTAAATTCTTTTTTTTTTGCATGTCAGTGTCCAGTTGTTCCAACACCAATTATTGAAAACACTAACTTTATTCGATTGCATTGTCTTTCCTCCTTTGTTGAAGATCACTTGACTATATTTATGCAGGTCTATTTCTGGGTTCTCTCTTCTGTTCCATTGATTTATTTTCATTTAGTTTGCCAATACACTATCTTGATTACTGTAGCCTCAGAGTAAGTCTTGAAGTCAGGTAGTATCTGTCCTCCAACATTATTTTTTTTTCCTTCAATATTGTGCTGGATATTCTGGGTCTTTTGCCTCTCCACATAAACTTCAGAATCAGTTTGTCGATATCTACAAAATAACTTGCTGGATTTTGATTGAGATTGTATTGACTACATAGACAAGTTGGGAAGAACTGACACTGTGACAATATTAAGTCTTCCTACCCATGAACTTGGAATATCTCTCCATTTATTTAGTTCTTCAATTTCTTTGGTTAGAGTTTTGTGGTTTTCCTCATATAGGTCTTGTGCATATTTTGTTAGATTTATACCTAAGTATTTCATTTTGGGGGATGCTAATGTAAATGGTAATGTGTGTTTAATTTCAAATCCCACTTATTAATTGATGGTATACAGGAAAGTGTTTGACTTTTGTATATTAACCTTGTATCCTGTAACCTTGCTATCATTGCTTGTTACTTCCCATTCTTGTTGTTGCTGGTTCTTTCAGGTTTTCTATATGGATGATCATGCCATCTGTGAACATGGACTTTTTTCCCTTATCAGTCTATATTCTTTTTATTTTCTTTACTTGTCTTATTGAATTAGCTAGAATTTTCAATACAATATTGAAAAAGAGAGGTGAGAGAAGATCCTTGCCTTATATCTGATCCTAGGGGGAAAACATTGATTTTCTCACCATTAAGTATGACATTAGATGTAAGTTTTTTTGGAAACATACTTTATCAAGTTCAAAGCTCCATTTTCAATCTCCTTAGAAGTAAGATAATGGTCTACTTTATATATAAGTGGTTTTTATTTTGTTTGGCTTTTAACATTTTTCAAAAATTTAAGAGTCCAGAATTCACATCATTTAAATTTTTATTTAATAACTTCTTTAGTTTAGAACTCTACTAACCTCACATTATCTTAATTTTAGATTAAGATTAAGCCCTAAACAATATTAAAATTAAGGAACTAACAGAAGTCATAATTTAATATGGGAAGCAATGGAATTATAATGAATATCTTTTGTAGACCCTGTACTCCTACAGAATCTTTATCATAAGCATATCTTTAGGTCAGGGAAAAAAATACTTCCCTTCACTCTTCAGTCAAGGACATTTACTACTGTAGTTAAGATGGACCTGAATTATCTTAGGAATTAAGGTGGTGGTGGGGTGTGATGTTGAAAGGCTAGCTCTGGAGACGGTGGGCATGGTTTCAGACCCTTGCCCTACTACTTACTAGCTATGCGACTAGGAAAGTTATTTAATTCTCTAGTGCCCCATTTTGTTATTAGTTAAGTAGGATAATATTTACTTCAAAAGGTATTTGTGAGGATTAAATGCGTCAATATGCATAGTTCTCAAAACAATGTCTGCAACATAGCATATATTATAAGAGTATTACTATTACTATCAAATGATAAGAAATACAGAAAGGTACCTGCATAAATAATTCAGGTAAACCACCAAATCACATAACTTTTCAGACTTTACAACCTCATGTAAATGTTAGTATGACCAATATAAAAATTACATCATTTCAAGGTACTACAATGATTGGCCAAAAAAGTCACCTTGTGTGGCTGTGGGAGAGGAGAGAAACTGTACATGAATTTAACCAGCTATGAGCTCAGTTATTTCTTCTGCCCTTGGTGGACACAAAGAAATGACAATTTTAAAGGTTAATTGATTTGCCTTAACCTGTTACCAGCAGTAAATAAACAAACTAGACCAGGATCATTTCATTTATGTGGATAATCTACAATCTCCTTTCAGGAAAGTTAATTAAAGGAAAGAGAAAGAGAATAAGAGAAGCATTGACCTCTGTTCCCAAAGCAAAGTGGGCATCGAACATATTTTCCCTTGCTTAGTTCTACAGTGTATCTGCTTCTGTAGCTGGACATTTCTTTTATGAGGTACAATAGGAGGTTAATGGATCAAATGAGCAGATGGTCATATTCTAGAAAATAATGATAATACTTACACCACTGCCAGGGTCCCAACCCTGCTGAGTGATATGGTAACTCAGCAGTGGGGAATTGTTCCTGGGGGTACACAGACAATCTGTAGTGTTGCTTCCATTAAGTGACTGAATGATCTGCTGCTAAATACACACACACACACACACACACACACACCCTCACGCAAGAATACATTGCTAAAATACACTATTACAAACAATTATTCTAAAGAATGCCCAGGGACAGTTAATTCTTTAAGTCAACAAATGTTTAAGAAGTGTCAACTCCATGCTGAGTAATATTGCATAGTACTTCTCAAAAGATGTCATGCTTAAAATGAAAAGTTCATTAAATAATCTTGGGCATTGTGTGGACAATTAAAAACATGGTGTATGCTTATTTGCGGTGCATAAGAAAAATGTAACTGCTCAGAAAAACCATAATTTCATAAATATTTCTTAAGATAAAATGAAAGTAGGAACATAAGTTTTGAAAAAAAAATGCCTTAGGGGAGGATCAGACAAGTTCACTTAGATGCACTCCTTCCTAAAACTCCAGTAAAATGATGGTAAATAGGTGGTTTGAAAGAACAAACCTAAAAGGACAAAGGAAGGGAAGAGAGGGCAATAGCAATGTAACTCTGATGGTTTGAAATCAGAGAGACTAGGGAAAAAGCTTGTGTACTCAAGCTTGGAAAAGCTGAGTGTGGAGGCAGCACAGAGGAAGCTAAGAAACAACTCATTCTTCACTGCAGAACTCACACAGAGCAGGAGTTGGTAGTATGGAAACTTCTAGAAGAGGGAGTGACATTGGAAATAAAGTTGAGGATTGCATTCCAATTTTGCTCAAGAAGAACTTTGATGTCCAGATTCTTTCTTATACTTTGCACAGCCAGGCAATTGCTAAGGCCCCCAACTCTGCAAAAGACAGGAGGATTCATGTCTGAAAAGAATAAATATGTCGATGAGCAATGAGGCAGAGCTAAGAGCAGAGATACTTTACTAAAAACAGGGAATAAGTAAAAGCTTACATATGAAAGATTACAAAAGACTGGAAAATTCTTCTGTGGTGACGTTGACCAACCTGACTAAAGGTAATGGTCTTGGGATTCCCTAATAAAATAGCCCAACCAACCGACATTTGAAATTATCATCTGTATAGATGCATTTCCAACCACCTCTGGTACCACACCCTTAAGTTTGAAAAACAGAAAAGGATAGTCGGATAGTTTAGAAAAAAAAAAAATACTAATATGCAAAACAAAAATGAAAACACACAGAAAAAAAATTGGGGCAAAACAGAGATGCATGGAGAAGAACACTTCAAAAATGTTAACATCCTCAGAGAGAGAATAGGAAATATTTCATTTACGAATCAACAACTGGATGA
The DNA here is from genome assembly GCF_004348235.1 of Phoca vitulina. NCBI lineage: Eukaryota > Metazoa > Chordata > Mammalia > Carnivora > Phocidae > Phoca > Phoca vitulina. The sequence continues at coordinate 38,452,234 of NW_022589713.1, read as the reverse complement.
TATAAAAAGAACATTTGGAGAACTAAGAGTGACAATAATAATAAAGGTGGTACAGGGATATGTCAAGAATCATGAATGACTAAAGTGGGGTAACATGTACGGACCATTATACAATTAGATGTGGGCCATAAAAAAGGTACCACCTAGCAGGAGGGGAAGAATGAAGGGGGAGAAATCGGAGGGGGAGAAGAACCATGAGAGACGATGGACTCTGAAAAACAAACTGAGGGTTCTAGAGGGGAGGGGGGTGGGAGGATGGGTTAGCCTGGTGATGGGTATTGAGGAGGGCACGTTCTGCATGGAGCACTGGTGTTATGCACAAGCAATGAATCATGGAACACTATATCTAAAACTAATGATGTAATGTATGGGGATTAACATAACAATAAAAAAATTAAAAAAAAAAAGTACCACCTGCAGTATTATTGGTGTTGGAGAATCTACATCCATCGGGGCACACTGGAAAGTTCCTTGAGGGAGGAGGGGTGTGGGGTGAGCCATCAAGAGTATGTACTGCTATGACAGTACATAAGATGGGCTTAGGACTTTCCTTTTAGAGAAAATGGCAATCACAAAAGAAATAAATAAAAATGTGGGAGTACCATAAAGAGAAACAGAAAGCATAGATGAGTCACAGATTTGGAGAAAAGAGGGATGGAAGGGGAAAACTGGTACTAGTATTCAGTAAGTTTTATAAGGACTAAATTAAAGAAGCTGGGGCACTTCCAGATGGAGGCATCTAGCAGAGTCAGTGGTGTGGCAGTGGAATTCTAGAGAGTAGTCAGATCTGATTGTTACCACTGGGTTGTTCACATGGAATATTAGTCTACCTTTCTTCCTCCCTCCTTTGTTTCCTTTTTTTCCCAACAAATATTTACAGGATGCATAGATATAATAAGACAAATCAAACCTCTGCACTTACAAAATTTCATTCTTGAGGATGATGGTAAGGACGTGCACGTGATTAAAAGAGACAGAAAGAGAGAGAGAGAATGTTTCAGAGAAAGAGGAAGGTGGTGCGGAAGACAATGATGATGTCAACACTCCTATAGTGCCAGACTTGGTTTTAAGCACTTCTCCTTACTACTCACCTGTGTCTGCAAACCAGCAACATCTGTATCACCTGGCAGTTTGTCCGAAATACAAAATCTCTGGCCCCGTCTGAAATGACTGAGTCAGAATCTACATTTTAGCAAGATTCCTATTAGATTGTATGCACATTATCATACTGGAAACCCCGCATTACACAGTTTTACCCAGTAAATCTTCATAAATCCAGTGAGGTAAATATTATCACTGGCCCCATTCTAAAGATGAAAAAACGGAGGCCGAGAAGGGTCAAGGGACTGGCCCAAGGTCATTAGCTAGTAAGTGCCCCAGTTGGGATTTGAAGCCACACCATCCCACTCAGACATCAATGCACAAAATCACTATGCAATACTGTCTCTCAGTGCACACTGAGTTTGCGGGAAAACCTCTTATATTTAAAGGACGGCAGCAGAGGAAATGTATTCTAAATTTTCTAGAAAGGAGAGATGTAGGAAGAAAACAAGAAACAGAAGGGTTTAAGAATCAAAGATGTATGTTTATAAAGGAAAATATCACAAGCCAAAAAAGATAAAGTCCAGTTCAACGGAATCGCCGGTTAGGAAGTTAGTGATGTTCGAGAGAGGGGAGGAGGTAAAGACCCCTCTGCAGAGCAAGGGGCTGGCGTGGCTGTGGAAGTGATGAGCGCAGACTTCTCATTCAAAAGCAGCCCCAAAGAGCGCCATCCATCTCCACGGCAATAGAAGCAACTGACAAAGCAAGAGAATCAGTTCTGCTGAACAGGAATGTTTTCCCTCACTTGCAGGATTAACGCCCTACCCCGGAAGGTTCACTGCTCTTTCCGAGCCAACCTTAGAGCTGAATTTTCTCTCTCCAGTTTGCATATACAAATGTCAAGCTGAACATCTGAGTTAAAGGGATTTTTATTGGTGTTGAAGTATGGCATGGATTAAATGAAAGAGGGAAATATAATCTGCTTCTGTCACAAATCCACCTTAGTTATAAAGTGTGGGGAAAATAGGTTTTCAGCAACTTTCTGATCCATTTAAACTTCAAAACACTTTATATTATAGCTGCTCTCCACTCTTCTGCCCTTCTCCTGCCTCCACATTTTAATAGGTTTCCCACTGAAGGGAAAACTCAGATGAAAATGATTGTGAGTTGTGTTTTGTTGCTGTGCCTCCTCATATGCTGATTTCCCAGGTACGTGTGCAACATTACAGTGCTGGACTCCTAATGCTCATTTGCGGGATTCTACCATTCTTCTCCTTCACATGTAAACATGTTAATTTCTGAGGAAACTATCTCTGATATCAGGGTGCTATACAATAAAAAGGTCTTTTTAGAAAGTGCTGCTTTCCTATTGCAAAGAGCAAAGTCCCAAAAAAAGCCCTCTAGAAATTATTTCATTCACTGGCACCACAAGAAAACAGTAAAAAAAAAAAAAAATACTTTGTGTGCAGGATGGTATATTCTTTTTTTTTTTTTTTTAGATTTTATTTATTTATTTGACAGAGAGAGAACACGAGCGGAGGGGAAGGGGCAGAGGGAGAGGTCGAAGCAGGATCTCTGCTAAACGGAGAGTCAGACTTGAGTCTCCATCCCAGGACCCCAGGATCCTGACCTGAGCTAAAGGCAGACACTTAACTGACTGAACCACCTAGGAGCCCCAGGATGGTATATCTTAAACCTACATTTTTTTCCAGTTAGCATATTTTTAATTTCTACGGATGATGAGAAATTGAGATTTTAAACAATTAACTGGCTTAACTGTATTAATCCAGTATGAAAGATAGATACATCCTCAAATACTCCATTTCTTGTCTAATGCTGAAACTGTCAGTATATTCTCCCTCAGGACCTTTCGTGGAAGCGGTGTGGAGAAACTATGGTCTGTTGGCCAAATCCAGCCTGCCCTCTGTTTTTAAATATAAAGTTTTGTTGGCATAAAACTGTGCCTATTTCTTATGTTCTGTCTGTGGCTGCAGTTACACTGTAATGGCAGATTTGAGAAGTTGCACCATAGACCACAGGGCCAATAATGCCTGAAATTATTCATGACTGGCCCCTTATAGAAGAAGTCTACCAACCCCTGGTAGGGAATCTGGAGGGAAGCATGGGGCAGAGGTCACAGAAGGGGACTGGCTATGAGATTTTGTTTTTCCTTTTTCTAAAATAGGGACTAAACTTTGTAACAAAATAGTGTCTCAGTCCCCACATTTATCTCCAAATCTTTCCAGAGTCCTGGTGAAATGATAGTACAGATATGCAAAACAAATCCATCCACAATAGCAGAGAAAAAGGAAGTATGTAATCAGCAAACCAGAAGTTTTGACGAATTCCTGGAGGATAGCCGTTAGATGGGTTTTACTGATGCCTAAGTTAGATCGGAGAAAATAGTCAAAAGAGGCTGCAGTGGAGGTGGGCACAGTGCTTCCTCGTGGAACCCCCAGAGGCCCAGCAGATGGAGGGAATGCAAGCAAACTTGGGGCAGGAATTAGGATAATTAAAGGACTTACTGTGCACAGTTGGGGCTAGTCAGCCCCTTCAATTCCCTCTTCTGTTCAGTTGGCTGGAGCAGTGAATCCCATCTTAAGCCTCAAGTAGGGCTTTCTAATGAGAAAGATTCATCTGTCAAGGGTCCATTAGTGTGTATGTTAGAACTAGAGAGAGGTATAAAACAAGTACAATGTTGGGGCAACCTGGGTGGCTCAGTCAGTTAAGCATCTGCCTTCAGCTCAGGTCATGATCCCAGGGTCCTGGCGATGGAGCCCCACGTGGGGCTCCCTGCTCAGAGGGGAGCTGTTTCTCCCTCTCCCTCTGCCCAACCCCCCTCTCATGAGTGTGCTCTCTCTCTCTTTTAAATAAATAAATAAAATCTTAAAAGAAAAATGTACAATGCCCCTGGACCAGTGGGGTGAAAAAGGATAGGAAGCTGGACCAGGAGATGGAAATAAACTCAAATACATTTCCCCATGTAGGGGATATTGAACATTTATGACTGCTCTGAATCTGTAGAGCACTTTCTCTACTTTTCATGGCCCCCAATATTATGAATATTGCTTCCTGAGATACAATTTTGAAAGCCTTTATTTTCTAGCTGACATTGCAAATAGAATGAAAATATATGACTAGTTCTCCAATCAGTTGTGTCCATACAAGACTCTGATTTGGGCATGACCTACACAAAGCAGCAGGTTGGGCACAGGGCATCCACTTGCGCTCAAGGGTGCAAGTGGCAGCTGTTCTCCAATTAGGCCAGTTCTTCAGTGAGGTTCTCACCATTGTTTTTTGTTAGTTTGTTTCTTTCTAGTAGTTTCTCCTAGAAGCTGATCCTCCAACTTGCTCAACAATTAGGTGAGTTATTTAATATCTCTTAATAAATTCCTTCTTGATTAAACTAACTGAAATGGATTCTGTGTTCTGCACCTACAAATTTAGCAAATAAAACCTCAAAATGAACTGTTCTTTAGCTTGGTGACAGGGGTAGCCCTGGGCCTGTCTGTACACTTCCTCTCCACATACCCTAAAGCAAAATCTGTACGAGAACAGGTCCTTATCCTTACACAGAATCAGTCTTCTCTTTCAGAGTGTGTCTTTGGGGACAACAGCCCACAACTCCTAAAGAAATGCAGGCTGCATATTACACAATGAACGTTCTTCATTGGTAAAAACGAATAGTAGACCAAGGTTCATTTGTTATTTGAGGAAAATTCACAACTTCAAAGAGAAAGATCAAAGTGGACAATAGAAACATGGACCCAGAGTGTACAGAAATAATGTGCTTTCTAATTTTTTAAAAAAAATGCTATTTATTTTCCTCTTAGAAATTTGAAATAGTCATCCATAAGAGAAGCAACTGTAAAAAAGGATCAATTAGCAAGAAATAGATCTTGGAGAGGAATAAAATGATTGCAAAATAAAATGTAGACTAACGAGACTAAATAACAGAATGGGAACAGATACAGGACATATTTATAATAAGTAATATAAATTCAAGGAATCCCTAGAACATGGCCCAAAGGATAAATTAAATGGGAAATATTAGAAGAATGTTAAGAGACATGGAGGGTAGATTCAGAATGTCCAAACCTAATCTAAAAATCATTTAAAGGTAAAAGAACAAGGACAATGAAGGGAAAAGATAATCAAATAGAAGAAAATTTATCTCAAGTCTTCAGAACCAATGAAAAAAGTTTCAGGCATACACATTTTGTTGATATTTCAGCACTCCACTGACAGAGTATCTTAAATCTTCCCCAAAAGAAAAGCATGTCGGGGCGCCTGGGTGGCTCAGTCGGTTAAGCGTCTGCCTTCGGCTCAGGTCATGATCCTGGAGTTCCGGAATCGAGTCCTGCATCAGGCTCCCTGCTCAGTGGGGAGTCTGCTTCTCCTTCTGCCCCTCCCCCTCTCATGCTCTCTCTCTCTCTCTCTCTCTATCTCATTCTTTCTCTCTCAAATAAATAAATAAAATCTTTAAAAAAAAAGCATGTCATCTGCAAAAGATAAGAACCAAAATGGCATCATCATTCTTTCTCATCATCAACATTTCATGTTAAGAAACAAACAGAACAATAACAAGTATCAATTAAGAGTGACATGAAAGAATTCTGAAAATTTACTTTCCACCTCCTCTTTCTAAAAACAAAAACAAAGCAAACTTAAAAATCTATTCCAGCTAACTGAGAGAGGAATCCAAGAGAGAGAAATCATGGCATCTTAGAAACAATGGAACAATTTTAGAAATAAAATGAAAAATAACAACAATAAATAATCTAAGAATGGAAGTCAGGAGGCATGTGGAGGCATGTGTAAAGAATGTCTTTAAGAAGAGTCTCCATTCCATGGATGTGATAATAAGATGAAGGTATGTGTTCTCCATCAATTGTAATAGCAAGACTATCAGAAACTGGGCAAAAAACCTTTAAAGGCAAGTCAGGTTTTAAATATGAAGCAAACAGGGGCACCTGGGTGGCTCAGGTGGTTAAGCATCTGTGCATTCGACACAAGTCATGATCCCAGGGTCCAGGGATCAAGCCCTGTGGTGGACTCCCTGCTCAGCAGTGAGTCTTCTTCTCCCTCTCCCTCTGTCCCTCCACACTGCTCATGCTATCTCTCTCACTCACACACACTCTCTCTCTCAAATAGAGAAATTAAATCTTTTAAAAATATATGAAGAAAACAAATATGGGGTCTCATTTTGAGTAACCAATAGAGTATAAAAATAAAGAATACACATTTAACAAATCTTTGAGATCAAAAATTTTTTCCATTTTGATTCTAAAATGAATAATAGTAATACAATCAGAATATTATAAATTCTATTTACAAAATTTTCAAAGTTTGATATCAACTTATGGGTAAAGCATTGAACAATTAATCATGATCATAGAACAAGATATAAAAGATATAATTTTGACATGTTAAGATTGGTAGGAAGAGGAGGAGGAGAGAAGAAAGGACAGGGAGACACATAACTTCCTTATATTACTTAGTAGGACAGTCCAAAGTTTAGGATAAAGAAATAGAGGGTTAAGTGTGTTAATTGAAATTGTTAAAAACAACATTATTAATATAAAAAGGAGGTAGAGGGAGTAAAGGAGGATATCAGAATTATAACTGCTAAATTCCTAATTGTTTTTATCAGGAAATCAACAGAAACTATATGTCTTCATCATGGTATATGTCAGACAAAATATCATCTACTGGTGATTTAAACAACAGAAATTTCTCGCAACCCTGGAGGCTGGGAAATTCGAGATCAAGGTGCCAGCAGATTCAGTCTTTGGTCTTTATTCCTGGCTCACAGAAGGCTGCCTCTCACATAATAGAGAGAGGATGCTCTAGTGTCTTTTCCTCTTCCTACCAGGCACTAATCCCGTCATGGAGACTCCACCCTCATGACTTCAGCCACACTAAATTACCTCCCAAAGGCCCCACCTCTACCTTCAACATAGGAATTTTGGGAAGACACAAACATTCAGTCTATAACACTATATAAAGATGATAAGTCAATGTATATCAATTATATTTCATTAAAAAAACAAAAGGTCAAAAACATTAATATATTTATTTAAAATTAGCACATTAACAAAAAGATTCTGGAAATATTCAAAGACAACTGTCTTGCAGCGTTATTTACAATAGCCAAGATATGGAAGCAGTCCAAGTGTCCATTAATAGATGAATGGATAAAGAAGATGTGGTTTATTCAGCCATAACAAAGAATGAAAGCTTGCCATTTACAACATGGTTGGACTCAGAGGGTATAATGCTAGTGAAAAAAAGTCAGTTGGAGAAAGACAAATACCATAGGATTTCACTCATATGTGGAATTTAAAAAACAAATGAACAACGAAAAAATAAGATGAACAAAAAAATAGGCTCTTAAATACAGAGAACAAACTGATGGTTACCAGAGGAGAGGTGTGTGTGGGGGGGGTGGGGGGTGGAGTGTGGGTGAAATAGATAAAGTGGATTAAGAGTACACTTGACCTTGCCTGAGAAATGTATACTGAATTGTTATATTGTACACCTGAAACTAATATAACCCTGTATGTTAATTATATTGGAATTAAAAAATAAAATTAAAGACAATTGTCTCTAAGGAGTGGCACTGGAAGTGGAAAAGTCAAAAAAGGAAAGCTTTTTGGCTTTTAATTTTTTTTAACTTTCTGTGTTGTTGAAATATTTTTACACTATGGACATAACTTATTTTATAATTTAAATTAAAATCTGAAGTAAAATAAAGACCATATTTGTGAGGATAGCCAGAACAAGATTTAGATATTCCAAATCATAAAGATCAAAAATAACATGATTAGGATATGCCATAAAGATGTAAAAATTTTAATTTTGTTATGTTTGGGCAGCTAACAATACAGTTGACCCTTGACCAATGCAGGGGTTAGGAGTGCCAACCTCCTACCCTGAGTCTAAAATTCATCTATAACTTTTGATTTCTCCAAAACTTAGTAATAGCCTACTGTTGACCAGAAGCCTTATCGATAACATAGTCAATTAACACATATTTTGTATGTTATATGCATTATATACTGTATTGTTAAAATAAAGTAAGCTAGAGAAAAGAAAATGTGATTAATAAAATTATAAGAAAGTGAAAATACATTTAGAGTACTGTACTGTATTTATAAAAAAAATTAATGTGTAAGTGGACCAGTGCAGTTCAAATCTGTGTTGTTTAAGGGTCAACTGTACTTATTAACACAGATGACCAAAAAAATCTTGAAAATAATGTTTTGTTATACATTTATTTCTTAGAAAAATATTCTGAAAGTTACAAGCTCAGGTTGTACTAACATGAAGAAAATAATTATTGGGGTGTCTTGTTGGATAACAATCATATCCCATTTCTTCACAATAAAAACTAAGCTTCTTTATAAGAGATAGCAGCTTCCTATTTCCATTTTGTTTTCCTATTTATTTTCTAAATCATTTGATCTAATATCCCCACCTTATCAATATCCTCAATCCATTGATACAACATCCTTCTTTCCAACTATGAGGCCATTCCTACTTTTACTTGCATCCTTACTCAGTTTAGAGTCCATATATGATTGTTATATTCATTAATTTGTAATTGCTCCCAATCCCCCTGTGCCTTTCTACTATCTTCATGGTTTCGCCTTTATTCCTTAAAGATTTGGGTCCTGGGTTCTCTCTCTTTCTTTATTCCTCCAATTCTGCCATCCATCCAGATATCAGAGTCCATGTGCATGACCCATCTAATATGGCTCCTTTGACCTTTGACTTCCTTATCTCCAGTGACTTTTTTTCATATCACCTCATCTACCATATCCTCACAGTGAGATCCCGGACTGCCAACACTTGAAACTGCTCAGATCTAACGTCATTAGTTCAATCATCCCACTCTCTAACAACAAACTTAAAGGGAGAATGGATGTAGCCTTTTTGTCCCTTTTCCCCTCCCTGCTGGTTGGAATGGAACACCATCTTGGACCAGGAAATGGAAGTCAAATGATGGAGAAGATGGCATACCAAACAGAAGGGGTCTGTAGAAACACTCCCAACAGTCTCAACTTAAGACCAAGTAATATGAGAGAAAAAGTTCATGTAAACTTCTATCATTTTGTGTCTAGGCCCACTGAAAATAGATTCTAACTTGCTGGTATCACTATATATCCTTGGTCACCAATTCAAACGGCTACTCAACACTGCTTGGCATTCTTAACATCATTTTTCTAAGAAGCTGTCTCTCTCACACTCCACAACCACTATTCACTCAAATACCTGAACTTTCTTCTTCCCCATCTCCAACTAATTTCTTGCTTCATACTTCTTAAATATTATTAATATTGCTATCAAATCTAAAAAAATATTGCTATCAAATCTATTGACCAAAACCTTACTCATCTTCTCCTTTTTCCTTCCAGTAACTTTGAAGGAAGTGAGGCTTCTAGCAAAGGCCAGTCCCTCTGGGTGCCCAGATTCACCTTGCTGCCACCTCAATTTTCCCCTCCTAATTGCATTTTCAGCTTCTCCCTCTCCCTACCCACTGCCCTCTCTCCTAGTTCTCTGAAATCAACATTTTAACGTGCTCCAATTAGTGTCAAACTAAAAAACCAACTCCCTCCATGCTACCTCCCCTTTTAGCTACTGTTCTCTCTTCCTCTATACATGCTGCTCATCAGCACTATTACTATTACTGCTTTCTCACCTTCCATTAATTAAGCACCTTACTTCAAAGACAGTACTGTATCTTAAACCTGAGGGCATTGCTCTTAATAAGAAAACATGCACTTGAAATTTTTTTAAATCATTTAAAATAACCCTTTTGTTAATGCTGATATCAAAAAATGGAAGGTAACAAACAGCCTCCAATCAATGGAGTTTGTTGGGGTTTTTTTGTTTTGTTTTGTTTTTTTAATCTTAAACTCCGTTGACCTTACATAACCATACTTTCTCTTGACTACTTTGACAACAAAGTCTCCTGGCTTTTCTCCTATCTCTCTGGCCAGTCATTTTCCATTTCCTTTACTGACCCAGCTCCTTTATATTTGAAAATTCCAAATTCTTTGCCTTCTCAGTAACTGTGCATTTCAATCCTCTTCCCTCACCCTCTCTTCTTCTCTCCAAGGGTAAATTTTATTCCCCCTTCAGGTGTCATTTAAATATTATGTCCTTACACAGGACTTGTATAAATTCCCAATCAAAAATTGTATGCCACATTTTCTTTTTAAGTCTCTGTCTTTATAAAAAGTCTGTCTTTTATAATTCTATACTCATTTTTGATATTATTTATGTCAAGACTCACACTCTACCATAAACACCATAAGGGCAGGGAACATGTCAGTCTATCCATCACTCTATTTGAGCACCATAGTATATGGAAGAGGTTCTATAATTATCTCTTGAAAGAATACATGAATAATTTAGGACCAGGAAATTTTTCAGTTACCTCTATTGTGACGCAACTACAGAGAAAGGAGAGGGACATGCATTAGGTACACTATTGTTTGATTCATTTTCCATTGTTTTCTGCATGAAAAATCAACAAACATTTTTTGGCAGGGGTGGTGGGAGAATATGTTGGAACTCTCTATATATTTTTTGCTCAATTTCATCTGTAAACCTAAAATTGCTGTAAATATTAAATCTATTAATTTAATTTTTTAAGTCTATTAATTTAAAAAAATAAGAAGGCATCAAAACTTAATAGCATGGGCTGTAAGTCAGACTGCCTGATTCAAATTTCAGCACTGCCATTTAGGAACTGCGTAGCTTCAGGCAAGTTCCTTGAACTCTCCCTCAAGAGAGTTTGTTTTAGGGGTGTCTGGGTGGCTCAGTGGGTGAAGAGTCCAACTCTTGATTTCGGCTCAGGTCATGATCTCAGGGTCATGAGATCGAGCCCCACGTCAGGCTCCACACTGGGCATGGAGCCTGCTTGGGATTCTCTCTCTCCTTCTCCCTCTGCCCTCCCTCCCAATTCTCTCCCCCCCCCTTAAAAAAAGAGAGAGAGAGTTTGTTTTATTTTGTTTTAATGTTTTAGTCACTGCTATATCCGCAGCACCTAGAACAATGCCTGGCATATAGTTTGAACTTAATAAATAACTACTGAATAAATGAATGAATGAATGAATGAATGCACTTTTTAAAAAACCAAGAAACAAGTCTCAAACTTTGCACAACTTTGTAACCAAATTGAAAGTTCTCTGTTTATACAGTCTACATCATTTCTTCATTTGCCACATGGATGGCCAGAGACATCAGTACCAAATGCTTATATGCTAAGATTTTCTCCAATTCATGTTTTTCAGTGTTTCAAATATTTTTCTTCATAAAACCAACAATACAAGTTTCCTCATTCACCTAATTTCAATCAAGAAAGCACATCTTCTGAATAAAAATGGAAAGGCATATTTCATGTCTTCCTGGACAAAATAAGCACTTCAGTCTACTTGTTTGCTATGATTGGTAAAACCACAAACTTTGATAAATACCAGCTGAGTGTTAACCACTTTGACCAGTCTTCAACTTGCAGAAATCCTTGGTACCACCTCAACTTAAAATGTCTAGGCAAAACAATCTACTTACTGCTGTTATCTAGTAATATCATGTGTATGACTCCCAGGAGTACAGAGAAAAATAATTAATGTCTTCTCTGGAACTTAGAAGGGATAGAATAGCTAAAATTCAGGGGATTGCCAAGACCAAAAGCATGTTCCACAAAACTTGGCAAAGGAATCTAAGTTGGCAAAGGAATCAAAACATTCTTACTATGCAGTTGGGATCATGTTGAATTCATGTCAACAAATCATAGTTCTCTAAGACCCAGCTCAGCAAATTTATGTTGTTTAAGAAAGAAAAGCAATGTGCTATGGACAGTACAGTTATATTAAATGCCTTAAACTTCATGCAGCACATGGTGAACATTTGTTCTGGTATTTCAAAGTTGAACAAAGTTTTTTCAAGATTCTACTTCTAAAATAGACATAAATCAAACTTCCAGAAGAGGATACAATTCATTCTATTTAAAAAATTTAACCCTTCTTGTGGAAGGAAAAAACAGTCATTCAATACGATCATAGTTATAGACCATTAACTGTTAGCCTTGTCATCAACCTCAGCGTCAACAAATATTTATTGAGTATACACTATGTGCTTTACATTATGCTAATCTATGAAGACAAATGTTATTATCAATAGATAAAATATGGTTGAAAGGAATGCAGTTAGCACTTGCCTGTTTATTCCTTCATTTAGTCAGTCAGTCATGCAGTCATTCAGTCTTCTGTTCACTCACTCTGTAGTCCCTCCTATTTGCCAAACACTGTGCCCAGAGACTGGTGTATAGAAGTAAACAAAACAGATAATGGTCTCAGCCCTCATGAAGCCAGATATTCTACCAGGCATTTTCCAAATGTTATCTCACTTAATTTAAACCTCAAAATTATGACTACCAAAAAAGTCTTTCCTCTGTGACAAAGACAATTGGTGCTCATGAAAGATCCATACTTTCCTATATTTTCTGTGCCCCTTGCAGGTGTGCTGGGCCACATGAAAATTTACAACTGATGGAGGTAAGAAGTAACAAATGTCACTTCCAGGCAAAGACCATTAAAGCTGATGTGTCTCCTCCATCTCCAATCACCTATTTACTTGAGCCGATGAAGGCCACATGCTCAAACGGTTCTGCCACAAAATGAAAGCTGCCTGGAGCACTGGTTACTAAATGGAAGAAAGCTTACTTGGGGAAATCACTGGATCTGCACAGTAATATACAAAAAAACATGTATTGGGTTAAGCCACTGAGATTTGTATTTATTTGTTACTACAGCAAAGCCTGACTCCTACACCTTCACCCTTCGTAATCATGATTCCTAAGATTCTGAAGTGCAAATTAAGACGGGTGCTGTTTGTCTCATGAATCTTCAGGAATTTATTGGTAATTTGTCATCTCAAATGTCAAAGAAGTCCAGAAATGTCAACCGACCAAAATGTGGGCAGTGTTGAAAAAAAGTTTACCAGGGAAAATAGCTGCTTATCTGAGGAGTTTCTGATTTATCATGTCCCACATTTTTTTAAAAGATTTTATTTATTTATTTGACAGAGAGAGACACAGCGAGAGCAGGAACACAAGCAAGGGGAGTGGGAGAGGGAGAAGCAGGCCTCCCGCTGAGCAGGGAGCCCGATGCGGGGCTTGATCCCAGGACCCTGGGATTTTGACCTGAGCTGAAGGCAGACGCTTAACGACTGAGCCACCCAGGTGCCCCTATCATGTTTCACATTCTTATCTCATAATTTAACATTCCAAAATGTCCATAACCATAACTCTTATCTCTTCATGCCTTATCTCAAATTCCTAAATTTACATACCAACTGGGATAGAACAACTATTCTTCACTTTTTCCATCTGTAAACTATTTTTTACAGAAACTCAAAACAAATTCAGGATGTAGAGTCAAATTTGCCTATCAGAGATATTTGACTCTAATTAATAGGAAGGCAAGATGAAATGAAAGCCAATATGTACCTGTTTGATCATCCAAAACCATATTGCCTTATGAATCAGAAAATCAGCCAATAGAAAATTAACCTACATTTCAGACCTACTTATAATGAGTATCATATCTCTATATGATTATCCATATTATAATTCAATATTCAAAATACATTTTTGATGTATGCAACATCATTTCACATTTTAAAGATAAGGAAATTCAGGCTCAAAGAGGTATTACCCAACTGGTAAATAGCTACAAACCAGATTTATCTGGTTCCTTTTCTAAGGTTGGATGTAATACTGAGGAAGATAAAAGCAATGTAAGGAGAAAGGAAATATATCTGACTCTGTTGGCTGGCTAACACAGCAGCCATTCCTAAACCTATTTCTCTGCATCTACTAATGGGGCTTAAGAAACTAAATATCCACTTCCCCAGACATCCTAGCAGCTATCCGTGGCCAGATGACACATTCCTGTCCAATGAAACATAGAATTCTGATAGGGATGTTGGAGAAAGTTCTGCTTTTCTAATGAGTGAGAGCAGTTGGTGAAGCCATTATCCCTTCTTCCTGCCCTGAGCATGGATGTGATGCCTGAAGATAGACCAGCCATCTTGCCATGAGCAGCAAGTCAAGGCACTAAAGATAGAAAGCCCCTCGATGACATCATCAGTCCCCTCTGCCAGCTCTGGACTACCTACCCTCAAACTTACAGCTATGTCAGATTTAATAAAGGAAGAGAGAGAGAAAGAGGGAAAGAGAGAGAGAAAGGAGGGAAAGAACTTTTAGAAAATCCATGTGCATTTACTAGATCAGTAATCTGTTATGCCACAAATCATCCCAAAACTTAGTGGTTTCAAACGGCTACCATTTATTAATGCATGACCAGCAATTTGGGCTTGGTTCAGCTGACAGTTCTGCTAATCTTGTCTTGGTTCATTCATGTGGCTGTCAACTGGCAACTCAACTGGGGCTGGATGGTATGAAATGATCTTACCTTGTCTGAAGGTTGGTTGTGGCAGCCGGGTCATGTGTCTCCAGCAATTTAGTCCAGGCTTCTTCATGTGGTAGCAGTGTTAAGAAAGTTGGTCTCAGTGTACCAGTTCTATTTGAGCCTCTGCCTGTGTCACATTTGCTAATGTTTAATTGGCCAAAACAAGTCACATGACTAAGCTTAGAGTCAGTGTGGGAGTGGACTATACAAATGTATGCACACAGGAAGGAGTGATCCATTGGGAGCCATTACTCTAATAATCTACCAATTCTATTTATGTTATTTGCATCCTTAGCATTAACAGATCTTATAGCCTATGTGACAAAGGAGTGTACCATCCTAAATCACCCAATCTTATGTAATATGAGCTATCATCAATATTTCCAATTTTATTTTCTCATATATCTCTATGGAATGGATCATTATCCATCTATTCTAATGTTGGAAAATGTGGCTAAGATATACAAAATCAAGAGCAAACTCTACTGATTAGTGGAGCTACTTATCACCAAAGACCTCTTGGTTCTGTAAGCAGTCTGCTTATTTTTTTCTTAGAAAACTTTTTCTCCCTCAGCTTTTATTGAGGTATGATTGACAAAAAGTATATACTTAAGGTTAGAAAATTAATATATATATATACACACATATATGTGTATACATATATATATACATTACAAAATAATCACCACAATCAAACTAAGTAACATTATCACCTGACATAGTCATTATTGTTTTGTATGTGGTAACAACACTTAAGATCTAGTCTTTTAGCAAATTTCAAGTATATTATATAGTATTGTTAATTACAGGCACATTGTTGTATATTAGATCTCCAGAACTTATCCATCTTGTGTAATTAAAACTTTATACCCTTTAACCAACATCTCCCCATTTCCCTCTTATCCTAGTTCCTGGCAACCAGCATTCCACTCTATGCTTGTATGAGTTTGATTATTTTAGATTCTGCATATAAGTGAGATCATGCAGTATTTGTCTTCCTGTATCTGGCTTAATTCACTTAGCATAATATACTCCAGGTTTCATCAATGTTCTTGGAAATGATTTCTTTCTTTTTTGAGACTGAATAATACTCTGATGCTCATTATGGCATTATTCACAATAACCAAGATATGGAAACAATCTAAATGTCTGTTGATGGGTGACTAGATAAGAAAATGTGGTACACACACAAGGAAATCTGTAAGCAGGGTTGAGCTGCCAGCAGATAGCTCATTACAGATAGTGGAGGTAGGATAACAATGTGACAATGGAAGATGAAACTTCCCAAGGATGGGAGGTCAGATACAAACTGCAGTAAATGGGTCAGAAAATGGAGTAATTATTGAACAGCTTTGTCTCTATCACACTGGTAATTAGCAGAAATTATTCCTGCTACCTAAATAAAAACATAATATTAGAGTGTCATGAATTAATTTTGAACTTAAAAAGAGACGGGTGGAACCTCGTATGTACACTTAACTAATAGAAATTCTATATTTTGGGACAAAAAATTAAAAGTAGCAGTGACTTTTTCACTCAATCACCCATTCAGTAAGTATAGGACTCAGAATTAGGTGAGATAAAAGGCACGAATCCTCTGGCTCAGCTCACACTATGGTGCATCATTCAGAACATGGAAGTCTTGAGGAAATTCATTGGTGTGAGATTTCTCTCTTTAACTTTTTTTTCTTATGCATAGTCTGTGCAAGATGTAATTCCAATGTGAAAACAAGCTCTGGAATATAGTTACCACCAAAGTGTTCAAAAATTCCACTTGACTTTACTTAGAATAAAAACTTTTTTTTTTTTTTTTTTTTTTTCAAAATATGCCACATGATGCTTTCTGTGGGGATATTTTAGCAGCCAGGATATTGTCAATGCCACTGCTACCAATAACTTCACTTTCCAACCCAAACATTTATTTTAGGGGAGGAAGAAGGCAATATAGATGAACATGGAGAAAGTGTCTTGCTGCTAACCCTCTTCTCATAGTTAGATTAAAAACACTGAAAAGGCAGGGAAAGATCACGTGCAAATCTTTCATCATGTAAAAAAAATGGGATATCCCGCATTTGTCTAACACAAATGCTAATTTTTAGTCCCTGTGGCAGGGTCTGTGATTGGCTCCATGTTTCCACAATCAGAGACATTGTAAGATGCTTCTAGCTCCTTTTCTTTCACCCAGCTTATGTTCCTCCCAATCACTAGCTTCCAATCTTCTAAATTTTCAGACATAGCCAAGGAGTAAGAATAAAAAATTTTCCAAATGCCCTTTTCTTCTTTTCTCTCTGAAATCAATACCACTGTTGGCTCTCCGGACATTGTGGGGTAAGGAGGGACCTTAAATTTGTTCTGAGAGTATTTAAATTAACTGGAAAGAAATATTTGAATGTGTGGTAACTTTCAGACTGACTTTCCACAGAACTTCCTTTCATTGTCCGACAAGGGGATATTAATGGTTGCCTCACAACTTCCCAGCTAATACTTTTGATATTTAGGAATTCATATGGAATCACAATAAACTCAACCAAAAATGTTTAGGAAGCCAACCAACAGAAAATGTTTTTTTCAAAATGGCTGTAATTTTCATCATAGGGTAGGAAACTGGTCAGATGGAAAATCACTTCCTAATACAAGATATTGGAAAATATCATTTTTTTTTTCAGAACAACCAATTCTCCTAGTACAGTTTACCAAAAAGCTATAGAAATTCAGGCATGTGCCTACTGAACATTATGGAAAAATCATCTTTTGTTTAATGTTATATGTAAACAGGATACAGTTTGAACAATGAAAGAGAAAAAGCAAAAGATTCAAAAAATTTGTCATAGGAATACCCTATTTCATGGTTCTCAATTCTATTTACAAAGTATTTTAGGAGGGAAGTAGATGTTGCTGGAAGTGCTGCATGCTTTTAAAAAGGAAACATAAGGAATAGCATGGAGAACATTAGGAGAAGAAAGGGAAAAATGAAGGGGGGGGAAATTGGAGGGAGAGATGAACCATGAGAGACTATGGACTCTGAGAAACAAACTGAGGGTTTTAGAGGGGAGGGGGTTGGGGGGATGGGTTAGCCCGGTGATGGGTATTAAAGAGGGCACGTACTGCATGGAGCACTGGGCGTTATACGAAAACAATGAATCGTGGATCACTACATCAAAAACTAATGATGTACTGTATGGTGACTAACATAATATGAAAAAATAAATTAAAAAAAATAATAAAAATAAAAAGGGAGCATTAAAATAATGTCACAGAACTGTTCTCAAAGGAAGAAAATTATCTTCTCATGAAGAAAAAGAGCCCAAATAGTCTTTTCCATTTTTCATCTGATAGAGCGTCATTGAACTATCTCAAAATTCAGATTGAGAGTGCAGATGCTCCTGCTTGAAAAGTGAGTAGTTGGTAAATAAATCTAACGGGGACTACAGAAAACCTTTGCCAGAGATAAGTTCACTTTACCTAGGACTATGCAGAGACAAATTTTTTTAAATGCTCAGCACGTTGCAATGACCTGAAGAGATGAGAAAGCTGTCTACTCTTTGGATGAAACGCAAAAGCAAAGGAGAAAGAACCATCCACTTCCACTCAGTTACAGAACACACAACGACTTTCCTCTTAACTCATCCATTTGTTTCTCGTAGAGTGATGAAAAGTGCAAAGTTTTGCTTAGCTTTGGTGTGACAGCCCAATCAATGTGAACCATTCCCTGTGTTTAAATCCCATAAAAAGTGGTTGTAGCTCCTGACCATAAACCTGTGCAGGGACTGGCAGGATAATTTTTTCATTAAGACAGAAAATGTTCCTTTCCCTTTTCAAGAAAGACAATTTTAAAGAGTATTTCATAGCTACAAATGATAAATGTGGATAATGGGGAAAATATTACACACTCATGACAGTCTCCAATTTATTACTTCAATGTGTATTATGACATTATATTATGATTATGAAAATTATATACATGGTTATTTTAGTTTGCCTGTATATAATCAACAAATATCTCTCTCCCTCAAATGCATAATAACCACACACACACACATATATACACATATCAACATAAAATAGACATTTCTTCCTACTACCCTGAAAGAACATATGCCTTCTTGCCTAATTTCCCTCGATTCCCCTATTTTAAGCATGCAAAACATGACACCAGCACAGGAGACCAACAGGTTCACCTGCCAACTCTCATTGTTAGTGTCTATCAAGAGCAAGGAGTTGAGAAGGATATTGTAATCAACTGGTCCTGACTTCTTTGGCATGGGGTTACCTACTCCACTTTAGATGATATCTCCTAAATGTTCTCTGCTTTAAGAGACATGGCAATACAGACATCAGAAGAAAAACCATCAAATAACCCAAACTGGCAGGTGTTGGATCTGTGGGTGTACTGGGTATATGATGGTAAGAAGCGAAGCGATGTGGAAAAGCAGGTACAACCTGTTAAGACAATGCAATCTGTAGCCGCATCATTCAGTTAAATATGTAGTAGCTCAGTTCATCACAATTAAACCCTTTAGACAGGGCACAGATATTTAGGCACGACAACCCCACTGGGATCACTGGACGCAAGTGTTCGTTTACAGGGTCAATATTCACAAAGAGGTTACGTGTTCCTTCCTACAGATAATGAATCCAGGAACTATCTCCAAGCCTGACAGGCATTTTAACATCCCAAAGAAGCAACTCTAACAAGGGGTCAGGCATGGCCAGCAGAACTCTTTATATTCCCTACAGAGCCAACACTCTCATTAAAGAGCACAACTTCACCGGTGTAGACTTTTCACAATCAAGAGACTGTGTTGCATGAAAAGGAGGGATGGAGCCCCTCCACTGCCTTGTTTTTTCTCTCTAATGCTCCAGAGAGTCCTCCACATAGAAGGGCGACCACCTTTTATGACTTCCTCTGGAGACCACCCATGTCCAGAAACTCTTAAATAAGGTTAACTGTCTTCACTGGACCCTGGAAGGGAGTGAAGGACAGCTAGGAGGGGAAGGTACAAAAAAAAAAAAAGAAAAATCTCAAATTTTCTAACGTGATGATCCTATACTTTAAAATCATCAGCTGTCAACAAGTTCTAAGTTTGATTGTTGCCATTCAGGAGATTTACAGACTCTTAATTTTATTTTGAATCATAAAACCATTGAATATTATCATATCAAAAAACTAAGTAGTAACAGCAGGGAGGGAATTCCCTAGGTCTGCAACTCTAATCCTCATAATAAAGATAACCCAGGCAGAGTAAAGACAGTTTGGCATTCAAACTCCATTTACCATTCCTTACATTTTTTACAGGAGGGTTTCTATAGTGGTGGCATGCCTTACTGTACTTAGCTTGAAAACCAATAAAATATCATATGTTTTGAGAGGAGAGTGATTATACAGCCACCAACTTCAGCATTTGGCTCTTATTGTATTAAATCAGTGATAGTCACTATTATTTTATTAACTTTTGTGCAAGGGCAGAAGGTAAGCTGGGTTATCTACAGAGCTGCCTGAGATCTACCCCAATGAGTTACTTACTTCCTTAACCAGGTTTTGTTGTCATACAAATTCCTGCCAGAAATTAAGTTCAGTCCCTTTGACATAATCTAACTTTTTTAGATTTTTTTTTAAGGTCCTGTCATTCTTCTTCTTACTTCTGCATTGAGAATAATTCCCTTCACTTGGGGAACTTCTACTTATCTACCATTCAGGACTCCACCGAGGTCCCACTTCTCTCCTTGCCCACTCTTTTTTTTTTTTTTTAATATATATATATTTTTAGATTTTATTTATTTATCAGAGAGACAGAGGCAGGCAGAGGGAGAAGCAGGCCCCTTGCTGAGCAAGGAGTCCGATGTGGGACTCGATCCCAGGACTCTGGGATCATGCATGACCTGAGCCGAAGGCAGACGCTTAACCGACTGAGCCCAGGCGTCCCATTGCCCACTCTTTTCATCACTCAGGTTTGGCACTGTTTTTTCTCATATCATCTTGGCCATATCTTTACCATAATACCCCACAGTTTTGTTGTGTTATCATTCTTTGTCTTATGGTTTTCTCCCTATACGGAAGGCAGGGACCTCCAATTTATATCTATAGTGCCAGACATGCAATGAGTGTTACATAAATGTATACTGAGTGAATAAATGTCAATATCCTTTTAAACAATATAATCATATTCCTATTCAAGTTGGAACTTTCCTGAACATTTGCCTAACATCTTCATCAAGATAAAGAATAAAGGATGAAATCTACTGAGCATTTAATACCTGCCAAGCACCATGCTAAATAATTTATTTATAAGGATCTCATTAATTCCTCTAAAAAACCCTATAGAGAAGGTTCCATCATGATGACTATTTTAAAGAAGGAGAAATTGAGCCTTGGAAAGCACAGGTAATTTGTCTAAGAAGGTAAATTAGTTGGGAGAATCATGATTTACACCTATGTGTTCTGACTCCACAGTTCTATATTTAGCCACTAAGTCATACTGCCTTCTATAAAATTCCCCAGTTTGTAATTCAAATCCTATTTAAAGTCAACCACAGCATGTATTAAAATACATGCCTACACAGGCTCACACACACATGCCAACAAAATGCTCGAAAATAAAAGAATACCTAATGATAGGACTACAGATTTCAGCATAAAAAGCCTCAGAGGCAATCCTGTTCAGGACTAGTTTCAGGACTCATGTGTAGGCATCTCAAAATCTGCATGAAGGGGGCAGATGGGAACTGGGAAGGTTTCTGATGATGCTAACTTGCCTTGATTTGGTGGGAGGGGGAAACCCACACACACACGATCTAAAGGAACTCCAGATGGACTCCAGTGTTTTGGGTGAGGAGGCAGATTGATGGCAGATGAAAATTAACTCCGGAAAGGGAGAAATAATATGTGTCAGCAAAGCCTCAAATCAACTTTCAGGTGCAGCATTCTGGATTTTTTTGTAGCCTAGTTTAAAAAGCCCATCTACAGCATTCCACTGTCACAAGAGCATAACACGTGAAAGCAAGGGAGTAAATATCATGGAACGATAACTTTTCCCTTGTAACTTGCATCTGTCAACAGCTGGGCTCTAAACTGACCAAATGTTCTACGGAGAAAATAGTTTGGAGATATTTTGGAGTTACTTTGATGATGTTCTCCACCGTGAAAAACCAATTTTCAAAAAGCAAACAGGATGCTGGGCAGAATGTGAAAAGGGAGAGAACCTAACACCGTGCTGGAGAATTACATTTGAGTTCACTGCCTGCATCTTAGACCCAGAAGTGAAACAGTCCTAGACTGCAAGTTAATAATCTTTTTCTATATAAAGAGCACTATTTGCACCAGAATCCAAGGACCTTCAAAAAAGTACAGTGAGAGAGGTGGTAATACATTTAAATTGCATGAGGTGACAAAAACAATATTTTTTATTTTTGGTAATGGAAGACACTGAGAAGTCCTATTTTAATACTACCATGGGCAGGGGAGAGGGTGAGTCCTCTTTTCTGTGCAATTTTCTTCTGTCTTCTTACGCAGTTTTACAAAGCAAGAGCTAGGGTCACAGGGAGGTAATGGCAAGTAAACAAAATATATTAAAGGAAATTTTTTCTTCTCCGTGGATATAATCGGCTTGTGGCATTCAATGTCGCTGAAGGTCAGAGTGGCAAAGACTGTGGCTGGAGTTCAAAGAAGCTGCATATTTGAAAATCAACAGTGGCAATTGGGTAGCTAAGTGAGCAGCGATCATACCCTAAGCCAAAATATGGACAAATAACCTTAGAAGTCTTGAAAGGTTTCATTTAGCCTTGATGCACTGTCCCTAAACTGGAAGTCTGACGGACTGTTGGATAGTAGAGACCAAGGACTGCTCCCCTGCCTTCGTTAGCAGCTTTTTTGGCAGACCGTCACCTCCAGCATCAGAGAAGTGACAAGGGCACTTGGGTGGCTCAGTCAGTTAAGTGGCTGCCTTTGGCTCAGGTCATGATCCCAGGGTCCTGGGATTGAGCCCCGCATCGGGCTCCCTGCTCAGTGGGGAGTCTGCTTCTCCCTCTCCCTCTGCTGCTCCCCCTGCTTGTTCTCTCTCTCTCATGCTCTCTCTCAAATAAATAAATAAAATCTTAAAAAAAAAAAGAGAGAATTGACAGGGCACTGGGCATTTCCATCTTCCTACTAATTCAAAGATGTTTTTTGCTTATTGTTGACAGACTTGTATGAATATGAAGAGTGGTCTTTCTTACTAGTAAAAATGTAATACTACTTAAAACCATTTAAAGCATGGGGGCGGAGCAAGATGGCGGAGGAGTAGGAGACCTGGATTTCGTCTCCTCTCAGGAATTCAGCTGGATAGGGATCAAACCATTCTGAACACCTACAAACTCAACAGGAGATCGAAGAAAAGAAGAGCAACAACTCTCTGAACAGAAAAGCGACCACTTTCTGGAAGGTAGGACGTGCGGAGAAGTGAATCCGAGGCGATATTTGGGAGGATAGACGGCGGGGGAGGGGCCTCCGTAGGCCGCTTCTGGCAAGTGACAGAGCCGCGGAGCACAAAATCAGAACTTTTAGAAGTCTGCTCCGCTGAGGGACGTCACTCTGGTGGCGAAGTGGGGGGTGGAACCCTCGCGGGACAGTGTGGTCTCAGGACCCTCGGGGTCACAGAAAGACCAGGGGTGCCTGAGTGCGGCAGAGCTCCCAGGTATCGGAGCAGGGAAGCCGGCTGCAGAGACGGAGCCCAGGCGCGGGCTCTCAGCTCGGGGTTGCTATAAACCGTGATCCGCGGCACAGTCGGGCCACTGCTCCTCCAGCAGGGACCCAACAAGCGGCAGATCCGGGGAGACTCACCTTCTTCCCCCGGGAGGAGAGGTGTGGGAGCGCACCGCGGGGATCTGCTGGGTTTGGAGACTCCACCCGGGGTCGGGTGCCAGAGATAGAAGCGCGCGGTCACAGGCCGGGTGAGCACGGAGTGCGGCCAGAGACCGGGGAGACGGGAGTGACTGACTGCTTTTCTCTGGGGGCTCGCTGAGGAGCGGAACCCCGAGTTCTCGGCTCCGCCGGGGCGGAGACTGGGAGGCCGCCATTTTCACTCTCCGCCTCCAAAGCTGTACGGAAAGCTTGCAGGGAAAAAAAGCTCTGGAGAGCAAACCCGAGCAGATTACTCAGCCTGGACCGGCAAGGGCGGGGCAATTTTGCCTCCGGCAAAGACATTTCGGAACCACGGCAACAGGCCCCTCCCCCAGAAGATCAGCGAAAACAGCCAGCCAAGACCAAGTTTACCGATCAGTGAGAACGGCAGAACTCCAGCGCTAGGGGAATACTGCACATAGAATTCATGGCTTTTTTACCATGATTCTTTAGTCTTTCAAAGTTAATTATTTTTTTTAACTGTCTTTTTTTCTTTTTTCCTTTCTTCTTTTTTTTTGAATTTTTCTTTTTCCCTTTTTCAACCAACATCTTATCAATCCCTTTTTTAAAAAAAAAACATTTTTATTTTTCATTTTTAAAGTCATATTCTATCCCTTCATAGTAGTTACCCGTATTTTTGGCATATATATATAAGTTGTTCTCTCTTTAAAATCTTGAGATAGTTTCTTCTAACAGATCAAAATATACTCTAAATCTCTAGTGTATGGTTTTTTTCTACTCCCCTGCCTGATCACATTCTCTCCCTTTTTTCTTTCTTTCTTTTTTTTTTTTTTTTAATCCTCTTCTTTCTTTTTTCAAACAACTTATCAAATCCTTTTTTAAAATTTTTTATACTTTCCATCGTTACAGTCATATTCCATCCCTTCATCATATCAACCCTTATTTTTGTACATATATAAGTTTTTCTTTTTTTAAAATTTTGGGAGGGACTTTCTTTTAACAGACGAAAATACACCCAAAATCTAGTGTGTGGCACTGATCTATAATGCAGCCTGATCATATTTGATCACATTCTGTTTTTGTTTTGTTTTGTTTTGTTCTGCTTTTGTTTGTTTTTATCTTTATCTTTTTCTTTTTTCTTTTTTTCTTTCCTTTTCTTTTTTCTCTCTTTCCCTTTCTTTTCCCACTGCTTCAGGTCTTTTCTGATTTGTTTAGAGTATATTTTCTGGGGACGTTGTTACCCTGCTAGCATTTTGTTCTCTCATTAATCTATTCTCCTCTGCACAAAATGACAAGACGGAAAAAATCACCTCAACAAAAAGAACAAGAGGTAGTACCGACTGCCAGGGACCTACTCAATACGGACATTAGTACGATGTCAGATCTAGAGTTCAGAATCATCACTTTAAAGATACTAGCTGGGCTTGAAAAAAACATGGAAGTTATTAGAGAAACCCTTTCTGGAGAAGTAAAAGAACTAAAATCGAACCAAGTCGAAATCAAAAAGGCTATCAATGAGGTGCAATCAAATATGGGGGCGCTAACCGCTAGGATAAATGAGGCAGAAGAAAGAATCAGTGAGATAGAAGACCAAATGATGGAAAATAAAGAAGCTGAGAAAAAGAGAGAAAAACAACTACTGGATCACGAGGGCAGAATTCGAGAGATAAACGATACCATAAGACGAAACAACATTAGAATAATTGGGATCCCAGAAGAAGCAGAAAGAGAGAGGGGGGCAGAAGGTATAATGGAGCAAATTATAGCAGAGAACTTCCCTAATTTGGGGAAGGAAACAGGCATCAAAATCCAGGAAGCACAGAGAACCCCTCTCAAAATCAATAAAAATAGGTCAACACCCCGACATCTAATAGTAAAACTTACGAGTCTCAGAGACAAAGAGAAAATCCTGAAAGCAGCTCGGGAGAAGAGATATGTAACCTACAATGGTAGAAACATTAGATTGGCAACAGACTTATCCACAGAGACCTGGCAGGCCAGAAAGGACTGGCAGGACATATTCAGAGCACTAAATGAGAAAAATATGCAGCCAAGAA
The DNA here is from genome assembly GCF_004348235.1 of Phoca vitulina. Lineage (NCBI taxonomy): Eukaryota > Metazoa > Chordata > Mammalia > Carnivora > Phocidae > Phoca > Phoca vitulina. The sequence continues at coordinate 38,426,816 of NW_022589713.1, read as the reverse complement.
TATTATATCCAGCTAGGCTGTCATTGAAAATTGAAGGAGAGATAAAAAGCTTCCAGGACAAACAAAAACTAAAGGAATTTGCAAACACGAAACCAGCCCTACAACAAATATTGAAAGGGGTCCTCTAAGCAAAGAGAGAGCCTAAAAGCAACATAGACCAGAAAGGAACACAAACAACATACAGTAACAGTCACTTTACAGGCAATACAATGGCACTGAATTCCTATCTTTCAATAGTTACCCTGAATGTAAATGGGCTAAATGCCCCAATCAAAAGACACAGGCTATCAGATTGGATTAAAAAACAAGACCCATCGATATGCTGTCTGCAAGAGACTCATTTTAGATCCAAAGACACCCCCAGATTGAAAGTGAGGGGGTGGAAAACCATTTACCATGCTAATGGACACCAAAAGAAAGCTGGGGTGGCAATCCTTATATCAGACAAATTAGATTTTAAACCAAAGACTGTAATAAGAGATGAGGAAGGACACTATATCATACTTAAAGGGTCTATCCAACAAGAAGATCTAACAATTGTAAATATCTATGCCCCTAACATGGGAGCAGCCAATTATATAAGGCAATTAATAACAAAAGCAAAGAAACACATTGACAACAATACAATAATAGTGGGGGACTTTAACACCCCCCTCACTGAAATGGACAGATCGTCTAAGCAAAAGATCAACAAGGAAATAAAGACTTTAAATGACACACTGGACCAAATGGACTTCACAGACATATTCAGAACATTCCATCCCAAAGCAACGGAATACACATTCTTCTCTAGTGCCCATGGAACATTCTCCAGAATAGATCACATCCTAGGTCATAAATCAGGTCTCAACCGGTACCAGAAGATTGGGATCATCCCCTGCATATTTTCAGACCACAATGCTTTGAAACTAGAACTCAATCACAAGAGGAAAGTCGGAAAGAACTCAAATACATGGAGGCTAAAGAGCATCCTACTGAAGAATGAATGGGTCAACCAGGAAATTAAAGAAGAATTAAAAAAATTCATGGAAACCAATGAAAATGAAAACACAACTATTCAAAATCTTTGGGATACAGCAAAGGCAGTCCTAAGAGGAAAGTATATAGCAATACAAGCCTTTCTCAAGAAACAAGAAAGGTCTCAAGTACACAACCTAACCCTACACCTAAAGGAGCTGGAGAAAGAACAGCAAATAAAGCCTAAACCCAGCAGGAGAAGAGAAATAATAAAGATCAGAGCAGAAATCAATGAAATAGAAACCAAAAGAACAGTAGAACAGATCAACGAAACTAGGAGCTGGTTCTTTGAAAGAATTAACAAGATTGATAAGCCCCTGGCCAGACTTATCAAAAAGAAAAGAGAAATGACCCAAATCAACAAAATCATGAATGAAAGAGGAGAGATCACAACCAACACCAAAGAAATACAAACAATTATAAGAACATATTATGAGCAACTCTATGCCAGCAAATTAGATAACCTGGAAGTAATGGATGCATTCCTAGAGATGTATCAACTACCAAAACTGAACCAGGAAGAAATAGAAAACCTGAACAGACCTATAACCACTAAGGAAATTGAAGCAGTCATCAAAAATCTCCCAAAACACAAAAGCCCAGGGCCAGATGGCTTCCCAGGGGAATTCTACCAAACATTTCAAGAAGAATTAATACCTATTCTTCTGAAACTGTTCCAAAAAATAGAAATGGAAGGAAAACTTCCAAACTCATTTTATGAGGCCAGCATTACCTTGATCCCAAAACCAGACAAAGACCCCATCAAAAAGGAGAATTACAGACCAATATCCCTGATGAACATGGATGCAAAAATTCTCACCAAAATACTAGCCAATAGGATCCAACAGTACATTAAAAGGATTATTCACCACGACCAAGTGGGATTTATCCCTGGGCTACAAGGTTGGTTCAACATCCGCAAATCAATCAACGTGATACAATACATTAACAAAAGAAAGAACAAGAATCATATGATCCTCTCAATAGATGCAGAAAAAGCATTTGACAAAGTACAGCATCCTTTCTTGATCAAAACTCTTCAGAGTATAGGGATAGAGGGTACATACCTCAATATCATAAAAGCCATCTATGAAAAACCTACAGCGAATATCATTCTCAATGGGGAAAAACTGAGAGCTTTCCCCCTAAGGTCAGGAACGCGGCAGGGATGTCCACTATCACCACTGCTATTCAACATAGTATTGGAAGTCCTAGCCACAGCAATCAGACAACAAAAAGAAATCAAAGGCATCCAAATTGGCAAAGAAGAAGTCAAACTCTCACTCTTTGCAGATGATATGATACTTTATGTGGAAAATCCCAAAGACTCCACCCCAAAACTGCTAGAACTCATACAGGAATTCAGTAAAGTGGCAGGATATAAAATCAATGCACAGAAGTCAGTGGCATTCCTATACACCAACAACAAGACAGAAGAAAGAGAAATTAAGGAGTCGATCCCATTTACAATTGCACCCAAAACCATAAGATACCTAGGAATAAATCTAACCAAAGAGGCAAAGGATCTGTACTCAGAAAACTATAAAATACTCATGAAAGAAATTGAGGAAGACACAAAGAAATGGAAAAACGTTCCATGCTCATGGATTGGAAGAACAAATATTGTGAAGATGTCAATCCTACCTAGAGCAATCTACACATTCAATGCAATCCCCATCAAAATACCATCCACTTTCTTCAAAGAAATGGAACAAATAATCCTAAAATTTGTATGGAACCAGAAAAGACCCCGCATAGCCAGAGGAATGTTGAAAAAGAAAAGCAAAGCTGGCGGCATCACAATTCCAGACTTCCAGCTCTACTACAAAGCTGTCATCATCAAGACAGTATGGTACTGGCACAAAAACAGACACATAGATCAATGGAACAGAATAGAGAGCCCAGAAATGGACCCTCAACTCTATGGTCAACTAATCTTTGGCAAAGCAGGAAAGAATGTTCAATGGAAAAAAGACAGTCTCTTCAACAAATGGTGTTGGGAAAATTGGACAGCCACATGCAGAAGAATGAAACTGGACCATTTCCTTACACCACACACAAAAATAGACTCCAAATGGTTGAAAGACCTCAATGTGAGACAGGAGTCCATCAAAATCCTAAAGGAGAACACAGGCAGCAACCTCTTCGACCTCAGCCGCAGCAACTTCTTCCTAGAAACATCACCAAAGGCAAGGGAAGCAAGGGCAAAAATGAACTATTGGGACTTCATCAAGATAAAAAGCTTTTGCAAAGCAAAGGAAACAGTCAACAAAACCAAAAGACAACTGACAGAATGGGAGAAGATATTTGCAAATGACATATCAGATAAAGGGCTAGTATCCAAAATCTATAAAGAACTCATCAAACTCAACACCAAAAGAACAAAGAATCCAATCAAGAAATGGGCAGAAGACATGAACAGACATTTTTCCAAAGAAGACATCCAAATGGCCAACAGACACATGAAAAAGTGTTCAATATCGCTCGGCATCAGGGAAATCCAAATCAAAACCTCAATGAGATACCACCTCACACCAGTCAGAATGGCTAAAATTAACAAGTCAGGAAATGACAGATGTTGGCGGGGATGCGGAGAAAGGGGAACCCTCCTACACTGTTGGTGGGAATGCAAGCTGGTGCAGCCACTCTGGAAAACAGTATGGAGGTTCCTCAAAAAGTTGAAAATAGAGCTACCATACGATCCAGCAATTGCACTACTGGGTATTTACCCCAAAGATACAAAAGTAGGGACCCGAAAGGCTACGTGCACCCCGATGTTTATAGCAGCAATGTCCACAATAGCCAAACTGTGGAAAGAGCCAAGATGTCCATCAACAGATGATTGGGTAAAGAAGATGTGGTATATATATACAATGGAATATTATGCAGCCATCAAAAGGAATAAGATCTTGCCATTTGCAACGACATGGATGGAACTGGAGGGTATTATGCTGAGCGAAATAAGTCAAACAGAGAAAGACATGTATCATATGACCTCACTGATATGAGGAATTCTTAATCTCAGGAAACAAACTGAGGGTTGCTGGAGTGGGGGGTGGGGTGGGAGGGATGGGGTGACTGGGTGATGGACACTAGGGAGGGTATGTGTTCTGGTAAGCGCTGTGAATTGTGCAAGACTGTTGAATCTCAGATCTGTACCTCTGAAACAAATAATGCAATATATGTTAAGAAAGAAAAAAAGAAGAAGAAGAATATAGCAGGAGGGGAAGAATGAAGGGGGGGAAATTGGAGGGGGAGAAGAACCATGAGAGACGATGGACTCTGAAAAACAAACTGAGGGTTCTAGAGGGGAGGGGGTTGGGAGGATGGGTTAGCCTGGTGATGGGTATTGAGGAGGGCACGTTCTGCATGGAGCACTGGGTGTTATGCACAAACAATGAATCATGGAACACTATATCTAAAACTAATGATGTAATGTATGGGGATTAACATAACAATAAAAAAAAATTTTTTAAAAAATAAATAAATAAAAAAGTAAAAAAAAAAAACCATTTAAAGCATGAATTGTGCAGGAGTAGCTTAGAATTCAAAGGGATGGGGGTTTTTTTCCCATTTTTTTTAATTTAAATTCAATTCATTAACATATAATGTATTATTAGATTCAGAGGTAGAGGTCAGTGATTCACCAGTCTTATATAACGCCCAGTGCTCATTACATCATGTACCCTCCTTAATGTTAAAGGGATGTTTTTCTAAGGAAATATGTGGGACTTCTTTTACTTTTCACGTATATCAATTTCTGATAAGATAGAGTTTATCCTTCCTTGTTTAGAAAGACATTTTTGATATGTACATCCCATTTTTTTTAAAGATTTTATTTATTTATTTGTCAGATAGAGAGAGAGAGAGCACAAGCAGGGGGAGTGGCAGGCAGGACCTAGGGATCCTGGTAGGACCTGAGCTGAAGGCAGAAGCTTAGGCAACTGAGTCACTGAGGCATTCCAGTACATCCCATTTTTAACAATCATGAAAGAGTACTATTTGCTATAGACTTGGGTTTTTTCTGTTTTTGTTTTTGTTTTTTAAGTTGGATTTTATTCTGTTTGCATTTTTTAAAAGATTTTATTTATTTATTTGAGAGAGAGAGAAAGTGAGAAACAGCACAAGAGTGGGGTGAGGGGCAGAGGGAGATGCAGACTCCCCCTTGAGCAGGGAGCCCAATGTGGGGCTCGATCCCAGCACTCCAGAATCATGACCTGAGCCGAAGGCAGATGCTTAACTGACTGAGCCACCCAGGTACCCCAAGACTTGGGTTTTAATATTAAAAGAAAACTACTTAGGTGGTTGTGGCAGGAAGAATGATCCCCCCTCAACCCCCGGCAAAGATGTCCATGTCCTAATTCTTAAAATTTGTGAATATATTACCTCAAGTGGGAAAGGGGACTTAGCAGATACAATTAAGGATCTCGAGATAGGAAGATTATCCTAGATAATTTAGGAGAGCCTATGTAACCACGGGTGTCCTTAAAAGAGGGAGGCAGGAGTGTCAGAATCAGAACATGTGATGGCAGAAGTGGAGATGAGAGGGAGAAGGTGGGGAAGGAGGGAGGGGAAAATGAGGTCTGAAGAATCTATGCTGCTAACTTTGCTGACAGAGGAAGGGGTCACACATCAAGGAATGTAGGTGCCCTCTAGAAGCTGGAAAAGGCAAGGAAATGGATTCTCCCCAGGAGGTTCCAGAAGGAATGGAGCCTTGCCAACAGGTTGACATTGCAACTTCAATCCTCCAGAAATGTAAGATAATACACTTACGTTGTTTTTAAACCACTACATTTGTGCTAATTTGCTACAGCAGCAATTGGAAACAAATACAGACTCTGGCACCAAAAGTGGGCTGCTGCCCTAAAAAGAACTAAAAATGTGAAAGTGGCTTGGGAATTGGGCAATGGACAGAGGCTAGAAAAATGCTGATGACCGTGACAGAAAGAGCCTAGATTGCCTTAAATAGACCGTAGGTAGAAACGTGGATATTGATGACTCTGCTAGTGAGGACTCAGATGAAAGTGGGGAGCACAGTGGAGAAGGCTTATGTTTTCTTAAAGAACATTAAATCTTCGTAAACAGACTGTTGATAGAAGGCAGGGTTAGCAAGGGCTCAGAGAGAAATGAGGTTTATGTTATTAGAAACCAGAGGAAAGAGGTTTCACATTCTATAGAGGCAAAAAGCTTAGCTGGAGTGTGTCCTGCAAATGGAAAGCAGAACTTGTAAGTGATCATTTCTAAGTGATAATTTAGCTGCAGAAATTCCCACACAAAGTGGTGAAGATATGGCCTTGTTTGTGTTTGTTGTTTATAGTAAAATCTAAGAGGAAAGAAAAAAATTAAGGAAATAACTCCTGGCAACAAAACAAAACAAAACCCCAGGACTTGATGAGTTTAGAAATCCAATTCAGATTTCAGAAATGTGTGATTTTAGGACTATAAGACGGTAAATTTGTATTGTTAGGCACTAAATGTGTGCTAATTTGTTACATCAGCAAAAGGAAATTAATACAGTGGTCAAAATGAGAAGTCCCAGATGTATTCAGAATATGTTTATTTGGGGAGGAGAGCCTCTGAGACATAGGATTCAGTTGAGGAATCTCCTTGAGACTGACGCACACCATGGCCCCATTCCTTCACTCAGACGTGGAAAGTTTCAATACGCCTACAGTACACATACGACTGCAGCATCAACAAACCACCCCAGACTTGGTGACTTAAACATCACTGTGTATTATTTCTCGTAAGTCTAAGGGTCATCTTGGCGTCCTGATGGGCTCAGCCCTGGGTCCAGTCAGCTAGAAGGCCCATTGAGTTCTAGCTGGTCTAGAATGGCCTTGGCTCAGATGACTTGGCTCTTTTCTACACAGTATCTCATCCCCCAGCAGGCTAGCCTGCTTTGTTCTTAGAGTAGTGGCAAGGTTCCAGAAGAAAAAACAGAAGCATGCAAGGCCTCTTTAGGCCAAGGCTCTGAACTGACATACCATCACTTCTGCTGACCAAAGCAAGTCTCCCAGCCAGCCCGGATTAAAGGGGCAGGGATATACTACACTCCTTACAGGGAAGGTGGCAAAGCCCTCTTTTTTTTTTTTTTTTTAAGATTTTATTTATTTATTTGTCAGAGAGAGAGAGAGAACAAGCAGAGGGAGCAGCAGGCAGAGGGAGAAGCAGGCTCCCCGATAAGGGACTCAATCCCAGGACCCGAGTATCATGACCTGGGCCAAAGGCAGACACTTAACCGACTGAGCCACCCAGGCATCCCACTGGCAAAGCCCTCTTAAGACAGGTTGTAGGAAGGGGTAAAAAAGGGAAATATTTTTGCATCAATACACCACAATGCTCATGACAAAAACAATAACAATATACACCTGCAAAACATCCATTTTCTAAATCATTCAACTAATAGCAGGGTTCAGAGTCTCAAGAGGGAGGGAGGGGAGGCGGCAGAAAGAACAAGAGCAAGAGTGATTCAGTGGTATGATCAAACTATTCGCTGGCATCAGGGCCAGAAAAGAAGACTATGAGCTTGACTGTGACCCCTACAGTGGGAATGAGTCACTGACACATGCTTTACTACTGCTGAGATGGCTTTTTCCTTGTCATAAATTCAAAATTGTTCTAATCATCAATAGCATCTGCTATTTGCAGAAATAATCTTCTGGCATATCAATTATCATTATTAGGTTTAGTTCAAGTCTTTTGAATAATCTTGTTTTTAAAGGATTAACCTATACCAGAGAAAAGGTAGGTGGGGGGATGGGTGAAATAGGTGATGGGGATTAAGGAGGACACTTATGATGAGCACCGGGTGATGTATGGAATTGCTGAATCACTATACTGTACACCTGAAGCTAGTATAAGGCTGTATGTTAACTAACTGAAATTAAAACAAAAACTAAAAAAAAATTAAAAAGAATTAACCTACACAATCAACTCTTAAACAGAAAAGTAGATATATGTAATTAGCCTGAAAGTCAGCTGAAATTGAACAGGGATTTGAAATAAGATCCATCATTTTGCAGGTTTAATTTCCTAAAACCTATATTATATGCAGTAATGTAGGAAAATAAAGACCCGAGTGGCACTGCAAAAACGCTTTGATGGAAATTTATGAAAGACTAGAAACATTTCTTCCCAAAGAAAAAATTTGATAACTCATATCTTCCCACTTTCACCATGATTTCATAAAGAATAATTCAAGATGTATTGGCTAGATCAACGGCAATAGACAACATTGTAAAGATGCTTAAGGATCTCTTGTAGTTTGATAGTTGTGTTCTACCTAAATTGATTTCAATTTTATTTAGACCCTTCTAGAAGAAAACAAGATTTTTTCGAACTATTAGAGCCTACTAGTAAATACTGTCATTGGCCTGCATTTAATAAGCAATATGCCAGACATTTTAATGAAAGTTACCAATTTACTCTTCATCAAAACCCGTGAGGTGGACATCATTGTTCCATTTCAAAGTGATCAAATGATTTATGTGTGGTTATACCACAACTAAGTTGAGGGTTAGGATTCTATCTGAAATCAAAATAATAATATCTTTGCTTCCCTATACTGCCTCCTATGCCTAAGTGAAAGTGGAAGGGACAAGTTGAAAAGAACCCAGGGCTATGTTACAAGCAAAGGTTTATGCTTAACAGTAATGCCTAGGCATTTTCCGTGTCATAGCCTTTAATGGGGTTTACCAAATCTCTCTGGGTCCCTACTTCCTGGGCATATGTTGATTGGCACCCCTTTTCTCTTGTAGTTGGATGGGGTCAAGGGACTAGATCTGGCCACTGAGGGGAGAGAAGTAACACATGAGTCACTTCCAAGGCATAACTTTTAATTACCCAATGAAAGAGCAACCAAAGACTCCCTTTGTCTCTGGATAGTGATCAGGAATGTTAAACATGGTGGATGTTCCATCAGCCTGGGTTCCTGTGTGACTACAATGAGAGGTCCCTGCTTTCCATGATAGGCAGGTACTGCGATCCAGAAATAAAGCTTTGCTGAGTTAAGCCTCTGAGATCTGGAGGCTGTTGATTATAGCAGCATAATGTAACCTTAATTATACACATGATGTTCATTTCTCTCCAAGAGAAGACCCTCTCTAGGTTGCACCAAATGCATACACTATTCTGCCTGGGAAGGGTAACTGACTAACCTCAACATCACAATAAAACACAAGGGTAGCTTAACCAGATACACCCATATAAGTAGAACTAACCTATGCATGAATAAAATAAGAAGGCATTTCCAGGTTTAAAAAAATAGTGAATGTGATGTTGTTTCTTACATAATCAGTGTTTGGCTGTTGTTTTTTCTTTTTTTTTTTTTTAATTTCCAATTTGTCACAGACCGATGTGTGACCTTGCCCTGTGAATTCATGTGATCCCACTGAGTACTTATTTCATAGTTAGTGACCCCCTATGACTCAATATGCAAATTCAACAATACCCAACTATTGGATGAAATGCACATTAAATCCCTATAAAAGTTTCTAAAAGATTACTTTGAGTATCTGTATCTAAATTGTTGCATGGGCACCTGGGTGGCTCAGTTGGTTAAGTGTCTGGCTTCAGCTCAGGTCATGATCCCAGGGTCCTGGGATCGAGTCCCACATCGTGCTCCCTGCTCAGTGAGGAGTCTTCTCCTCCCTCTCCCTCTGCCCCTCCCTCGGCTTATGCTCTCTCTCGTTCACTCTCTCTCTCTCAAATAAGTAAATAAAACCTTTAAAAAAATAAAAAATAAATAAATTGTTGCAGACCAGTAATCAAATGTTTGTAGTCCTTTACCAGCTCAGGTAACTATACTTTGAGTAGCACTGCTTAACACAACAAAACTTCCTTGGTTTGTCTTTAAAGTGAGCTTTGCATTTGTGCAACTAGAAACTCAGAATTTTCCATAATTGGTTAAAAAAAAAACGACATAAGGGAAACTGTGAATAGTACTGGATAGAAACAAGATGAGCACCCCGGAGAGCATTAGCAGAACTTTGGTGATGAAATGAGCAATCTGGATACTGAAGATCATGACTATTTCCCTTAGCGATACTTACTAAGCATTTTACTAATTCCTAATGGGAAAGAATTAATAGTTAATGTCAAAACATTTTGTATATTACTTATAGTTCATTGCATAGAAATCATTCTCAGAGACGAAATAAACTGTAGTAGTTTTCACTCCCTAGGGTAGGTCTGGCATGCTCAGGTAATTTTTTGTGGTTTTAAAAAAAAAAATGCAGTTACAGGAGTGCCAAACAAATTATACAGTTAAATCTGAACGGTGGACCCAAGATTGACATTGTTATTAGAATTCTAGTTCCCACTCTGGACAGAGAGAGCAAAAACAACTTAGATAGAAAAGTGCCTTAGCATAGTTTGTTGCTATCTGAACATGCTACACATTAGGCCTTTTTTTAAAATCAGTGTGTATGTATACACATACACATGCACACAACACGCAACATACACTCATTACATCTAAGTATACATACAAGGTTTTCTCAACTTTGGCACTATTGGCATTTTGGGGCCAGTAATCCTTTGTTTTGGGAGCTCTTCTGTGCGTTTTAGAATATTTACAAGTATTCCCAACTCTACCCACTAGATGCCAGTAGTATGGCCCCCATTTCAAACCAAAAATGTTTCCAGATATTGCCAAGTGTCTCAAGGGGGAAAAAAGTGAGTGTCCATGGTTGAGAATTAATGATATAAACTATGTATACATCTGTCTCAGTCCATTTGGCCTGTTATAACAAAATACCATACACAGAATAGCTTATAAGCAACAAATTTATTTCTCATAGTTCTAGAGGTCAGAGGTCCAAGGCCAAGGTGCCAAAATGACCATATTCTGTGATGAGGGCTCTCTTCCTGGTTTATAGCCAGCACCTTCTCACTGTGTCCATGGAGGAAGGGGCTAGGAAGCTTTCAGGGACCCTTTTCACAAGAGCACTAATTCCGTTCATGAGGGTTCCACCTTTATGACTTAAGCACTCCCCAAAGGTCCCACCTACTAATACCATTACTTTGTGAGGGTTAGGATTTCAGCTTATGAATTTTGGGAGGACACAAACATTCAGTCCATAGCAATATCTTTTAACAAATAATTGTATTAATTTCTTGGGAAAACTTGAATAAATGCATTATAATTTATTAAAAAGCAAACAAATTATTTTCACAAAAGCAGGATGGAACAGGGGCGCTTGGGTGACTCAGTCGGTTAGGTGGCTGCCTTTAGCTCAGGTAATGATCCCGGGGTCCTGGGATTGAGCCCCACATCGGGGTTCTCTGCTCAGCAGGGAGTCTGCTTCTCCCTCTCACTCTCCTTCTGTGCTGTCTCTCTCTCTTTCTCAAATAAATAAAATCTTAAAAAAAAAAAAGCAGGATGGGACAAAATTTTAAAGCATTACTTAGTTGACATGTTATGCAAGTGATTTAAAGGTACATAAATCGTGTCCTGGTGGGGTTTTCAGCACATTGTATCAGGCAATGGTCTCTGCGAAGCAAAGTTCCAACCATCACTCAAAAGTAAGTGCTAGGTATAAAATAATTAAGTTGTTCAAAGCGATGGGAAGGGAAAAATAATGTCGAGACATGTGGGTTGTGCATCTACATTCCAATCAATATGTGGGAAGACATTCTTCAACTTTCCTCCCAGGACTGGAGGCGCTGTACCTTTAAATGGAGCCAGCTGCAGTAACCTGCATAACTCTCATGGAATGTGGAGTGTTCTGGGATTCTGTCTAGTCAGGTCTCTGGCAGGGCTGGGGCAGCTTTGTTTGTGGGCAGGCGGCCTCCTCACATTTCTGTTACTTATCCTTAAGAAAGTTGCCATGGAGACTGGCATGGAGATGGCAATCAGCCCGCAGAGAGGGTTTTAAGTTGAAAAAGTGCATGCGCGCACGTGCACACATACACACACACACTCAAGCTTTTACTCATACATATTCCTAAAATAAACACATTTTTGTGTGTACATAATCAACTTTTTAAAAACACATTTAATGTCATTGCCTATTTGCGTAAATGGTTGAAGCATTGTTTCTTTTCCAACTTGCCCAAAGAAACACCACCAGATAAAGAGCAGTTAATGAAGTAGGAAAATAGCACCTATTAAAAGTAATCCATCACAGCTCGTGAACACCCAGCTAGTAGGAATCTGACTGCAAAATCTGTTTGCCTGGAAAAAAGAGTCATGGAGAGAAAAGTAAAATGATATAGTAAATGAAGAATTTATCCTTCATTTGGTGAAAACAAATGTGATTTAGTTAAATACTATGAAAAATGGTCCAACACTCTATTTTATTTGCACACACAATATGTAAAAATAACATAAGGCTTTGCAGAGTTGGTTTTTAATTTTAGAAAGGTGGCTAAACTAGGATTTTCTTTAGCAATCTGAACAGCCTCAGATTTTATCCAATATTGGCATTCGGAGCACTTTTTACTACAAACTTCAACTTAAGGTATTTTGTCAAAAGCAATGATAAAATCCTGAAGTATGTCTTAGTTGGTAAGAGAGAAATGCAGGAAAAGTCATAAATCCTTCAGAATTCCCCAAAACAGCATCAGAAGCTTATATTCTATTAGTGCATAAATCACTTAGTGCTTATTTGGAAAGTAAATCTCTGTATGCAGGGTGCACTTAATAAAATCAAAGTTTCTATATGCTTTTATCCCAGCATAGACAATATGCAGGAAAGCATCTCTGTAATTTAGATTATTGGGGTGAGGACCATGAAAATAAGTCTTCAAATAGGAAGAGAAAATGAGAGAAAAAGCTTGCACGATGAAACTTTCCTTTCTGCTGCTTATGAAAGTACTGTTGACTATTCAAAGACTGTCAGCTTTTTTTTTTAAGATTTTATTTATTTATTTAAGAGAGAGAGAGCATGAGCATGAGCATGAGCAGGGGTAAGGGGAAGAGGCAGAGGAAGAAGCAGACTCCCTGCTGAGCAGGGACTCAGTCCCAGGACCCTGGGATCATGACCTGAGCTGAAGGCACACGCTTAACTGACTGAGCCACCTAGGAACCCAGACTGTCAGCTTCGTGAACTTTATGGTGTCTTTTGGCCTCTCTCCCCGAAGAGCAAACTCCCTTGGAGATATTGCTACCCGGGCTTGTGTGTGCCCCTGTTAGGCTGACCCAAAGCAGTTCACACAGCTTTGTTTTTGAGGTTTGGGGAACACTGCACATAGTCACTGCATGGGTATCAAGCCCTGTGTCTTAAAGTCCTCCTGATGGCCAACTGGATTTTACATGGTCCTTTTATTGCTATATAAACACAACTGCTGAGATTGCAAAGAAATTACAGGGTTAGTAGAGGTGCTACACACCATGCCGATACTATTTCAAATCAGCTTGCCATTGATGTGTGAGCAACATCACAATCGTTCCTCTCCATTTGATTCCCTATTCTCCTTGCCTGATAAATGACACAACATAAGGTAGTAGTCTGTCTAGACCGAAGTAATTTATCCAAACCATCTCTTTCTACAACCCACAGAAAGAGATACCATGCATTTTCCCCCACATATGTGACCATAACATGAAATCCTTTTTTCTTTTTTTTAAGATTTTATTTATTTATTTATTTAAGAGAGAGCGAGACAGAGAGCATGAGCGGGGTGAGGGGCAGAGGGAGAAGCAGGCTCTCCGCTGAGCAGGGAGCCCGATGCGGGGCTCGATCCCAGGACCCTGGGATCATGACCTGAGCCAAAGGCAGACGCTTAGCTGACTGAGCCACCCAGGCGCCCCCATACATGAAATCTTATCATCGTGTCAATAACGACCCAAAATACTGAAAGAAAAGCAATTAAAATCAATTTCTAAAAATGTTTCTGGTAAAGGGGGATGTTTTGAAATAGAGGGGAGTTTTGTTTTTATTCTAGGGCTCAGAATAAAAAGTCTTCATTCTGTGAGAAGACAATTCTGACTGTATTCACCTATAGTAGGTCGCCATGTGTATCCATCTCAGCTCAATTTTCACAGGGTCCTCAAAGACATCTTGGTAAACCTGTTCAAGGCTGAATTAAAATACCCCTGCCCCCAGCCCCCAATTCTGCTAATGTTTGGCATTACTTTCAGCAGGAATGAAGGTAAGAATGTTCAACAAGGGCTGACTTTTAACTTTTCACAGATGAAGTGAGCACAGAGATTGCAAGTCTCCAATGACACATGAGGCTTTGACGTTCCTTCAATTAAAAGACTTGCAAGTATAAAGCTTATGAAGTTAGTTAAAAGGTATGCCAGGAAAAATACAGAAAGGCAAAAAGAGTAATTTTCTTTCAGCGTTGCAAGTGCATAGAGGATAATCTTCCTCCATTGAGATAAAGCAAAAAGCAAATGGATAGACACTTTATCACAAATCATCTAGTTTATACAAATAAAAGCAATTTGTTCCAGAAGAGCTATTAAGACTGGAGTCATTTCCAACATATATGATTCTGCTGATAACCTTGGAGGTCACTGGGATCAGGATTTTGATTTTGTGTTTCATTGTTCTGCTCATCCTCCCACCTGCCCCATTTTTAAACCTCTCTGGATCCTTGGGACCTCTACTCCTGTCACTTTTATCGCCATCTCTAGAACCCAGACTGCAGTCTTCTCTTTCTAGGCCACACTCTATCATCTTTCTCTTTGTATCGAAACACACCTGCCCTACATCTCAATCCCGCAGAGCTTCATCCTGTGTTATCTAAGATGGTGTCTGATGGTGTGATAATCTAAGCACATTCTAATGGCTGAGAGTGAGTGGGTGACTTGCTGTCTGGGGCTCATCCACCTCCCGGGCATAGCAGGCACGCTGCCAAGGGTCCGTAATACTTTTTAGAGACCTACAAAAACGCTTTTTTTTTTTAATTAGAAGAAAAACATCAACTTTCAGATCAAAAAAAATTTGTATCATACAATATTAGTCTGTTTGTCTTTTCACCAACAGAGTCCTAAAATATAATTTTTCACAAGGTTTCATGGATGAAGGGGCCCATGAGAGTCATAATGTGGAACTATTGCTATACAGTGATTTATGCTCTGGACTGATTAGCAATCCCCCTTTAATAGTTTCCCTATGTTCTGGCCCCCATTTCTAACTCTTTTTAAACAACATTTATGTGATGTGACCTTCTTGCAGAAAGGAAACAAACAAAAACATGATGAAGCAAAGATCTTATGAGATGATTTCTAATAACAACCTGAGGGGCACCTGGGTGTCTCAGTTGGTTCAGCGTCTGACTCTTGATTTCAGCTCAGGTCATGATTTCAGGATCCAGCCCCATGTCAGGCTCCGTGCTCAGCGGGGAGTCTGCTTGAGGATTCTCTCTCTCCTTCTCCCTCTGTCCCTCCCCCTGCTCGCACTCTCTCTCTCTCAAATAAATATATCTTTAAAAATAAATAAATAAAAATAAAATAGTAACCATCTGAGAATAATTAAACCGAAAACTCTAATCCTCACATAATCTGAGGGATTATCGTCCAGTCTACAATATACCCCTTATTCATGATGACAATGATGCTGATAAGACACATTTGCAATACTAGGTACCTTCATAATCTTTATTGCACATACTACGAGAAAATATATCTTTTTTAAATATCTCCCCCAATAGTAGGTAGTGTGCTCCCTGCACCTTTATGACCAATTTCCTATAGTTACCCATATAAATTCTAGGATTATTACAATATTTTTTATTATTATTTTTGGATGGTGAGTAATGAGACTGCATGAGGGTGACCTCATGTTTAAATATTTTTGGAAACCATGTTATATAAGAATGTTAAAGAAATTTGGAAATTCAGCTCATCAATCTTTCCTTTATGTGACAAATGATATACAGTTCTGAATACAAAGCAAAATAATAATAAAAAGGCAAAGGGAAATCAGGGACACAGGCAAATATGAATACTTAACTTTCATCAATAAGCACAACTCATGAGTCACTGCAAGCACCAGAAAGCCAACTTCCTACATAAAAGAAGAGAATTATTGGCTCATGGTTTCTAAGGAAGGGCTCAATAACCCCAGGAGGGAAGACATACAAATGGCTTGGCAGGCCACCGCAAACAAGGACCAGAATGCCTCCATGATTTATTATCTTTGCTTATTTTCTCTGCTTCTCCAAATGTAAGAGGAACTCAAATTCACAAAGAAAGTAAATCACGGGGCTGAGACTTTTAAGTAGGTCTTTTAATCACTCTGCTACACAGAATGTTGGTTACGGTGGAAATGGCAAGTGAATTCAGGGAATCACAAAAAAAAAAAAAATTAGACATTCTAGAAAATGCATATCCCATTAATTTTCTGGGACCAAACAGAAATATGTGATTGAAAACAGTCAACGGAGCATTAGGTGTCATGTAGTTTGAGACGAGGATATATAGTCCCTCTTTTTGCAGTGTAGCTTTTTTTTTTTCATGTTTATGTGGTCAGTACTTAGTATTTGCCAACAGGGATTGGCCTGTGATCAGAAGATGGGGCCCTGGAAATACATGGGATTTGAAAACTACTGGAAAGCCTATGTTTATATGAATAGGAAATTAAAGTACAAAGATGTAGAATGTGATATCCCCAAAGTTATTATTTTAGTATACATGTTTTCTAGAAATGGTCCTTCTCTGAGCTCCTAGACCTGGGTCTGTATTTGATGAGAATATAAAACCTTTAGTAATGAATTGGTTAATCAATGCCCAAACAAATGTCTTCATCCCAGACTAAAATAGCATCTACTATTAACTTAATTCTCTTTATATTTTGTGGAGCAATAAAGATATGCCAACCATATGAACAGGTTTCAATTTAAAGAAACTTTTTAAGTTGGTTTATTTTTAAAGGTAAGTGACCAATCATTTCTTAAACACCAATTAAGATTTTTAATTTTTAAAAGTCAACTCTTGCATCCTGTTAACATAACCTAGTGTAAGCTTCTTATCAGTCAGTCTCCAAAAACATTGGCAAAGTCATAAGGACCCATGTTGTATTGCATTAAGCACTGGGAGCAAAGAGAAATCCTCAGTTACTATGCCAGATGGAGCAAAACTACAGGCTCTCGGTTACTATATATACACTTCTGAGGGTCCTCTTTTGCATGTTCATTTAGTTGATTGGTTGGTTGGTTTTGTAGTGAAATTAAAAAAAATGAATGCCATAGAGCTCAGTGAGTAACATGGGGGAAAAAACTATTTCTTACTGGCTAGTAGTAGAGGCTCAAAGAAATAAACTGATAAAAACCATTCTAGTAAATGTTGAAGGCAAAACCTGATTTTAAGTTTGACATCCTTAATACCATGTTAAGTATGCTTTTATATTTATCAAAGTAAAACACAATAGCTTCCACATCTGATCTGTCATCATACTATAGAAGTATTTTTATACAGAAGGATGGAAATTTCTTTCTTTTTTTTTTTAAATCAGTTTCCTCCCATGAGAGCAAGGCTATAATTTAGATTACATAAGTAATGATTTTGCTTGATGTTAAATTATTAAGGATAAACCAGGACTAATTTTTTTTTTCTAAATTGATGTATTTGGGCAAGAAAGCTGCCCTTTTACTTTTTCCTTTTGCAAAGGTAGGAGGGGTTAAAAGTTAATGGCTGCAAAGAAGAGAAGATTGTAGCCCAGTTTCTACTGAGTAGGTATTATTTTAGAAACTACCGTGGATCCTTCTCAAAACACACTCACTATGGGACGAGACCTTTGAGGCCAATTCTCCCTCACTTCAGTGTGGATGGGTGCACAGTGAACTGTATATTCAGAGACAGTCTGATGGCGGAACAATCTGGAGCAAATAATAAGGACCACAAATCAAAACAGGAGTAAGAGAAAAGGAGAATGCTCACTGGAGCACTTTGCTTGGATCCAGACGTCATTACATAACATGGTAAGTTTGACTTAAGTCTGCTCAAGAAATATTGTACGTTCCACATCTTTATTTACAAAATAGAGGAGGAACAGCCATTATGAGATAGTGAAATGGGGAATGGGTTGGTGGTCAGAAAGTAGTTGTCAAGGCGCCTCTGACAGGGGCGCCTGGGTGCCTCAGTCGGTTAAGCATCAGACTCTTGATTTCGGCTCAGGCCATGATCTCAGGGTTGAGAGATCGAGCCCCATGTTGGGTTCTGCACTCAGTGCAGAGTCCACTTGAGATTCTTTTCCCTTCCCTCTCCCTCCTTCTCTGTTCCTCCCCACATTCACGTGCATGTGCTCGCTCTCTCTAAATTTAAATTTTTATTTAAATTTTAAGTGAAATTTAAAAATTAAAAATATTGTCAAAGTGCCTCTGACATAGACTCTTCTGGGTGGGGGACTACATGGGACCAAAAGCCCAGAGGAAGGAATAAATGTGAGGAGTTCCTTCACATATCTGAAGTACTTTTGTCCAAAAGGCTAATAGCAAAGCTTATATTCTAAAGGACAGTTCAGAGCTCCTAACCATGTGATAGGTGTGAGATTAAATGAACATTTGAAAAGGTGATTAGCCCATGAGTCATTAGGAAAAGGCAAATTACAACCACAGTGATATATCTAAACACATAAACCAAGGTACTAAAATTAAAAAGACTGACAATACCAAGGGCTGTCAAGGATGCCGAAGAAATGGAATCCTCATATACTGCTGGTGTAAAATGAGTTTGAATATTGTTTGGCAAAACTCATCACATCTAAGTATACACATCCATATAATCCAGCAACTCCAGTCCTAGATGTATAGCCAACAGACATGCATAGGTATGAATATCAAACGACTTGTTCAAGAATGTTAAGAACAGCATTACTGGTAATAGCCTTAAGCTGGAAAAAAACAAATGTCCATCAAAAGTAAAAACATAAACATTGTATACCATGGAATATCACACAGTAACAAAAATGAATGGGCTGATGCTTAATGTGAAAACCTGCATGAATTTCACAAACAAAATGGAGAACAAAAGCCATTCTCTGTGATTCTATTTAGCTAAATATCAAAAACAGATAAAACTAATCTATGTTGTTAGAAGTCAGGATAGTGATTACCTTTGGGGTTACTTCCAGGAAAGGGGCATGAGGAAGATATGGGGGCTTCTGGTGATAATGCTCTAGAGCTAGATCTGGGGTGTGACCTAATATTGGTATGTTCACTTTGTGAAAATATATCAAGTCATACAGTTATTTATACTCTTTTCTATATTATCTTCCACTAAATAAAATTTTTAAAGCTATCAATATGTGTTATAGGCAGATGGAGGAAAGTGGACATTGAAATGAAAGATACTGGGAGGGAGACGCCTATAAAAGAAGGGATCTGAGCAGGAAAGCAGAGGTGCTTTCTGGACCAGTTCTACAAATCCTGACCTAAGAGCCCTCCTTCCATTAGAGAATTAGCAGCCCTTGTTTTTAACTGGGCTCTCTTTGTCATTTTCTCTGTGATCTTGGGCTAGTAATTTGAACTCCCTAATACCTGATTTTCTCATCTATAACAGGGAAATATCTTGTAGCTTTATCAGAAAGATTAAATGAAAGAGGAAAAAGGTCCAGTGAAGCACTTAGAACAATCCTTGGTACACAGTTGACAGTCAACAAATATAGGTTCCTTTGTGACTTCCTTCTCTTTTCCAGTTAGCTCTCATGAAAGGCTGCTTGAAAATAGAAAAATAAAAAAATCTCATTTTCTCCATTTATTAACATCATAGGAAATTATTTTTCATATCTACATCTGTGAACAAGGAGATCTTTTACTGCAATAGGGGAGGAAACATGTCATGGGCTTGGCCTCAGTTTCTTACATTAACCAGATAATAGAGAAGGATGGCCAACATTCAAAACACGGTGTCTAAAGACCAATGTTGAAAATAAAGAATTGCATCTAAGGATTGGAAAGGTAGGATCAGATTCAAAGAGAGAAATATAGGTTATAGCACAGGTAATAAATTTATTTTCCGTAGCATAATCTTCTCAACCATCACCAGGGAGAAGATCTCTGTTGCACACTGTTAATTTTGAAAAGAAAAAAAATATGAAGGAAAGTCTATAACACTAAATCATTTTGGAAAAGCATATAGCTAATCAACAATGAATTTATGGATTGCAAGATGGATCTTATTCTGATATAACCTGCTCTAGAAAATGGTGTGGTATCCTTGGCTCTATTCACAACTTTTTTTTTTTTTTTTTTCTACATAGAGCAGAAGTTTTTGAGTGAAAGAAAATGCTAAACTATAGCATTCTGACTTGTGGGAAAGTAGCTAACTAGAAATGGAGGGGAAAGTCAGTTCCTTGAAAGAGAATGTGCTGACCATCTGCATATCTGGGGTGCCAGTGGGCTGTCAAGTCTCCCCTACCTAGAAGGACTATAAAGGAATGCATGAAATTGCCAACAGGCTTCCATATAGCCCCACAGTTCAACACTCTGGGAGACAGTACTTCTATGGAGTAAGAAAGGACAATGGAAGTGTTCTTAGCTTGGGTGATATTAGAAGGTGAGATAATCCCCTGGCTCAGACAAGTTCTCTGCATGTGAGAAAGTGGTCCTAGAACCCAGAAAAGCACAAATGGTCATAACAATGACAGCCACCATGATACAGCAGTATGGCTATAGGGAACAGGCATCTAGATTTGATGACAGCTAGACCATAAGACTGCTTAGTATGTCAAAGGTGATAGTTTACAATACTTGCCTTTGAGTTTTCAGTAAAAACTGGGACAGAGCTAGAATTCTAGCAAATGCATTGACAACATTCAGCTAAAGAGTAACACCTTATCACCTTGCACCACTCCAGTTACACACAGTTCTGTTTCCTTGCTTTCTGGCTCCCCCTCAGTGTCCAAGTAACAAATCAATAATTTCCATAGCTTATTTGACTGGTTTTCCTCAACTTCTTCCTCCTTGGGTTGGTCTTTAAGTACAGAGAGACACAGCTGTGTGTTCCTAGCTCATGGGCCAAACAGAGTATACCGACTTTTTTCTCTTCATTCACTAACTCAGTGATTCAATTGGAGAAGTGTGACCAAACCTGTCCAGCCCAATTTGTGCTTTATAAACCAAGTTGTTTATTGCTAATGTTCTGTTGCTCCCTGGATATGTACAGATTTTTCCTCTTCATTTTTGTCCCATTACTTTAATTGAATTTGAAACTAGATTTAGTGGTTGTAACTGCCAAGACCACAGGCATGGTTTTTTGTTATTATTGATTTTTTTCCCTTCTTATTCCTCTGTATAAATAAGGGGCAGGGGGAGAGTGTCATAACATTTTCTCAGATTTTCATTTACAACTGAATGGTGACAACTATAACAGCATTTATATTTCAATTAGTAAAACAGAAACAAAACGTGGGTGGCACATGGAAAATTAGATGCCCTGTCTCTTAATGAGATGTACCTTCTTCCTACCTCCATTCATCCTTCTCTCCCTCCCTCTCTCCTCTCTCCCTCTCTCTCTCTGTTCCTGTCTCTAACATATGGGATAAGAATTTGCATCACTGTGATGAGATCCCAGAAGTCAGAGGTAGAAAAAATACAATCCATGGAAGAAGTCCTCCCAAGTCTTTATTTCCATTAGCAAACATTTACTTGCACAGTGATCCTACGGTATAATGGAGAAAATATAGAATTCGAAGCCAGAGAACCCGTGTAGTTACCCCAGGCTGAGTTTACTTAACCTTTCTTAATTGTTGTACCCTCTGTGGTAATTTTAAGTAAGAGGTCATGAACCAAAGTGGCCGTGAAAGAGGGCTCTGGAAGTCAGGTTCTCTGAGTTATAAGTCACTCACGACCTTATGCTTTCAGTTTGACCTTAGGAAGTTACTGGTATCAGTTTCATCCTCTGGAAAATAGGGATGATAACAGGACCTACTGTATGGGGTTATGGAAATTAAATGAGTCAGGTTATATAAAGCACACAGTGCCTCATGTAAAGAAAGAGCCCAACGAATGATATTATCAGAAATAGAGTACCCATAAAAATAATTTAGAAAAGGAAAAGTGTTTGTTATCAAAATTGTAATTCTTTTAAAGTTATTTCATGGGAGACATGGAATAACCAAAGGCTGGATTTATAAAAAGATAAAGAACATACTATACTCATGTACCAGTGCTAAAATATTGATTAAGCTGATGACAAGACAGGATATTTTCATATAAAAGTAATTATCAAGATCCAAGTACAGGCTATGGGCAAAATCTGTCCTTCCGGCAAGTCCATGTCACAGGACATGAGATGAGTGTGAGGTAGGAATACACATAGCAAGTTCTGAGGCTCGTATATAAGGATTGGACCAGAGGGAACATTATTACAATAGAACAGTAGAAAGTGGGCTTCAGGGAGTTAGAAGGGAGCAGATTTTAAGTTCAGAGGCTCTTACAGGGCAAAAATGTAATGAAGAAGAAGGATTAATTCAGTATGCGAGGTTAGAACTACTAAATGGGCAAGGGTATATAGAGAATCGATAGGTCCCAGAAACCACGGGAGCAAGGGAACATTTATGAAACAATCCCAGTGCTCCAAATTGCTTGGGTTCCAAGGATTATCCCGTACAAATATGATGTAAATCAATTGATGTGTATGTGCGCATGCGTGTAGGGACACGTGTATGTCTTCATGTATTCCTTCTTTTGTACACCAAATCTCTCCTAGACAATGTAAAATTAATATGCAGTAGGCTCATATTTGCATGGTTGGGAAAAGATACAATCTTAGCAATCTTGACTTAAATACAAGTAAGTCAGGTATTTCCATACCGTATGAATTCTAGTGAGTGAAAATACAAATGAAAAAAAATCAATTAAAGTTCTCTTTTTTAGCTATTATGATCACACCGTACATTTAATAAGAATAGCTAATATTTATCAATTGTTAAGAAGGTGTTAAGTACTACTGCATGTACCTTTTATCTATTCACTTATTTATCTAATTTTCAAAACAATCCTCTGAGGTATATCCTATTTTACCCTATTAAGGAAACGGAGACAACCAGTGAGTAGCATGACACAGCTAAGGGGTAGAGCTGGATTTGGCAATGAGGTTCTGGAGCCCAAAGAATTCCTACCCTCCTCGCCAAAGGTATATATAATAATCATCTGTGGATCCTAGGAATGGTTAAAAACACAGACTCCTGAACCACATATCCAGAAATTTTAAGGGTAGGGCTCAAGAATTTGTATTTCTAACAAGTTCCCAGGGATGCTGATGCTGTGTTCTATGGATTACATTTTGAGTAGCATTATTTCAACTGTTAGATAAAAGAAAGTGAAATATCATAATATGAAAAGATGATCTCTCACTTTCAAAAGCTTTTAAGTTCATGTCAAGGCAATATTCCAAAGCATTGATATGAAAATTATAGATTTAGTCCAAAAGTATAAGCTTGTTCATTGAGCATGATGATAGAACTGTTGAACTTATACCAGTATTTAGGATTCAAGCTGTTTTATTCTTTCTCTAAATTATCCCAGTATTTTCTCCGTATATTTTTTTCTGTATTGAATAATAACTTATGGGCTTAGCATACTAATTGAAACATACTAATATTGTAAAGCACTTAATTTAAATTACAGAAGACAATCCACTTGGAAAAGTATTGAAAGCCTCTTCTTATACTTTATTGCAAGAATCCAACATGATAAACAACAAAAAATCGACACAAATCGTAACCATCTTTAGTACGTTCTTTCTATCCAAAGAACCAGGAAAGTGACAGCCTAGGAGGACAAAGCCTTTTAGATACTACCACTCTACATCAAACGGAGAACTATGGGTCTACCACTAACATCAGCAGCAAAGGCTGAGCAGGGGACCTACACTTTGACACTCTCCAGGCTGTAATGAGGCACTTTGACCAGGGTTGTATCAGAGAAGACTGAGTAGGAAGCTGAGACTTTCACTCTAGCCAGTTGGCAGTGAGATCACACCTATAGGATCAGTGGAGATGATATGGATTATGGACTTTTAGTCCCAAGAGCAGTAATAAGGTGTTCCAACTCCTTCCTGGGGCAGTGTCACTGGGGGCCACGTGGAATCAGGACTTTCACCACCACCCAGGGGTAAAGGCCACTCTCCTCTTGCTGTGGTGTCACTGGAAGCCACATGAGAAGCAGGAACAAAGCACTCTTATCCCTCACAGCCAGGGTGGTAACAGCAGAAGCCTAGTGGGCAGTTAGAACTCCTATCTGATCCAGCAGTAATGAGGAGCCTCTCCTTTCTTAGGGTATAAACAGAGGCTGAGTGGGGAACCAGGATTTCTAGCCCCACCTGGAAGTATTGAAGCCACACATCCCTTCTCCTGTTGGAGCAGTGTTAGAGGAAACCAGCTAAAACAAAAGGTATAAATCAGATCCTAAGTCTTATCACAAACCATACAAAATGGCCAGGTTTCAACTGAAAAAACACTTGTCATAACCAAAGTCTTTCAAACCTCTACTTAATTGAAAAAACAATCAGTTGACACCAATGCTAAGATGATAGGAATGTTAAAATTATCTGACAAAAATTTTAAAGCCATCATCATAAAAATGAGTCTAATGAGCAATTATGAACATACTTGAAACAAATTATTAAAATCTCACCTAAGAAATAGAGAATATAAAAAAGAACCAAATGGAAAATTGGAATCAAAACATGCAATAATTGAAATAAAAACCTCAATGGATAGACTCAACAACAGAATGAGAGAGACCATGAGAAAACTCAGTGAACTGAAAAATAGAACAATAGAAATTATTCAATTTGAATAACAGAGAAAATAGGAAAACAAAATGAGTAAGCCTCAAGGAAATGTGGTATTATAAAAAAGAAGATCTAACATTCATGCCATCAGAGTCGTGAAAGAAGAGGAGAAAAATGATGGAACTTAAAAAGTAGTAAAAAAAATAACAACTAGAAACCTCCCAAATTTGGCATAAAAAACACAAATATGTAGATTGAAGAAGATGAGCAAACCGCAAACAGGATAAATCCAGGCCAAAACAAATCACAGTCAAAATTCTGAAAAATGAAAACAAAGAGGGGCGCCTGGGTGGCTCAGTTGGTTAAGCATCTGCCTTCGGCTCAGGTCATGATCCCGGGGTTCTGGGATGGAGGCCCGCATCGGGCTCCCGGCTCAGCGGGAAGCCTGCTTCTCCCTCTCCCTCTGCCTGCAGCTCCCCCTGCTTGTGTTCGCCCTCTCTCTCTCTCTCTCTCTCTGTCAAATAAATAAATAAAATCTTTAAAAAGAAATGAAAACAAAAAAAACTTGAAAGAAACAAAAGAGAAATGACACCTAACTGATAGCACAAAAAACAACTAGAATGACAGTGGATTTCTTATCAGTAACCATGGAGACCTAAAGGAAGTGCACAATATTTTTTAAGTGTTTAAAGAAAAGAACTGCCATCCTATAATTCTATAGTCAGTGAAAATATCCTTCAGGAATGCAAAGGAAATCAAGACATTCAGAAATGTAAATTAATCAGCAGACCTAACCTAAAAGAATGGTTAATAGAATTTCTTTAAACAGAAGGGGAACGAAGGAAGAATGAAAGATGGAATCTTGGAACATGAAGAACAATAAAAGAATAGGAACAGTAAAAATATGAGTAGATAAAATACATATTTCTTCTCTTGAGTTTTGTAAATTATGTTTGATGGTTCAAACAAAAACTATAACACTCTCTGATGTAGCTCTGTATGTATAGAGAAAATATTTAGGAAAATTATATGATAAACTGGGGAGGATAAAGGGATGTAAAAAGAGGTAGGTAAGGTTTCTATAATTCACTCAAGCTGGTGATTTATTGATACCAGTAGACCAATTATGTATATATAATGTAATACACAGAGTAACCACTGAAAAAGCTATACAAAACAATGCACTCAGAATCACTACAAATAAATCAAAATTTTATTCCAAAAAGTTTTCAAGTAGCCCACAGGAAGTCAGGGAAAAGAAACTGAGAAATAAAAAAACAAAGAGAATAAACAGAAGACAAAAAATAAAGTAAAATGGCAGATTTAAGCCCCAACATATCTATAATTACATTTAATCTAAGTACTCGAGGTATACCAAATACAGAGATTGACAAAGTGTATTCAAAAACATGACCCAGCTATAGGCTGTCAATAAGAAATTCATTTCAAATATAAGAGTATAGAAAAGTTGAAAGATGAAAAAAAGATATATTATGCAAAAAATAATCAAAAGGAAGCAAAATGGCTATTTTAGTATCAGATAAATTAGACTTCAGAGCATAGAAAATTACAAGAGATGCAGAATGACACTGTATACTTCATAAAAGGGTCAGTCCATCAAGAAGACATAGCAACTTTAAATGTGTATTCACCAAACAATAGAGGTGCATGACATGTGAAGCACAGTGATATAACTGAAAAGACAGATCCAGATGTATGGAGTTTTCAATACTACTCTCTCAGAGACTGATACAACTAGATGGAGAATCAGCAAGAATATAGAAAAACTCAAAAGCAGCACTACCAAAAAAAAAAAACCAACAAGGATCTAATCACATTTATAGGGAAGCTTTTCAAGTTTCTATGGAACACATACCAAGATAGACTATATCCAAGGACATAAAATAAACCTCATCAAATCTAAAAGAATTGAAATATTACAGTGTATTCTCTGACCCTAATTGAGTCAAACTAAAAATCAATAACAGAAAAGTAAAAGGAAAATCTCCAAATACTTAGAAGCTAAACAACACACTTCTAAAGAACGCTTCTGTCAAGCCTCAAGGGAAATTTTTAAAAAATGAACTTAATGAAAATGAAAATATGACAACAATATTCATGGGATATAGCTGAAGTAGTGGTAAAAAAGAAATTCATAGCACTAAAATCATACATTAGAAGAGAGGAAGTGACTCAAATCAATAATCAAGGCTCCCACTTCAAGACTCTGGAAAAAGAAGGCAAAATAAATTCAAAGCAAACAGAGGAAGGAACTCATAAAGTTAAGAGCAGAAATCAATGAAATTAAAAACAAAAAAAGAAAAGTTAATGAAACAAAAAGTTGGTTCTTTGAAATTATAATATAAAACTGACAAATCTCTAGCAAGACTGACAAGGAAAAAAGAGAAAAGAAACAAATTTCTAACATCAGCAGTGAAATAGGGGATATCACTACAGAGCCTATAGATATCAAAGGATAATAAGGGAATACTACAAACAACTCTACACACATACATTTTAGACCTTATGTGACATGAAATAAACCCTCAAAAAACACAAACTACCACAACTTACCAAATACAAAAGAGACAATTCAGATAACCTGTTAAAGAAAATAAATTAATAATTTAAAAACTCCTCCTCCCCCAAATATCCAGGCCGGGTAGTTTCACTGGGGAATTCTACGAAGCTTTTAAAGAAGAATGAACCAATAATTCTTCACAATCTCTTCCATAAAATAGAAGAGGAGGGAACAATTTCCAACTGATTTTATGAAACTAGTATTCCCCTGATACAAAAACTAGACAAAGACAGTACAAAATCAAAACAAAAAAGAGAAAGGATGTAATAATATCCCTCACTAGTACAGAGTCAAAAATCCTCAACAAAATGTTGGCAAATAGAATTCAGCAATGTGTAAATAGAATTATACAACATTACCAAGTGGGGTTTATTCCAGGGATGTACAGCTGGTTTGATACTTGAAAATAAATCAATATAATCCACCATATTAATAGGCTAAAAAAGAAAAACCATATGATCAAATCAATCAATGCAGGAAAAGCTTTTGATAAAATTCAACATACGTTTATGATTAAAACTCTCAGAAAAAGAATAGAAGGAAACTTCCTTAACTTGATAAAGAGCATATACAAAAAACCTACAGCTAACATTATGCTTAAATGGTGACAGATCAAGTTCCCTAGAAGACCAAAAATAAGGCAATCTTCTATATAGCATTTAGGAGGGAACTGCCACTGGTGATTTCCTATCAAAGAAGCATAATCCCAAACAGTAACTTGTTTCATGTGATCACTGATCCAGACTCTTCCAGAGAACCACAAATGGCTCCTGAAAACCCTTGGAACTGCTTGGAGCTATATCTGTATACCTAACAAATGTTTTCATTACTTTGTATTATATGTCTAGGTTTTTATTTCAGTTAAAGCTGACTAACGGATAAGTAATTCTATACTGAAAAGTTTACATTCTGTCCTTGGCTAATAAATATATTATCAATGAAAAAAATAAGGCAAGCTTATCTTATTCATCGTTCTTATTCAACACAGTCCTAGAAGTTCTAGCCAGTGCAAGAAGGCAAAAAAAGGAAATAAAAAGCATACAGATCAGAAATGAAAATGGGGCAACTATGTGGCTCAGTCAGTTGAGCTTCCAACTCTTGGTTTTAGCTCAGGTCATGATCTCATGGGTCTTGAGATGGAGCCCTGTGTCAGGCTCTGTGCTCAACGGGGAGTCTGCTTGAAGATTCTCTCCCTCTGCCCCTCCCCCCCACTTGCTCGCTCTCTCTCACTCTTTCTCAAATAAATAAATAAATCTTTACAAAAAAAAGAAATGAAATAATAAAACCATCTTCATTTCCCTATAACATGATTGTTTACATAGAAAATCCCAAGGAATCTATGAAAAACTTCTAGAACTAACAAGTGTATTCAGCAAAATCTCAGGATATAAGAAAAAAATACATAAATCGATTGTATTTCCATATGCTAGCAATGAACACACAGACATTGGACTTAAAATATATTATCATTTACAATCACTCAAAAAATAGGATTCTAACAAAATATATACAGGGCTTATACACTAAAAACTACATAATGCTGATGAAAGAAATTTTAAAGCTCTAAATAATTAGAGTCACACCATGTTAATGGACAGGAAGATTCAACACAGTATATGTATCAACTCTCCTCAAGCTGATGTACAGACTTAGTGAACCGCTGGAATTTTTATAGTTAGATTTTTCTAGCTTTAAGATTTCGAGGACCATAAACCAGGTTTTTGTCTTCATGTCTAGGTATATCCGGAAATATACAACATATTCTTCTTTTGATTGAAATATTTACCCATCCTTTCCTCCATACATTTATTCAAATTCAAAACAAAACAAAGCATACTGAAAGCCTTTTAATGTATATGCCAGGGAATGTTCTAAGTACAGAGAACACCCATGGGAAAATAGGCAAATTCCCCACCATCATAGCCTCCCTCTCCCTCTCTTATTTGCTTATATGTGACTTTTAAGACTTGTTTCCTTTGTTTTTGTTTTTGTTTTTTAAGATTTTATTTATTTATTTTACAGAGAGAGAGAGAGACAGCGAGAGAGGGAGCACAGCAGGGGGAGTGGGAGAGGGAGAAGCAGGCCTTCTGCGGAGCAGGGAGCCCAATGCGGGGCTCAATCCCAGGACCCTGGGATCATGACCTGAGCCGAAGGCAGACGCTTAATGGCTGAGCCACCCAGGCACCCCAAGACTTGCTTCCTTTGGGTACAAGTGAATTCATTGAGATATTTCAGCTTTATTATCTAACTAATTTTGAAAGGCATTGGAGCTCAGTGGAGTTGAAGAGAGAGTAGTAGGGCAATATCCACAGTCCATTTATATATTAGAAAAAGTATATTAATAGAGGCACTTTCAGGGGCACCACATCTCTGAATATTTAAATACTCCCTCACCAGGGATTTGTGTTGCTGCCTCAGATGTCAACTAAAGAAGAATCCAAGAGCTTTCTAACACTGGCATATTAGCTAATCAAATGTATCTTGGTGGCTACTACAATGGGAGTATCATAGGTTTGGCATCTAGAATATACTGCTCAACCCATACCCCTTATTCCGATGATATATTAAATTTATCTCTCTTTCCTATTGTTCATATTGGCACTTTTTCTAGAAGTCTGAAATGAAGTTCACAAATG
Organism: Phoca vitulina; assembly: GCF_004348235.1. Classification (NCBI taxonomy): domain Eukaryota; kingdom Metazoa; phylum Chordata; class Mammalia; order Carnivora; family Phocidae; genus Phoca; species Phoca vitulina. The sequence continues at coordinate 38,396,950 of NW_022589713.1, read as the reverse complement.
GAAACACAATGATGCCTCAGAACTAGCCTAAAATTCGCCTTTCCTCTCTTTTACCCAATAATAGTGGTTTTTTTTAATTTTTTATTGTTATGCTAATCCGCATACATTACATCATTAGTTTTAGATGTAGTGTTCCATGATTCATTGTTTGTGCATAACACCCAGTGCTCCATGCAGAACGTGCCCTCTTTAATACCCATCACCAGGCTAACCCATCCCCCCACCCCCCTCCCCTCTAGAACCCTCAGTTTGTTTTTCAGAGTCCATCGTCTCTCATGGTTCGTCTACCCCTCCGATTTCCCCCCTTCATTCTTCCCCTCCTGCTATCTTCTTCTTTTTTTTTTTCTTAACATATATTGCATTATTTGTTTCCGAGGTACAGATCTGAGATTCAACAGTCTTGCACAATTCACAGCACTTACCAGAGCACATACCCTCCCCAGTGTCTATCACCCAGTCACCCCATCCCTCCCACCCCACCCCCCACCCAATAATAGTGTTTTAAAGAACTTCTATATAAATTATCTACATACTAGGCATTATTCTAAGCACTTTACAGTCATTAACTCATTTAGTCCTCATGGTAAGTCAACAAGATAATCCTCATGATAAATCCAAGCTTTCTGTCATTTTACAGTAGGGAAAGTGAGGCTGAGGGGGATAGAGATTGAGGGAATTGCCCAGCGTCACATGGCAAGTGACTGGTGGACCCAGGACTCATGGCCGGGCAGCCTTGCCTCACAGTCCATGCTCTGAATGTCATTCTAACTCATGGTCTCATCAGTACATGAACCTCATTCTGGCTCCCTATAATGACTAATTTTTCTTCACTCAAATTTTACTTAGATCTCCATTTGATCTCAGGCCATGTATAACTGTATTTATATTTTTTCCTAACTTGGTCAATAAAGAAAATTTAGTCACTTTGTCTTAATCAGAAATATGGCAAATGAAGTCTTGGGACTGGAACTGGGTTTATTTGGATGAAACAGTTTTAGAATATCAATTTGGCCACTATTTCTAAATGGGTAGCAGAAGCTGGGGTCCTTAACATTATCCTTTGAAACTTCCTGATAATGTTTCTTGTTTCAATTGTACAACTGAATGTATATCAACATAAGGTCACTATCCCCCTTTGCAGTATTTTCATCCTCATTATGGTTCCCTTCATTTGTGCTGTCTTAAATGCTAATGGAATTTAGTTGGTCAGTGATAATAAAAAGACAATAATTGCCAACATGTTCATGGCAAAGAAGTCATAATTCTAAGTCTGTATCTTCCTGATTTCATTAAAGAATGCATCCCGATGTTAAAAGCAATTTGTTTTGCTATCAGAAAAAAAAATAAAGATGAACATTTGTTAATAATTTTCTTGAAAAAAGATTTAAGAATAATCCAATGCTGTTTCAGTGTCATTTTCACTTACTTACTTCTTGAGTGGTAGGGAAGGATTAAATTGGAGGTCCTACTTAACCAAAAGCCTATTTCATCTATGTTGTAGTCCATAAGGAGTACACTATAAAAATTATGAATCATTGCAGTGTTTGTGGGTTGTGATTCTAGAGTTAGTTTTGCTTTCTTTTTAATTTTCCACATGGGTAATTTTTTAATAAGGAAGAAGGCAAGGACAGATGAAAAAAGCTGGAGAAGTGCACCAACATCTACATTTACATCTGAGATGAAAAGGATGGTGTGAAAATTCATCAGTAATGACACAATCACTGTGATTGTCAAAGTGAGGGTGGACAGAGGTGATGGAATAAACCTGGCATTTAGTTGGACTGAGGAGGAAGACAGTGTTTTTGTGTGTGGGTTGTTTTGTTGAATCAATTCAGTTGTTCTCTAGGAGATCTTCAGATGTCGACTGTATTAAGAAGTAACCCATTTTGAAAATAATAATGATTCTTTATATTAATAAACTCTTGAATTGATGTCATCCAGTCCTGGTGAATCAACAATGTCCAACTTGTCAATTAGGTTTAAAACATCTATGGAAACATTTAGCCTAGTTACATCTTATTTACCAATTTCAAAGGAAAAATGTCCATTTCAGAGGAAGTGGTTATTCATCCACTGTTTATTCAAAAAGTCATTCCATAAATAGCTATTGAGCACCCACTCTAGGCATCAGATATTTGGTTCAGGATGAGCACCAAGGGGAAAAGGAGAAGGCATAGTAAAAAAAAAAAAAAAAAAAAAAAAAAAAAAAAGGTTGATTTTTGAAAAATGTTCTTCAGGAATTTAAATTCTAGGCATGGAGAGTAAAATAACAAAATTAGGCTTTGTATGATTAAATGTCAGATGAATGGCACACAGTGAATCAGATAATTATCATAGGAGAAGAGGTGAACTTAGCATAAAGGTAACAAAGCTCCAACTTTAGGATCCCTCACTTGGAAGGATATTCACTCCTTTAATTTAAAATGTTTTTTCTGAAAGTGGGCCCCTCAAGTGGTATAAGCTTCAGTCCCCACTGAATCTAGATCCACCTCTGTATAGGGATTCAGAAAGGCAGAACAATTTTCTCAAGATCTTTCTCAATGAAAATGCCTTCTTTGTATCTCTGTAAATACTATTTTGGTCATGACTAGTGGTTATCTGTTTTCTGCCCAGTTGCTAGTCTTTAGTATCCTTAAAGAACTAATCTGATTTTATTTACAAAAAAAAATATTCTCTAATTTTTTGCAAGAGAACCATGGGGCTGTTCTTCAAATCTGAACATGAAGAGAGATTTCAAGGCACATCTCTTTCACAAAAAATAAAAAGTATCTACTAAAGAACAGGCATTGGTCACCATATCCAGAGCCCAACTCTTCCTGGAACCAGCAAACGCATTCAATACAGAACCAAAAGTCTTGCTTGGTGTACAGTCATCCCTTTATATGCCCTCAAATAAGTCAGAAGTAGTCCCAAAACCGAAGGCAGGGTTGAAGAAGGGAGATGGCATTTCTGATGCTTATTTCAAAGCCGATAGGGATATAGGGACAAAGAATCTAACAGATCATTACAAGACATTAATGTAAATTTCATATGGAAATATAAATACATATTAACCCTACTACATTTATTCTTTTGTTTTATGGCTTCTTGACTTTGTGTCTTTCTTAGAAGAATCTCACCTACATTGATAACATTTTTTATTCTAGAATTTTACAGTTTAATTTATACATAAGATGCTCATCCCAAAATTATTTTAGCATAGGTTTTATATAGATGTTCAGTTTCATTCTTTCTCCAGGTGTCTATTAAATTTTATCAAAAGAATTCATTTAAAAATTTGTTTCCCAGTGATTTGAAATGCAACCTTAATGTATACTAAATTCCCAGAAATATCTGGATCTATTCCTAGAAATTCTATTCTATTCCATCCATAACACTGCATCATTTATCCATGCATGAGTATAAATTATTTTAAGTATTATAGTTTTAAAGTATGTTTTAATATTTGTTAGGATTATTCACTCACTGCCCTTTATTCTTTACAATTTTTTTTCTTTAATTTTCTTTGATATTCTTGGATGCTTCTATTTTATTTGAAGTTCTGATATGTGATGCTTGCTTTGTTTTTATGGAACTAAATTTACAGATATGTTAGATATTTCTTTGTTCTTTAATCATTAATTCAAATCAGATATTTGCTTTCAAAACCATTACCCATCTCTGACTTTTCTTTCAGGTTTTTAATAAAAAAATCATCTGTCTAAACCGCTTAGAGAATCTTTATGATGCACATTGCTATAATGTAGGTCTGGTTATAAAATGCCTGCCAGTCAAATCCATCTCCCATGATGAAGGGCGGCTCTCTCTTACTTAGTGTGGAAAGCTTAAAACGAAGGTGTCATCCTTGTCCCTCAAAACCACTTTAAGAATGGTCTCCTACTGTTACAGAACTCGACCAGTTTATTGAAGTCAGCTGTTTTCTTGAGAGTTCCATTACCTGTGGCTGTTTTTATTCACACACATTATTAAACAACAAGCAAAAGCAAAATTCTCTAAATTCAACCAAAGCAAATCCTTCAGTAAGTCAAAAAGAAGTGTTGTGATTTAAAAATAAAAAGAATTGCATCCCCTTATATTTTACAAGGGTTCTAAAAATTAACTTGCCACTAGTTATATTTGCTTAGAACAAATGATTAATATTAATAAAGTATTGTGGTGTTTTCCTGATCTTAAAAAATAGTTAGCTTATCTATTCATATTACGTTTACATCTATTCTTGACCCAAAAAGGATTTGATGCAAATGTATTTTTATTGAAGGTTAACTTAAAAAAAAGTAAATTAATGAAACAAAGGAAAATTTTTGCATTATTACTTGCTGAGAAGCTTCCTTTTTATTTTTTGTTCAATTCTGGGCAACATACGAAAATTAAATTTCCTGGCTCACTTGAGCTGTAGCAGAATCAAAAAGTAGTATGCTCAGCATAGGGTTAAAATATGCTATTTGTGGGTGCCTGAGTGGCTCAGTCATTAAGCGTCTGCCTTCGGCTCAAGTCATGATCCCAGGGTCCTGGAATCGAGTCCCACATCGGGCTCCCTGCTCCGCGGGAAGCCTGCTTCTCCCTCTCCTACTCTCCCTGCTTGTGTTCCTGCTCTCACTATGTCTCTCTCTGTCAAATAAATAAATAAAATCTTTAAAAAATAAAAAAAATAAAAAATAAAAAAAATATGCTATTTGTTTACCCTTCTCATTAATTTCTTAACTAACTCTCCCATAAACATCAAAAAGATCCATTTGAAAACTGTGACTTGACATATAATAAACCCAATTAAAAAACACTCACACACAGAGACACATACACACACACTTACACATTTGTGCAGCTCCTAATGGTGCCAATAAATCAACTCAAAACTATAAAAAAGTAATTAGGAACAAAGAAATGACCTGTCTTGATGTTGCTTTTTTTCTCAATATGATTCTAACTCGATTATACATGCATATCTAATTACTACATCTGATGACCTATGGTCATAGCTTGATTTCTGTATTACAAATGGCCTGACATTTAATTAGTTTGTGTGATTAAATTATGTAAATATCTACATGGTGACCAAATGATTAAAACTTTTTTATACCTCCAGTTTCTCAGCACTGGAGTTAATTATATCTGCCCACATATACAGTATATGAACAGACTCACACAGAAATCCTTCCAAGTGAATAGAAAGCTACAGTTATGCAAATTAAGATTGAAAGATATATCATTGAGTACATCTTACAAGAGGTGCAGTGGGATGATTTGGGACTTCAATCATTGCAAAAACTTCAAATCTAAATTATTATAACAAGGAGAGATCTGGTAAACCAGTTTCTCCATTTCTCATTCATTCTCATTCCATTCTCTTAGGAGTTGATAGCCCCTGATTTTTGGCGTGGATGTGTGCTTAGTATAAGAAATGATTAATTCCTATAAATTTTTTTTTTTTTTTTTAAAGATTTTATTTATTTATTTGACAGAGAGAGACAGCGAGAGAGGGAACACAAGCAGGGGGAGTGGGAGAGGGAGAAGCAGGCTTCCTGCCGAGCAGGGAGCCCGATGTGGGGCTCGATCCCAGCACCCTGGGATCATGACCTGAGCCGAAGGCAGACGCTTAACGACTGAGCCACCCAGGCGCCCCAATTCCTATAAATTTTAGATCAAATTTCAGTGATTGCTGTCATGATATCAAGCTCATTTCTGGTTTTTATGCATCCCAAGTCAACCACGGATTCTTCATAGCTTGGCACCTGAATTGCAACAATTCTACTCTCAGAGCTCTGGTACAAGCATCAGTGAATTCAGGAGTTCTGAATCTCTACAAAATGTGGATTTGTTGTGAGTCCCAACCAGACCCAAAGAACAGTGAGAAAAGGATCCCCACTCCCATTTATATATCCAAATTGAATGCAGCAGGAAACAAAGGCTTTCTCTTAAAACATGTCTATGTTAACAGAGGACATTCTCTTGCCATCCTAGAAGCATGTTATATATACATGTCTCATTCATCTTTACTCCATCCATATGAAGGTAGTGAATACAAAGGCTCCTAAGTATCCAAGGATAGTAATGAAAGACAAAGAAGTTACACTGAAATCTACCACCAATCCTGAAATCTCTTTCAGCCAATGCATTCAATGACTGCTCCACCAGAGATTGTTTTTTTTCCATAAGAGATTAGAACAAAGTTAACCGATACATGACTCTCATACATACAAAACTACTTGGTCAGAAAAAGAAAACTTCACAAATTTGACTTTGTTCCAATAGCAGGTTATTTCCTAAGCTGCTAGCTATATGATTATTTATTAGAATTAAATAATTTATCTTAAAAACAGTAAGTTACTTGATGAAACCTCCATGTCCCCCAGAAGGTAAAAGCAGATATAAAGGTACAAGCAGACTGAATTTCTTTTCTCCAAATTTTATAGCAAAAGTGCTAGAATGCTTCAAATAGCCAGTATTGAAAATAACGGATGTAAGCAATCCAGAAGCTAATTAATTAATCTGTAATTGGAGAAAGTCATGGCTTTAAAGGAGAGAATGATGATAAAAAGTGGGGTACTAGTAAAAGCAGAGAGAGAGAAAATAAGAGCAATAATTTTGAAGAATAACAGAAATAAGAAGAGAGAAAAAAGATATGATTCAATTAAAGGTTATAGAATCAGAAGGTAGAAATCATTAAAAATAATGCACTCAGTGTGAACTCAGTGAATTTAAAATGAAAGAAAACAGGCCTCAAGCTCAAGATGGAAGAATAAAGACCTAAATACACCTCACGTCCCTCATGAAATTCACTGAGATAAAAGTATGAATACATAAGAAAAAACAAACTTATAAAGAGAATGGGAATGGGAATCATCATTAATCAAGAGATGTTAACAAACTTCAGAAAATTACAAAATACATGACGCAGTAAAGTAGGGACCAGCTGGTAACCCTTTTCTATAAAGGATTAGGGAGTAAATATTTTAGGCTTGAAGGACCATACAGTCTCTGTCATAAATATTCAATTCTGCTGTTGTAGCTCAAAACACCCATCGACCATACCTAAAAGGATGAACGTAGTTGTATTCCAGTAAAACTTCACCAAAACAGACAGCTGGTCCATGGTTGTAGTTTGCCAACCCCTACAATTAAAAACACTTCTGCAGTCAAGGTATTGGTCACTCTGCTGATCAAAGATCCATAGCTTCCGAGCTTAAAGATAAAAGAAAAACCAAAGTAAAATGTGAAAATAAAGAGAAGAAAATTTAAAAAGTCCTCACTATGGAATAACGGTGCCAGTTACTCCTTCTTTAATCTTCAGTACACATAAAAGTAGGCAACTCAGCTCTAATGCCTAAAGAGAAAAAGGCAAAGGTTCTTCTCTAAATAAATTGTGTGATTTCTATCAGTGGGTGTGGATATCTTAAATAAAGCCCTCTTCTTCTGGCATTTGGATCATGCTTATCCTGAATTAAAGTCTGACCTCTTAGGTATGCTGTGCATCAGACTGCCCACATATGAAAATGCCCATTGCGAAACGGATGAAATTATTTGATACTGAACAAAACTCACAACACCTACGCTGTGTTGAATGTGAAAAAGTAAGCAAGGATCATCAGATGTGAGAAAATCTAACAGAACAAATGAGAAAGACCAAATTGACCTCAAAATAAACAAATAAAAGAAATTAAAAATAATTTATAAAAAAGATTTAGTATGCCCCTTGAAATTTGAGAAGACATCATACATCCAAGAAAACGGAAATCAAAAAGAAAACAAAAACCATAGACCATGAAAGAGTTCTCCAAGATTAAAAAAACAATTTTAAAACATTCAATAGAATGGCAGAAGATAATATCAAATAGCTAAAACAGAAAATAAATAGAAGTAATATGGGGGGCGTCTGGGTGACTCAGTCAGTTTAGTGTCCAACTCTTGATTTCAGCTCACGTCATTATCTCGGGGTCGTGAGATCCAGCCCTACATCAGGCTCCACGCTGGGTGTGGAGCCTGCTTAAAATTCTCTCTCTACCTCTCCCTCTGCCCACCCCACCCCTGCTCACACGCCTTCTCTCCCTCTAAAAAAAGCGGGGTGGGGGAAAAATAAGGGCTGACACATTGGTAAATGCTTGCATGTGCCAGGCATTATTGTAAACAGGCTGCATGTATCAACTCACTTAACCCTCTACATTACTAAAAGGTAGATTCTATTATTTTCAATTTACAGATAAGAAAACAACCACCTATAGGTTTAAGATATAAAAAGGTATATATATACCACATCTTTATCTATTCATCAGTCATTGGGCATTTGGGCTACTTCCATAATTTGGTTATTGTTGATAGTACTGCTATAAACATTGGGGTGCATGTACCCCTTCAAATCTGTATTTTTATATTCTTTGGGTAAATACCTAATAGTGCAATTGCTGAATCATAAGGTAATTCTATTTTTAACTTTTTGAGGAACCTCCATACTGTTTTCCAGAGTGGCTGCACCAGTTTGCATTCCCACCAGCAGTGCAAGACAGACTCTTTTTAAAATTGATTTGTTTATTGATTTTTTTTCGTACAGACTAATGATAGAGAACAAACTGAGGGTTGATGGAGGGAGGTGGATGGGGATGGGCTAGATGGGTGATGGGTATTAAAGAGGGCACCGGTTATGAGGAGCACTGGGTGTTGTATGTCAGTGATGAACCACTGAATTTTTTTACTCCTGAAATCAATATTGCACTGTATGTTAACTAAATAGAATTTAAATAAAATCTGGAAAAAAGATACAAAGAAAGTATAAAAGATATAAAGATAAAAAAAGATAAAAAGATATAAAAAAGGCATCTGATTCAAAGAATTTGTCTGCTTCACGACCCCTGCTCATAACTATCATACTCAGAAGGTGAAATACATGAGATATGGACAAATAATCAGAAGCCTAATATTAAACCACCAGAAAATTTTCAAGGATAGAACAGAAAAACAAAACATGAACAAGATGAAATTACCACAAAGAAAATTTCTTCGAAGTGTAGAAGGAAACGTATTTTCAGACTTGGAGGGTCTAAGAATTGCTTAGAGGATCATAAAAAAATGTTTTAGACTTGGAAAAATTCTCATTAACTTGAAACATCAAGGGTAACAAGGAAATCCTAAAAATGTCTATTAAAAAAGAAATTGCAAGTAAAAGGTCTAACCCAGTAGGACAAACAAGGAAATTCTCAAGATGACAGCTATGCAAAAGGCTTAGAGAACATAGAGTTCTGAATGAAGGAGGAGGACACAGTATTTTTAAAGCAATTCTTTGGGGAGAAAAGGGAAATTCAGTAATGTAAAACATGACTGAGGTTCCAGATTAACTTGAGGATAGGCTAAAAGCACATCATTCTTTTTTATCAACATCAACAAAAACCAAAGGCAATTAGAAATTCTGGGGAAAAAAAGAATGGGAAGGAAAAGAAAAAAAATGTAAAATCATAATACAAACATGATTTTTTTTAATTTTCAAACGATTTTCTTGTAATTTTTCATGCTATTGATTTCTAGCAAAATGTCATTGTCATTAGAGAATATACTCTGAACGACTATTGTAATTTGATATTTGATGAGACTTGCTTTTTGATCCATTTATGGTCACTTTTCATAAAAGTTCCATGTGTGCAGAGAATGATTACTCTGTACTTGTTGGATATAATATTGTTTTTATATTCATTAGGTCAAAATCGATCATTGTTATTTAAATCTCTATTGATTTCTAAAAGTAGTTAAAATCTCCCACTATGATTATAAATTTGTCTATATTCACTTTTTTGTCAAAAATATTTAATATATTTTGAGACCCTATAATATAGCTCACTGCATGAGCATTATTCATTTCTCTGGGACTCCAAATAAAAGTATGACATATCAGATCATTCTTTTAATGCTCTTGTCCACATTTTCTATCATTTGTCTTTCTATGCTTAAAGAATTTTAACTTTTTCTGACCTACTTTTTCATTCAGTACTTTTCTACACCCTATCTAATGTAATGTACACACTGAATTATTTCAAATTTTTATTTGGTACCTATTCAAATCTTCTATTTTATTTTCTACAGTTCCAATTTCCTGTTTTATTTATAACTTTGGCTTTTGTTCTTTGATCATAGTAAGCAGTCTGAGCCTGACAGTCTCAAATACCTAAAGTCTTTGTGAATCTTTCCATTCTCTGCAGTTTCTGCTGGTTATTATTCATGGTGTCTTATTCCTTTGAGTGTCTCATTATCTTTGACTGTGTCTTGGACATTTTATTGCAAAAATTATTCATAGGAATAATTTGAGGCATGAGATGATGACAAATCCCTCCAAATGGGTTCTATTTTGTTTCGCTTTGGCAAGGTGTTAAGAGCTCCACTAGTCTGGGATGACTTTAATCAACAGAGATTCCCTGGATCACCTAGATAATGTAAACCCAGGCTGCAAATTTACTTCCAAAGTCTACCCAGATTGTAGGATATAGCTTTTGGGGTCTCTGCTTGAAGTGGAAGTGGCTTTACAGGTGTCTCTACCCTTGATGGGCCATAGGCATTTACCTTTGATCCCTCCTAGCCCCATGAGGTTGCCAAAGTAGTTTAGTTTGACAGGGCATTTTTGGATTTAAAACAAAACAAAAAACCCATAGGCCAACGCAGCTTTATGTGCTAAGCTAACCCATCTGGGTTCTTGTCTTCTCCAAGATTTTGATCTCGAATGTCCTTACTGTATTCTTAATTCTTTAATGCTTTTAGGAATGTTTAAATATATTTTATCTAACATTTTGGTTGTCCTGAGCAGGACGATTGGTCCAAATTGCTCTGACAACCCTTCATTAAATCTTAAAATATTAGTATTTCATTGCTGATATTTCCTGTTAACCAGTAACTTTCCCTGAATAAAGAATAAAAAAGTCAAATTATTTTCTTTTGAATTTTAATAGACTTGATCAGGACAAATATGCATTAGTTTTGGTAGATGACACATTTAAGATCACAATTATTCACTCAAAATCTGGGCAAAGGTAGTTCAAGTGAGCTGCGGAAGTGAGTCAATGGAAAAGCTACAAAGTGAGATACCAGTCAATGTGCCCTCAAGAAGAGCCTGTTCCCTAAAACCTGCAAAACCTCCCCATTGGCTTGGTCAAGTACCGAAATTCCAAGAACAAGAAGGTGGTATAAAGAATCTAGGAAACTCATATAGGTTTATAACCAAGTGGAAACCAAGAAAGCTGTTAAGACTATAGAGTCCCACCCCTAAACACAAAGTCTCATCCCTTGTGACAAAGTGATAGAGTAAAAATGTCCAGGTAATGAGCCTAGGCAACAGCCTGAAACAGTGTCCCAGGGCGCCCACGTGCCCAAGATGGGCCCCTTGGCAGTTAAATGATGCCCATACATGTTCATATTTTAAAGAGGTAGTGAAGGATTTTGGATAGGCCTAATCAATAGCCCATAACCCCAAGTGGACTGAAAAAATATTAATTATTCCTTACAACCCAGAGGAGAGAGAGAGTTGTTGGCAGGGATCTGGACTTGTACAAGTCTTATTAGAATAAGAGTATAGGACTGTGAGTGGTCTGCTGGGATTGAGGACCAAGTGCCAGATGGGATAGTGTTCATCTCCACCAGGAGCAAAATGGACAGATGTTAGCCTAAAATAAGATTCACTCCTTCCTCTAAGTCTCCAGCATATTAAATGATCCCTTTAAATTGAGAAATATACTCAGTAGTCCTGTCAAATGTAAAATCATAATCTTTTAAAATTGTAGTGAATGGTATATAACAACATATATCCTTGGCTCATACATTATCTTTGATCTCTCTCTCATTCCACACTCCTGTATTGTATTAGTTTCCTGAGGCTGCTATAACAAAGTATCACAAATTAAACAACAGAAATTATTGTCACCCAGTTCTGCAGGCTAGAAGTCCCAGATCAAAGTGTTGGTAGGTATTAGTGTTCCTCCTGAGGGTTGGGAGGAAGAATCGGTGCCATGCCTCCAGTAGCTTCTAGGTTGGCTGGCAATCACTGGCATTCCTTGGCTTATAGATTTATCATCCCAGTCTGATCTCTGTCTTCATTTTCACATGGCATTCACCTTGTGCCTCTTCACACAGTCTTCCCTCTATGCAGGTCCAAATTTCCCCTTTTTATAAAGGCACCAGTCAAACTGGATTAGGTCCCACCTTAATGATCTTATTTTTATTTATTTATTTATTATTTTTTTTATTATTATGTTATGTTAATCACCATACATTACATCATTAGTTTTTGATGTAGTGTTCCATGATTCATTGTTTGCATATAACACCCAGTGCTCCATTCAGTACGTGCCCTCTTTAATACCCATCACCAGGCTAACCCATCCCCCCACCCCCCTCCCCTCTAGAACTCTCAGTTTGTTTCTCAGAGTCCATAGTCTCTCATGGTTCGTCTCCCCCATCTGATTCCCCCACTTCATTCTTCCCTTCCTGCTATCTTCTTCTTCTTCTTTTTTTTTTTAACATATAACGTATTATTTGTTTCAGAGGTACAGATCTGTGATTCAACAGTCTTACACAATTCACAGTGCTCACCATAGCACATACCCTCCTCAATGTCTATCACCCAGCCACCCCATCCCTCCCACCCCCCACCAACTCATTTTAAACTGATCACCTCTGCAAAGAGCCCGTTTCCAAATAAGGCCACATTCTGAAGTACTGGGGGTTAGAAGTTCAGCGCATCTTTTTTAGGGAACACAATTCAAACCATAACATATACCATCACTCACTTTCACCCCAACCCCAACTAGCACCCACATTTTGTCTCAGGTCCTCACATCAAAAGTGGGGTAAAGACATAAATTTGACACATTCTGTGACAATGAAAAAAGCAGAAAGTTTATGTTTGAAGTTTTTATTTCTTCAAAGCCATACATGAAGAACCCACGACAAGTGACTATCATCCTTCCATCATACCCATTCTCTGACTCCTGATGAATATTTAAAAGTAAAAAATAGGTAGATTTGGAGTCTGCATACTGTTAAGATAGTCAAATAGTTTATTTAAGTTGAATAGAATCAATTGACTACTCCACTTCCCCCACCAAAAACACTTAATAAGCTATAGAAGACCAACAAATTTCCATTGGTCTTGATTCCCACTGCTCTTTGTTTGGGTGAGAAAAATAAAATAAAATATAGAGTGAACAAGACTGAGTGTATGAGTGTATGGCTGAACTGTAGCAGAATGGTGTTGGCTATTAAAGACGGTGGGGGAGAAGAATGGGGAGAAAGAGAATTTGAGTAAGTGCAATATCACTAACAGGTTTCACTGGAATTAGAAAAGATGCTCATCTCTCAACTATTTTCTGAAAAGTCTGGCTTGGCTAAATTATTTTAGTCTAAACTCCCCTAGGCCAACAGATGAAATGCCCAGCATTTATATGAAGAAAAACTAAGTCTTTGAAATCTTGTTTTACACCTATTAGTTTCAACTATAAGCAATGAAGTTGTGTCTGTGTTCCCTGTCAAAGGAAAGAATCCTGATTGGGGAGCCTGGGTGGCTCAGTTGTTAAGCGTCTGCCTTTGGCTCAGGTCATGATCTCAGGGTCCTGGGATCGAGCCCCGCATCGGGCTCCCTGCTCCGCGGGAAGCCTGCTTCTCCCTTTCCCACTCCCCCTGCCTGTGTTCCCTCTCTCACTGTGTCTCTCTCTGTCAAATAAATAAATAAAATTTTAAAAAAAAAATCCCGACTTATTTCTGTATTTCATAAGCCCTTTCCAGTGGCTATCACAAAATCTAGCACATAGTAGGGCTTTAACAAATCATTTAAATAAATGTATATGGGCACATATACATTTTTCATCATTTAAAATTTTGCCCCTTAGGCAGTTCCACATTCTACCTCTTCTGCACTGAACTTTTTTTTTTTTAAAGATTTTATTTATTTATTTGTCAGAGAGAGAGAGAGCACAAGCAGGGAGGGCGGCAGGCAGAGAAGACAGAGGGAGAAGCAGACTCCTTGCTGAGCAAGGAGCCCGATGTGGGACTCAATCCCAGAACCCTGGGATCATGACCTAAGCTGAAGGCAGACACTTAACCAACTGAGCCACCCAGGCATCCCTGCATTGAACTTCTTGATTAGTTCTACTTTTGAGACAATTTATTTTCTCTCCTTCCCAATTCAGTTTTCATTGTGTCTTTTAATGAATGTAAAAGATTTTTTATGAAGAGGAAAAATGAATAAAGCACATTTTAGGATTTGAGAGCTGAAAATAACAAGAAACAAGTGAAGGACGTGTTGTTTTTAATGTGAAATTGATTCAAAAACATATCTGTATACCTTGGGAAAAGTGCATAACATTAAGCACTTCAGTTTTTTAGAGGTACAGGGCTAAAGATTTATACGATCTGAAGAGAATCCAGAGTATAAAGGGCTAGTATCCAAAATCTATAAAGAACTTACCAAACTCAACACCCAAAGAACAAATGATCCAATCAAGAAATGGGCAGAGGACATGAACAGACATTTTTCCAAGGAAGACATCCAAATGGCCAACAGACACATGAAAAAAGTGCTCAACATCGCTCGGCATCAGGGAAATCCAAATCAAAACCTCAATGAAATACCACCTCACACCAGTCAGAATGGCTAAAATTAACAAGTCAGGAAACGACAGATGTTGGCGAGGATGCAGAGAAAGGGGAACCCTCCTACACCATTGGTGGGAATGCAAGCTGGTGCAGCCACTCTGGAAAACAGTATGGAGGTTCCTCAAAAAGTTGAAAATAGAGCTACCCTATGACCCAGCAATTGCACTACTGAGTTTTACCCCAAAGATACAAAAGTAGGGACCGGAAAGGGTACGTGCACCCGATGTTTATAGCAGCAATGTCCACAATAGCCAAACTATGGAAACAGCCAAGGTGTCCATCGACAGATGAATGGATAAAGAAGATGTGGTATATATATACAATGGAATATTATGCAGCCATCAAAAAAAATGAAATCTTGCTATTTGCAATGACTTGGATAGAACTAGAGGGTATTATGCTAAACGAAATAAGTCAATCAGAAAAAGACATGTATCATATGATCTCACTGATATGAAGAATTCTTAATCTCAGGAAACAAACTGAGGGTTGCTGGAGTGGTGGGGGGTGGGAGGGATGGGATGGCTGGGTGACAGACATTGGGGAGGGTATGTGCTATGGTGAGTGCTGTGAATTGTGTAAGACTGATGAATCATTGTTACCTCTGAAACAAATAAAACATTATATGTTAAAAAAAAAAAGAAGACACTAGGAAGGGAAAAATGAAGGGGGGGAAATCGGAGGGGAAGAGGAACCATGAGAGACTATGGACTCTGAGAAACTGAGGATTCTAGAGGGGAGGGGGGTGGGAGGATGAGTTAGCCTGGTGATGGGTATTAAAGAGGGCACATACTGCATGGAGCACTGGGTGTTATACGCAAACAATGAATCATGGAACACTACATCAAAAACTAATGATGTAATGTATGGTGATTAACATAACATAATAAAATAAAATTAAAAAAAAAAGTACAGGGCTAGATAAGGCATTTGCGATCCTAAAGAACTATTCTTGTTTACAGGCATATAGGCAAATAGATCATATAATATCCCTTTTTACAAATGTTAATTCACCAGCAACGTATACTTCCTGAGCTTCTGAACCTATGTCTTTGTCATAGCATCCCTGGTAAACTGCTTCCAGAGCAATACCCATCAGCCAATCTCCCAGGCTCCAGGACATTTTAGGCCAGATGTTGGCAAACTACAGTCCATGGGCCAAATCCAACAGTTGCTTGTTTTTGTCAATAGTGTGACTGGAGGGGCGCCTGGGTGGCTCAGTCGTTAAGCGTCTGCCTTCGGCTCAGGTCATGATCCCAGGGTCCTGGGATCGAGCCCCACATTGGGCTCCATGCTCCGCGGGAGGCCTGCTTCTCCCTCTCTCACTCCCACTGCTTGTGTTCCCTCTCTCACTGTGTCTGTCTCTGTCAAATAAATAAATAAAATCTTTAAAAAAAAAAAAATATAGTGTGACTGGAGGGCACCTGGGTGGCTCTGTCAGTTAAGGGTCTGCCTTCGGCTCAGGTCATGATCCCAGTGTCCTGCGATTGAGTCCCACATCGGGCTCCCTGCTCAGCCAGGAGCCTGCTTCTCCCTCTGTCCCTCCCCTCTGCTCATGATCTCTCTCTCTCTCACCCTCTCTCCCTCAAATAAATAAAATCTTTAAAAAAAGTAGTTTGACTGGAAAACAGCCACACCTTTCTCTTTATGGATTTTTCTAGGCTGCTTTTGGGCTACAATGGCATAGTCATTGTGACAGAAACTCTGTGGCCGGCAAAGGCTGAAGTTTATACTACTGGCCATTGGCAGAAAAGGCTCACCGACAGCGACTTCTGGTACAGACAACAGCAGAGGCACTGAACTGATTCTTTTTTTCTCTTTGTAGACAAGTCCAGTCACCAAATGATTTGCTTAAACACTTGTTTTTGCTTAACTATATATGGACATGCGAAAAAATCCATTTTGATGAAACTGTTTGGTTAGTGTGAAGTTACACCTTCATTGGATGAAGATTAGCTGCCTTCCGAAACAAAGGAATAAGTTTCTACCAAGGCAAAAGTACAACTTTATTAGAAGTCTCCAAGTCCATTCAAAAGA
The DNA here is from genome assembly GCF_004348235.1 of Phoca vitulina. Classification (NCBI taxonomy): domain Eukaryota; kingdom Metazoa; phylum Chordata; class Mammalia; order Carnivora; family Phocidae; genus Phoca; species Phoca vitulina. Next base: position 38,380,297 of record NW_022589713.1, on the reverse strand, counting down.
ATCCTTCTTAGAAACATCTTTGCTTTTGATAGTCGTGTCTATGCTCTCATTGCAAGAAAGTCTTATTACTTTCCCCACCTCAAGTGGAAAATCTTATGCCTATGCTTTCCTCTTCCCTCCTCCCTCTCTTCTTTTAGCTTGCTCTTTATCACTTGCTACCTGTCAATACCAAACGTCCTCATTTTTCTTATAAAGTACTCTCATATATCCACTTCAGAATTAAAATTAATTTAGTCTCTCAGGCTCTTGTTAATGAGTATGGCTTTCTCCTGCCTGTCTTTCTTCATGTAAATGTTGACAGGAAAAGATTTGTTTTTACATTTTTTTTTAAACTAGAAAGTTAAAAATCAATCCAGTCAACTGCCCTTACATAATCCTTCATTTTAGGCTTCACATATAAGCTCATGTTGTGTTTGTCCACTGGATCACTGCAAAATGGGTTGTCTTCTTTTTATAGAACTGTAACCAGTCGTGTTAGTGGAGGATTTCAGACAGCTTCCATATTACATAGTTTCTTTAACCTCCTAAACTTTGGTTTGGAAAATTCTGTATGTAAAAATACTAAGAAAGAAAAAGTTGCTAGAATTTCCTTTCTCCACTCTCACTCCAGCAAAGATAGACCCACCAAGGCCCATGTGTGAGGCTCCACTTGCAGAGGAGGGGGTCGTGGAGAGAGATATGCAGTGAATGGTGCAGGTGAAGCAGCTCAGCCTGGGGACATGAGTCTGGAGAAAGTGGGACAAGGGTCTCCTTGAACCTAGGACAAAGAGGGCAGAAATGGCTACAGACTCCAAGCTGCAGACTGTGGAGAGTGCAGTGTGAGAGGAACCTCTGGGCTCACTGGAGCGGCAGAACTCAGGAAACAGGTGACAGGGACTTCCAAGCTCCAAAGGACAAGACTTCTATGATAAATCTGCTAAACACCGCTCACAAAAGACCTAGCCCCTTCTCAACTTTCATAGCACTCCAGAGGCCAGAAGCCTAGGAGGGATCCCCCCAAATGGCTAAGACTGACTTTCCTACCAGATTGGCAGGGGGTACCTTGGAGCAAAGTAAGTATGATTTAGGAAAGAAAAAAAGGAGGGAAATATTTGGAGCTCAAACTACTACTGTGTACACTCTGAACCCCAAATGAGTTAAATTTCAAGGACCAATTGTACCAACAATGTAGTAATCTAATCTCATTTGGCAACAAAAACTATACAATCTAATAGATTTTTAGCATAGCCATCCTAGAGAGTTAGATTCAAATACAGTACTCAATAAAAGTAATTACTTTTTTCAGATTTGTGGTGCTTCTTGTACTTAATCTCTTTGTTTCCATTACACATTTACTTGCTTTTTATCCTGAATTGTACTATTTTGTGGATTGTTTTGTTCAATTTATAATTTGCCTCAAATCCTGCTTAAAAGCTGAATGTGAACGCTAAATGAGGGATTGATTCAAGTTCCTTAGTGTCACATTTCTTTAGAATTAATTTTGTTCTAACTATTCTAATCCCATTATAATATAGAAAAAAATGTTATACCCCCAAGTGCTTCATGTAGCTCTAGTTGAAATGCTTTTTCATTGCAATTATATCATGTAGTAGAAATAAGATAAAATTTGTTTTTAGACATAACATAAATGGCATCTTAATGTATATGGTGTGCATTAAAATTCAAAACAATTTTTGAAGACTATCAATGCATTATTTTAAGAATTAGATTCTGTATAAAGCATTTTATTGAGTTAGATGCTATATATATATACATTTCTTTTTAATTCTGCTTATAGCTTGGAGGTAATTGAAAATTCACTTACACTTATACAAATAATACACAGAGATCCCTGTCCTATCACCATGAGGATCCTTTGCGTTGCCCTTTAATAACCACATCCCCTCTCTCCACACTGATATTCTCATTTCTAAACCCTGGAATTATTCATCTGTTCTTCATCTCTATAGCTTTATCATTTCAAGAATGTTATATAAATGGAATCACAGAGTATATAACCATTGGGATTGGAGGGGTTTTTTGCACTCAGCTTGCCTTTGTGTGGGTCTCTTGAACACTCATTCATTCACTTATTCATTCATAGTGTCATTGGACATATCACTTTATACAGTTTCTTAGTGGTTTCTCTGGAATATACATACATACATGCATGCATGCTTATATGCATACATATAAAAATCCCAATCTACTGTCAATATTTTTTTAAAGATTTATTCATTTATTTTAGAAAGAGAGAGCACACACGTGATTGGGGAAAGTGGCAGAGGGAGAGGAAAAGGATCTTCAAGCAGACTCCTTGCTGAGGGGAGAGACCATGGCAGGGCAAGATCCCAGGACCCTAAAATCATGACCTGAGCCAAAATCAAGAGTCAGAGGCTTAGCCAACTGAACCACCCAGACACCCCTGTCATTCTTGAAGGGTTGGTCTGCTAGTGAAAACTTCTCTTAATTTTCTTTCATCTTAGAATGTCTCTATCTCCCCTTCTTCCCAAAGGATAGTTTCACTGGCTATAGAATTTGCAGTTGACAGTTCATTACTTTCAGCACTTGAAAAATGTTGTGTCACATTCTTCTGATCTCTGTGGTTTCAAATGAAAACCCTGCTGTAATCTGAATTGGTGTTTCCCTATAGGTAATAGTTGTTTCTCTCTCACTGCTCTCAAGACTTTTCTTTGTATTTAGAAGTTTCATAATCATGTGTCTTGGCATGAATTTCTCTGGGTTCATCTACCCTACTGGGTTTGTGCAACTTCTTGAATCTATATGCTTATGTGCAAATATGGAAAGTTTTTAGCCCTCATTTCTTCAAATACCCTTTCAGCATCACCCTCCTTCTCCTCTCCTTCTGGGACATCATCATGAAGGTTGAATTTGTTTTCAATCACCCCCACAGTTTCCTAAAACTCTGTTCATTTCTCTCTATTGCTCAGACTGAGGAAATTTTATCAATTTGTCCTTAATGTCACTCACTCATTTGTCATCTCTTATCTACTAATGAGCCCACATTTTGAGTTTTTAATCTGTTATATTTTTTCAGCTCTTTAAATTCCATTTGGTTATTTTTTTTACAACCTCTATTTCTAGATGGGATTTTCTATGTTTTTTTTGTGTGTGTGTGTTTGTTTTTCTATCATTTATTTCAAGAACATTTGTAATTCCTGGTTGAAGCATTTTGTGATGGCTGCTCTCAAAACCTTGTTAGATAATGCCAACATCTAATTCATATTGGTATTCCATGAATGGTCTTTTCTTATTCATGTTGACATCACTATACACCAGGTTATTTTCTATTATATCCTGAATATTTTGGCTTTAATGTAGACAGACTCTAAGTCTATTTAATGTTTTTATTTTAGTAGGCAGTCACTCTGTTTAGGATTAGCATACAGGTCCAGGCCTATTTTTGTGGACTGTGAATCCAAAGATGATATCATCTTCTGAGGTGTTGTGATTCTCTTTTAGTCTGATCGGACACTGCTGGGGCTCTCAGTGACCCCTGATAACAACCTGAGGGGCTGAAAGTTGCTTCCTCAGGCCAGAAATCCTATAGGTGGTGAAACAGAGTACAGAACCTATCCCAGGCTGGGCATCCATGGTGGGATCCCTATCAGTGTCAGCTATCTGTCCAGTGTCTCTAGGCACAGGGAGGAATTTTCCAGCCCAGAAAGGACTGAGAATGATTCCCAAGGGAGATACTTGCTGTAATAGGTGTCCCCCAGCAGTGCAACCTAGCTGCCCAGTGTCTCTAGATTGGGGAAGGCATTTTCCATCTCTGGAAAAGAAGAGGATTCTTGGGTTGGGCACGGGTCATGGCAGGATCTGCTCTGTTGAAACCAGCCAGCTGTTCTTGTCTCTAGGTAGGGGAAGGAATTCTCAGGCCCAATTAAGAAAAGAAAGTACTTCCCCCTGACTGCTTATTGTCAGAGGGACTACCAATAGACCCTGAGCTTGCCTGGTGCTGTCATTGGGTCTCCTTTGCAACCCAGAGTAGGAATGAGACAACTGGACCACCTTCTGTTGCTAGGTTGGGGATGGGAAAACATAAAACCTGGGTTGTCTTCTGTTGTTGAGTGAATGACAATAAAATGTCCTGCTGCTATATTATTCTTCTAACCCTGGAGTTCCTAATCAGTTTGCCTTCTTTCTACTTTTCAGACTCTCCTTTGGCTACCTCTTGCATTATTTCCAGAAGTTGACAGTTATATTTCATGAGGACCAGGAGCCATGTTATCCAGAGGAGAAGTCAGGTTTGCTTTTTACACTGCAAAAGCTAATCTCCTAATCATATTCTATCAAGGGAAGAGTTTTGAGAATTTTACTTTATTTTTTTTTTTTTTGAGAATTTTATTCTTTAAATGGCAACTATTTCATAATGATATGATAAAGCCTGAAATTTATAAAACATTTCTTACTAAAACATTATTTCAAAATAGGTATTCTCATAATTTCCTAGGTAAAATCAATGAAAAACTTTTTAATATCTGGAGGTCGTTCTGTTAACAATGCCTTTTATGTAATAACTATAGGAGACAACTGTGCTCATTGCAGCCTAATGCACTAGAGCTTTTCATTGTGTGTACAATCATTTATCATAACAAATAATTAAAAGGAAAGCCTCTACTAAATTTACAGAATATACTGCCAGTATGATGTCTACTTTGTAAAAAGATTAGATACTCAGTCTCAGGACTATAGAAAAACATGGAAAAGCTTTACAACTTTTCTGTATATCTAAAACTATTTTAAATAAAAGATTTTTTTAAATGTGCCTTTGGCTATAAGAGTAAACCTGAATGAGGAATTCTGAATCTCAGGAAACAAAATGAGGGTTGCTGGAGTGGTGGGGGTTGCTGGGTGATAGACACTGGGGAGGATATGTGCTATGGTGAGCGCTGTGAATTGTGCAAGACTGTTGAATCACAGATCTGTACCTCTGAAACAAATAATGCAATATATGTTAAGAAAAAAAAAAAGAAGAAGCTAGCAGGAGGAGAAGAATGAAGGGGGGAAATTGGAGGGGGAGACGAACCATGAGAGACGATGGACGCTGAAAAACAAACTGAGGGTTCTAGAGGGGAGGGGTGTGAGAGGATGGGTTAGCCTGGTGATGGGTATTAAAGAGGGCACATTCTGCATGGAGCACTGGGTGTTGTGCACAAACAATGAATCATGGAACACTACATCAAAAACTAATGATGTACTGTATGGTGATTAACATAACAATAAAAAAATTTTTTAAAAAAAGAGTAAACCTGAATGATTTGGGGGAGTAGCAGTTATCTGTTCCTTTGGTCAGAGCCAACAGAGGGATTCAAGCTAATGTAAAACTGTTTTTCAATTAGAATGGAGAACACAAGGTTGATGCTTTTCTTTTGTTGTTAAAGAAACAAAGGCCATTTACCCTCCTTTGTCTTCTTTTGAAGATATGGGTAATGTTAAAAATTGACTTTTTGTTTTAGCACTAAGGCAGGAAAAAATCATGTGAGAAATCTTGACTCTTAAAGAGTTAATTGTGACTTGAATAGTCTTGTAATAGAGATGACCCTAGCATATACCCAAAAATGTCACCAGGAAATAGAGGAAATTGAGATTTCTACCTTAATGGAAAGACCTGATAAGAAGGGTCTTTTCTTTACGTAAGCTTAATGATAAAGGAATTCCATCACCACTGCTTCGCTCACAGGGAAAACATAAAGTAAAAATTACCAAGAAAGCAAAGAAAAACCTATCTTGGTAGCCAGGTGACAGGTGTTAGGTTAAGGCAAGCACAGAAAACTGGCTACAAGGACCCAATGTTTGCACTCATCCAAAATCAGGCTTTTCCATGGTGAGTCAATGAACTGTGCCAGAACCAGCCTTCTATACTGATGAACAAATTCTTCTTGCTAGATTATTTGGTAGCCTAGGATACAGGAAGAGCCACTTAGCACTTAAGATGCAAACCACAACCTAGACAGGTTTCCAAGAGTCGATGCTCCAACTATACTTAGCTATAAATCCCTACCTATTGTTGTGAATTTTCTACCAACTATTAAGTTCCCTATGGAACATTCTTGAATGCCAAGACAAAGTTTGCTTATTTTCATCTGTGTTTATATTAAGAACAGTGATTTTTTTCCCCCATTAATGTAGCAATGGTGACTCTTGAAACACAAAGTTATTATAAAAGAAGTTGCTGGACTGGAACCTACCATGAGAACTTTTAGAGTGATTCATGGGATAATGATGTCCTAGCTCTGTGAATGACAATCTGGTTCAGAGCTGGACAATCCTTAGAGATTTCTCTGCAATCAACTGATTTCCCCTGTTTCTACAAACTTTACACACTTTTTTTTTTCTTCCAACCAGTCTGAACCTGAAGTGTAAACATGTGATAATTAGGCACTCTTAATATACACCTTATAGTGGTTCCTGATACAGGGGGCTGGTCACTTACTAAATTATAAAGATAAAGTTCATCTCTGGGAGGTTATCAATGAAGTGACAATACTGAACATAACAACAGGATTTGAGAATCCAGATTTCACTTGAAAGCTTTAAAAATTCATTTCACATTATAGGTAACCCAATGTACATATTCATTCTTTCCATTTTTCCTTCCTTCCTTCCTTTTCTTCTTTCTTTCTCCTCCATTAATTGTTTCTTCCCTCCCTCTTTCTATCTCCTTCTTTCTTTTCTTTTTTCTATGTTGTCTTAAGGAATATTTTTGTGGCTTCCTTATGTATGCTTTAGAAATTACATTTTGCCCAGGACCTTCTGATTATACATGGAGGCTAATAATTTATCCTACTAAGAATAATGTTAACAAAATTACAACATGCTAAATGGTTTTAATATATTATGATGAAAAATGGTAAGATGGGAAGAAGGAAAATTTCAGCCATGAATGAATAAACAGATTACAGAGCTTGGAATAGAGACTCTTATTTTTCTATAACAGAAGAATATTTGATTTGAGAATCCACAAGAGCCAACCCATTTGCAATGTAAGGTCAAGTTACTTTACAAGGAAATTATTCTTGCATCCATAATCTAGGCTCACTTAACATATTCAGCCAGAAAATTAGAATGTTCCTACAGTTGGTTCTCTGTAATAGGATAGCCTTAATCTGTGCAGAACACTGTACTATGCACTTGTATGAAGGAAAAAAGTCCATTCCTTGCCTTCCTAGAGATAGGAAATAATAAATCTATGAACATTTTCCAATGCCTGAAGGTGGTAAGTTAGTTCCTTTAAATCAGACTTCCAAACACCAGTTGGGCTGTTATGAAAACAATGCTACATTTCAGCACTGAAAAACCATCTGCTACTCCTCTGGGTAATATACTCTCTACTGTCCAAGCTTCGAAATGAAGCTTTTTTTCTCATCTCAAGCCTTCTTCCAACCACACAGTTAATTCTGAGGCACTGGGAGAGACACAATGTCCTGCATTGTTAGCACTGGATACAGTATCGTGCAGAACATGCTCACCACTTGCTTTTCAATATGTTTGAGATTATGAGGCTCAGGGCAATGGAGAACACTCAGCTATTGTGACTTTTGTGGAAGTGTTGGATGTGCATTTATGTGAGTACAATGTGATTGTCTTCTTGAAGATTCAATGAGTTTCCTAACGAAGAGAGCAAGAAAGAAAAAAAGAAAAAACTGCTTGAAAGTCATTCATTAGAAATGACTTCCAAAACAAAATGTCTGGTGGAAAGATACAACCACAATTCATTTGTTCAATGTTTGGTTCCTGTGTCAAAGGAAAATGGAAAAAGTATATAAATCATCTATAAAGCCAGATCAGCCCCAGAAAATGAGCTAAGAATTAGATGCCCGGAGCCTACTCCCAATTCAATATGACAAACTCCAGAAATGTTCACAATTGCCACAGTTTGTTAATTGCTACACAAGAGCTATCACATTAATGCAACTCAGATGCCAAGAAGGGTTTAAATGAAGTTAAATGAGTAAAGCACGCAGAATGCTTTTCATTGTTCAGGCTTATGGGTAGTCAGTGAGTTGTATAATTGGGATCTCTAATGTTTCCAGCTCATTTAGTCTTTTACTGTATTGTGTGAAGTCAACAAACATCTGCCAAAAAAAAAAAAAAAAAAGTGCAATAGCCCAAATTCAAAGATCCTCAATGCAAAGATCAAATAATTTTTCCTCCCGGAGTTTACTTTCTTAGAAATAAGACTTTTTAAAAAGATATTTGTTTTTGTTTATTACTTTTATCTGATTGCCAAAATAGCTAGATCTTTGCTAGTCAAAAGATATTCCATAGAACAGGGCGATCACCTAAGATCTTGTTAGAAATGCAAAATATCAGGCCCATCCCATACTTACAGAACAGAATTTGCATTTAACAAGATCCCTAGATGATCTGTATGCACAATAAACTCTGAGAAGCACTGAGCTAAAGGACAATCCACATAATATCAGTAAAGGAAAAAATATAAGGTAAAAATCTTATTTTTGAGTAGGGAGCATGAGTCTTTTTCTCTAACAAACATTCATCCTGAGTTTATAAGTTCCTAGAAGCTCTCTTGCTTTATCATCTTTTAGGGTTGCTAATTAAACGTAAACAAACTGACTACAGACATATTTGACATTAACATACTTACAAAACTGTAATAAAAAAGAAGAAAATAGGTAATTCATGTACCAAGGCTCTTTTGCCACCTTTTGCTGTTAAATGTAATCTTTTATTGATAGGGTGCCTAAAACTTGATCTAGTGGTGTGCTGGTATATGATTAACAACCAAATGACCGTCCAGTAGAGGGGATAGCTCAGCTTTGAAGCACTTGGTGATTTTTTTTTTTTTTTTATTGTTTGCATCTAACACCCAGTGCTCCATTCAATACACGCCCTCCTTAAGCACTTGGTGATTTCTGGTGTGAATAGTCCAACTATGGCCAATTTAAAGCCACTAACACACGAGGTCACAGAACCCAGATTGGGGAAGAAATACGCACAAGCAGCTCTTACTAGCGAATCTGAGGTAGTTCTGGCATTCTGCTACACTTACACATAGAGGTGGCCCCCTAGCTCTCCCTAAAACCTCAAGCCCTCAGGACCCAGTCGGAAAACCACTTCAGGAAGAAAACTGGAGGAAAATCAAGGCAACCAAGCATAAAACAGCTTTTGTCTCATTCTTGCAATTCCTTTCCTTGGTTCCAACACCTGGTCTGCTTGCCCTGGCTGGCTTCTCCTTGAATCCTCTACTTTGATTCCCATCCCATTACTGGCAACCTTCTGATGTACTCAATTCTCTACCGTGGCTCTCAGCTGTGCCAGTGTGACCTACTGCTCAGGGTCAGAATCGAAAGTGTTATGCCTTGTAAATTTTTAACTAATGGTGAAGTGTACAAGTTCACCAATGATTTCTTTTTCTGTATATATTAAAGCATTTCAAACTTCTATTCAAAATCCATTCTACAAATATTTTTTTATTTTAAATTTTATTTTATTATGTTAGTCACCATACAGTACATCATTAGTTTTTGATGTAGTGTTCCATAATTCATTGTTTGTGTATAACACCCAGTGCTCCATGCAGAACGTGCCCTCCTTAATACCCATCACCGGGCTAACCCATCCCCCCACCCCCCTCCCCTCTAGAACCCTCAGTTTGTTTCTCAGAGTCCATAGTCTCTCATGGTTCGTCCCTCCCTCTGATTTCCCCCCTTCATTTTTCCCTTCCTTCTCCTAACGTCCTCCATGCTATTCCTTATGTTCCACAAATAAATGAAACCATATGATAATTGACTTTCTCTGCTTGACTTATTTCACTTAGCATAATCTCCTCAAATATTTAGTGAACCTTTTCTATTGCTACCACTGTAGTACATTCTTGAAAAGGAGAAAGGAGACTGAGGAACAGCTGGGATGCTGAAGGCTCCAGTGTGTTTTACCCATTAAGTGAGGCACAGGTAGGACAGCAGGGCTCTCTGCTCAGCATCCTGGGTGCCCTGCTCTGCATTCTCCTATGTGAAAGGAAAGAAGCTCCCCATCCCAGTGTCCTTCCTCAAGCCCAGTCATCTGTTACTGTCCCTCATCCAGGGGACAAAATACCTAAAGCAGACCCTCAATTTTAGTTTCTTTAGGAATTCCTCCTTTACAATGATGGAGCTAAACAAAGACAAATGGGCTTTGTGATAAATTTTTAGGGTGGCCAGGGGAAGGTAGATGTAGCCTGGAGGGGCAGATCTTCACAAAGGTGCTCACATGAGCTGCCTGAACCTTATCACCACTCTTGCCTCCCACCAATGCTCTTTAAAAGTGACACATTCTCGGGGCGCCTGGGTGGCTCAGTCAGTCAGCATCTGCCTTCGACTCGGGTCATGATCCCAGGGTCCTGGGATCTAGCCTGGCATTGGGCTCCCTGCTCAGCCGGGGGCCTGCTTCTCCCTCTCCCTCAGTCTGCTGCTCCCCCAGCTTGTGCTCTCACTCTCCTTCTTTTTCTGTCAAATAAATAAATAAAATCCTTTAAAAAAAATAAAAGTGACACATTCTGACATCAAGCAACCTATGGATTTCATCTGTATGCACTGAAGACATAAGCAGTGAAGAGCTGTTGGCTACAAGAGAAAGATGAAATTAGATATAATAGAGGAGACCTATGCACAGCTGATTATGCCCCCCTCAATTCTGGAGTTCTGCGTCTTAACATGTTAGTTATCATTTCACTTTTTAATTTGCTTTGTAGCCCTCAATTTCTTTTCTGAGGATCAGTCTATTCTATACAGCAACCACAACACATTTTCATGTTTTAATTACATATTGACACTGTCTTCTGCTTATAGTTTTTGTCAGTTTACAAAAAAATAAGAAAATGTTAATGTCAGATCCTTCAAGATTTAGCAATTTTGTTTATTTTGTAAAAATAAGAACATACAGCTAGCAGATTTGTATTTTATCTGAATAAAATATACTTTTAACTCCCAAATGCCAATCAAATAACCTCATATAGGAAAGTTATCTAAACACATATTAATATTCAAAAAGTAATTTGTGTGAGAGCATAAATTTCAAGACATCCCCACAGATTCAAAATCCCTGTAAAACTACAATTGCATAATTGTACTTGTGATCTCACATGAAAAAATAATTATCTTAATAACATAGTCATGTACATAGAGGTAGCTCAAAAATATCTGCTGAATAAACAGTGACCTTGCATTTATAATAAGAATGCCATGGTTTTGCTGGTGATGACTAATGAACAATCAGCACAGGTTAATGACATGGCTCAGTATGCTATTCTGTATTAGTAATTTTAATTTATCTTAGTGGAAATAGGGATGAAAAGTATCTACCAACATTTCTACCTGGAATCTTACCTCTCAGAATCTTAAATGCTCTCTTATGTTGCCAGGTTCTCTTCTTTAGACTTATGTACTACTGAATTTTTAATTATGCTACGATACAACTAAAACAATTTGTAGATTTGTAAGTATTTAGTTAATATATTTTGAAGAACACTTGGGCAAGGCCCAGATAGGCACTTAAATTTCAAAGCTTATAATTACCCTCAGAGCTGAGGAATTTATTTTCATTCTAAAATACTGAGGTTTAATAACATAATTATTGGAAAAAAACCAAAACAAACACCTAGAAAAATATACAACAGCAAATTATATTTTTATGTATGGCTAATTTATTTTGAAAGAACTTTTTAAAAACCTCATTAAGTTGTTTTAATTTGAATGTCTAAAATTAACCTTAGGAAAAAAGAATATATTTTATTTATAAATATGAAGAAGAATGAATATTGTAGCTGCTGGAGTAAAAGCAAGTTAGAAGTCTGCAGAAAGTATAAGAAACCATTAATTATGGTCTCAAAAGAATGTGACTTAATTTACCTAAATATTGTATATTTTACATTTGCACTCCAGGGAGACTTTTAACATTAAAAGAGTAATTTTATAAATAGCAGAAGAAACTGGGGTGGTACTTACAAAAACATTAAGGTAGCATTATTATTTTTTTAATTTTTATTAGCATTATTTAAAGAATTCATTACCATGATCTGTGTTAGCAGAATTTTAAAATCATTTGCTCCCCCTCATAGCTTTGTAAATCTGTCTTGTATGACCAACTTAGCAGAGGAATGTGTTAGAGCCAAAGGGTGCCAATGTAGGAATTCAAGGCACCATCCACTAACCACTTAACTATACAAGAGACTAAACGAAAGATGAATTTTTCAGATTATTTATTCTAGAACCCTCTCTTCATGTTAAACCATCTACAAAGTAACGATTAATGGTATCACCAATAGACACAGAGAAAGGGCAACTACTGCATGCTCTCCAACACTCATAGCTGCTCTGTCTTCTTCCAACATCTAAGTTCTCCCAGGGAGGCAGCATCCCAGCCAGCCACAGAAGCTCACAGACACGGAGGAGACTTCAGCGCCAAACCCTAGCTGCTCGCTGTCCCTGCAGTGATATGTTCACACTGGAAGCACGTTAACTGGTGGCAGCTTCTCATAAACTCTGAAAAATGCTCCGTTTGACCAGGCACAGTGGAAAGAGGTTGTGGGTTAAATATGACCCTGGGATAAAGCAATGAGACAGCAAATCTAGCACTATAGAAACCAGAATTTGCCAACATCAGAATAAAGGCCAGGTCTCTAGGGTCAACAACAGCATGTGGAGATGGGTTTATATTTTCTCCCTTCCCAGTTGAAGGAGAATAAATAGTAAACTTTGAACTTTGAAGGTATTCCATTTCTTACACTTTAAAACATTTGCTTCCTTTCTCTTAATTCCTATAATTTTCCCCCCATATTTTATTATACCATTTTTCTTTCTGTAACTTTCGTCTAGATCTTGGGTCTCAGAAGCACTTTACATTTTTAAAAATCACTGTGGTTAAGAATGTAAAATGAGACAACCACCCTAGAAAAATAGTTGGCAGTTTCTTAAAAATAATTAAAAATGTACCTACCAAAGGATATGGCTATCCTGCTCCTAGGTCTTTTTTTTGTTAAGATTTTATTTATTTATTTGAAAGAGAGAGCGAGAGAGCACAAGCAGGGGGAGGGACAGAAGGAGAGGGAGAAGCAGGCTTCCCACTGACCAGGGAGCCTGACATGGGGCTTGATCCCAGGACCCTGGGACCATGATCCAAGCCAAAGGTAGGCGCTTAACTGACTGAGCCACCCAGGTGCCCCTCCTAGGTCTTTATGTAAGAAAGATGAAAGCATGTGTCCCTACAGAATTTGTACATGAAAATTATAGCACCTTTATTTGTAACAGTCAAAACTGGAAACAACCAAATGTCCATTAACAAACACATTGATAAGTAAATTATGGTATATCCATACACTGGATATACTACTCTACATTAAAAATGAATGAACTATTGATACATACAACTACATGGCTGAGTTTCAGAATAACTTTGCTCAGTGAAAGAAGCCAGTCAAAAATAGTACATTAGGAGAATGAAAAGCCAAATCAGAGACTATGATAAAATCTTTGCAAAATGCAGTTCAGATAAAGAATCTGTAACCAAAATCTTAAAATTCAACAATAAGGAAAAAGTACAACTCACTTTTAAAAATGGGCAAAAGACATGAACAAACAACTCACCAAAGAAGATACAGATGGAAAATAAGCATATGAAAATATGCTCAATGTCATATGTCATTAGGGAATCACAATGAAATGACAATGAGATACTACTCTACACTTATTAGAATGGCCAAAATCCAAAACACTAACATCACCAAATACTGGAGATGGAGCAATAGAGAGTATTATTCATTGCTGGTGGAAAAGCAAAATGGTATAGCTACTTTGGGAGACAGGTCGGCTGTTCCTTACGAAACCAAACATACTATTACCATATGATCTAGCTATCAGGCTCCCTGGCATTTACTCAAAGGAGGTGAAAACTTATGTCCACACAAACACCTGCACATGAATGTTTATAGCAGCTTTATTGATAATCAATAAGACATGGAAGCAATCAAGATGATCTTAAGTAGGTAAATGAATAATAAAGCTGTGTGGTACATCCATACACAGTGATAAAAAGTAATGAGCTATCAAGCCATGAAAAAAACATGGAGGAACCTTAAGTGCATACTGCTAAGCGAAAGAAGCCAATCTGAAAAGGCTACAGAATGTATAATTCCAACTATATGACATTCTGGGAAAGGAAAACGATGGAGACAGCTAAAGTATCAGTGGTTGTCAGGGGAAGGGAGGGAGCATGGGAGGTGGAGCACTGGGGATTTTTAGGGCAGTAAAACTATTATTCTGTATGATACTGTCATGGTGGATACATGTCATTATACATTTGTCAAAACCCATATAATGTACAACACAAAGAGTAAACCCTAATGTAAACTATGGGCTTTTGTTAATAATAATGTCTCAATATTGGCTCATTAATTGTAACAAGTGTTCCCACCAATGCAACATGGCAAAAATAGGGGAAATTGGGTGGGGCAGGGTGGGGGCTGAGTGGGTATATGGAAACTCTGTACATTTTTGCTCATTTCTTCCTTAAACCTAAAACTTCTCAGAAAGTATTAACTGTTTAAATATTATATGATTCCACTTACATAAAGCTCTAGAATATGAAAAATAATGTATGTGGCAGAAAATGGAGCAGTGGTTGCCTAGAGTTGAAGAGGAAGAAAGGTAGGGTTTACCAAAGGGTGCAAGGAAATCTTTGAGGATAATGGATATGTTCATCACTTCTCGGCCTTTTGGCTAAGATCAAGTGAGGATAATGGATATGTTCATTATTTTGACTCTGATGATGATTTCTTGGGGAAGCAGATATGCCAAATGTCTCAGATTTTATACTTTGACTATATATAGCCTATTTATGTTAACTTGCTGTTCTAACCATTTCCCAGATGCTGCTAATGCTGCTGGTCAGGACCACACTTTGAGCACCACTCAGAGACAATGACACAGAGATTAAAGAGAGGGCAATTGTTTGCACCTTGGGCTGTACTTTGGAATCACCTGGAGAAGTTAAAAAACAGATTCTGATGTCAGTTTGAGGTGAAGCCTGCCTTGGGGATTTTTTAAAAGCTTCATGAGTGATTCTCACTTACTTAAGATGGAAAGCAATTAAGATAAAGATACCTCAAAAAAAATCGAGTTCACATCTGGCCTACTTGTAACAGCAATCTCCCAAGAATAACTAAAAACTAAGGGCTATTATGACTCAACCAATAGTGCACACTTGGAAATTCCATTAGCTTTATTTGTATCACATATAGAATTTTTGATACATCTACTAAAATGTATAAGTTGTTAATTTATTGCGTATTGGGAGAAAAAGATGGGATTTATTTTGTCGGCTGGAAATAGCTACAGTTTAATATTTAAAAACCCATCATTAAAACATAATCTCCAAAAAATAAATAATCCAAATAATAAATAATCTCATGTCCTCTCCTTTCTGGGAGTTGCCAAGTCATACGAGGTCACCAAAAATAATACAAGATGACTGCTGATCTATTTAGGATTTAGTTATTTGAGGGATGGGCTGAGTAATTTTATAGTTCATTTGTAAATGAATAGATTTCTTCCCTTCCCATAAAACTCCTTTAAAATTCAGTTCTATCACATCTCTTTTATGAGCCATCTATTATTGGATTTTTCTAGTGTCCAATCTCCCATTGATAGATAAGAACCAGTGCAGAGAGACACACAGGGCTTAGGAAAAGGGACTGTACCCCGAACCCTAGAAGAACTCATTTATGCTTCTATCTCCCATCCAGAAGCACAAACTGAGCATAGGAATGAGGAAAGCAAGCTGTGGTATTTACTATTCTAGTCAGCCTCAAAACCTCTCTACCACATAACCCATTTTTAGTTCCGTAAGTATTATTCCTCACTTGCTGTTCTGAAAGGTGGTTCAGGCCACATCTTATAGGGAGGACCATCAGATCTTCTACCAGTGGCCTTAATTAACATGGCTATAGGGACTTCCCCGGATAAACTTTTGGTTGGCTAATAATATCACTTTTGATATACTAAACAGAATTTTATCAGCTATCTGAATCCTAATCATTTACGGTTTACACTAACCAAGAATTATTGTTGTACCTAGCTAAATTCCTCAATTAATGCAACCCAGGTCTTTTTAAGTCAAGCCTAAAGGCAAGGGTAATTTTATAAAATAGTGTGTGTATAATTGATTAAACAAATATGTCACTAGTCTGACAAACAACTGGAAGCTCGGTACATGAGTATTTCAAGGCATTTGCTATTTTAATGTGATTCTAAATTTAGATGCAGAAAAATTGAAATTATATGAAATTCATATCAGCATTTATATTCTGGTATCAAGGACCTGTATTATTTTGTATAAACAAATTACTGGAGTCAATTTTCAATGAAAACACAAAGTTCCTTTCATGACCATTGAATTGATGTCTTTATAAAAAATAAAATTTAATGATCTCAACAGCCAACTTTGGCAATCCTAGAACTACATGCTTAAGTTCCAATGAGGCTCTAACTCATCCATTCTACTTTTTAAAGCTGTTCCAACTAAATGCCACAGTGATGAGGCAGACAGTGTATGGAAAGGGCCTCCGTGAACACAAGCCAAAATTACACCCAGAGCTGGTATATATTCTGGTATATATACCACCCAGAGCTGGTATTATATTCAAGCATATACTTGATCTCATCTTCTCAAGAGTATGGCATTTTTTTTTTTTCTATCAGAGAGCTCTGTTTCTACTTCTCCTCTACGTCACACATTTCACACTTTTAATCTGTAGAGCAGTCCCCCCAACCAGGGCTGCAAAGTGATAAGGTTCAGATGAGCTACGACCTACAATTGGCTATATAGAGCATAGGTGGTAAAGATAAGAAAAAGGACATAGTTAAGGGAATCCAGATTCTGGTCTATTCCTACCCTTTGGAACTAATTCCACCTCATCACCAAATAAAGATGATAGTATCAGCTTCAATTCACTTCCTATATTCATTACTCTGACCTTCTGAGGGACAGACATTAAAAAGCAGTATGGACTTCCATGTCTGACAAGAATAGAAAGTCACAAGATAAATTTGCCCCCACTCTAACAAAACAAGGAGCCAGATAAAATACAAAAACAATGATTTTTGGGGCTCCTGGGTGGCTCAGTTGTTAAGCGTCTGCCTTAGGCTCAGGTCATGATCCCAGGGTCCTGGGATTGAGCCCCACATCAGACTCCCTGCTCAGCAGGAAGCCTGCTTCTCCCTCTCCTGCTCTCCCTGCTTGTGTTCCCTCTCTCGCTCTCTGTGTCAAATAAATAAATAAAATCTTAAAAAAAAAAAACAATGATTTTTCCCCTAAAGCTTATAAAAGAAGTGAAGTCACAAATAATAATGATTTAAAAAAACTCTATTGAACTAAGTTCAAAATGTGACATGCCTTTCCCAGAAGAGAAGGCAATCATGTCTGCTTTCTTCCACAGTTGAGTAGTAGAAGAAAGAAGCCATCTGAAGTGTAGGTAAAAAGCAAACTGCTAAACTTTCTGCAAATTTAAAGGCTATCTGTAGACTGGCATGACTTGTTAGCTTGGGAGCCTCAGATGAAAGGGGAGACTTGACAGCCCTGCCAATTCTTTTCTGTAGGCCTTTCCGAGTATTCATGACAGAGGCTGGGGGCAGGGCAGGAGAACTGAGAGAATGATAGTGAAGTCTTAGGGCGGTCCAGGAGAAGGGAGGGAAATATTCCAGGCAAACTGGGCCTCACAACTGAGTGCCACAGCTGTCTACCACTAGAACAGAAACTGGAGAGCTGAGAGACCCTTTCCAGGCTCTCTCAGTCCACTAGGACAGCTTAAATATGAGGGTATATGCAGGAAGACTTAAAGGCACTCCATGCTGACAATGGACCCTCCATAAATAACAGGCAGTGGCTGTCTGCTGTTGAAAGAAACTAAAAGAGAATAACTTGAGGTAAAGATGCACTGGGGCCTGGTGAAATATGAAAGTAGTGGAGAAAACGGAGAAAACCCCACAACTACAGCCAGTTTTAGCCATATATAACTAAGGATTTGGGGGGACACAATTGGTGAGAGAGACCCTCACAAACACACACACACAAAGTATACTTACACATGACTTGCTAAATTCTGACAGAACAGAACTGAGACAAACTTATGGTGAATAACGAAGCCCAG
This sequence comes from Phoca vitulina, assembly GCF_004348235.1. Lineage (NCBI taxonomy): Eukaryota > Metazoa > Chordata > Mammalia > Carnivora > Phocidae > Phoca > Phoca vitulina. The sequence goes on along the minus strand of NW_022589713.1, from coordinate 38,362,152 downwards.
ACACAGCTCAACCGATGATAAAATAGACTCACCCCATCACTTCACCCGCACATGCACATGTACACACCACAGCCTGACAGAAGATGAGCCATGGGGCTCTTTCTGGGCTTAAGTATTTTCCTCAGTTTCTACTTTTCTATACAGTGTTCAGAATACAGTAATAGTTACAAGAGTCATGAAAAGGCAAGAAACTGTAAACCAGCAACAAGAGAAAAAAACATTTAATGGAACCAGACTGCAAATAGCTCATATGCTGGAATTGTCAAATGAGAACTTTAAAAGAACTATGATACAAATGTTAAAGTATGTAGGAGGAAAGGTAGGACAACATGCATACACAGATGGGGAAATTAAAAGAAGAAAACTATAAAAATAAGCCTATTAGAAATGAAAAATATAATATAAAACTTGAAAAATTATTTAGATGGGATTAGCAGCAGACTGGACATAGCAGAGGGAAAAAAAAAATCTGTGAATTTGAAAACTGTTCAAGAGAAATTGCCAAATACAAAGAGAAAAAGAGTAAAAACTAAAAACAGAGTATTTGAGACCTGTGAGACAATATCAAACAATTTAACATATGTGTAACTGGAGTCTCAGAAGGAGAAAGGGGAAGGAATGAAACAAAAAATATATTTTAAAATATAATAGTGAAGAATTTTCCAAAACTAATGAAAGATATCAAAACCCACAGATACAAGAAGTTCAGTGATCCCAGGCAGAATAAATACAAAGTAAATCACACAGAGCGAAAGTATACTCCAGTGAAAGTCAACATTAAGGAAAAATCTAGAAAGTGGTCAGAAAAGCAAAGACATAATAAATATAGACAATGATAAAAGTAACAGCTACTGAGGCAAGAAGATAGTGAAAAGACAACTTTTAAATACTGAAAGAAAAAAATGTTAATCCAGAACTCTTCATCCAATGAAAATACCTTTCAGGGGTGCCTGGGTAGCTCAGTCGGTTAAGCATCCAACTCTTGATTTCAGCTCAGGTCATGATATCAGCGTTGTGAGATCAAGCCCCATGTGGGGCTCTGCTCTGCACATGGAGCCTGCTTCAGATTCTCTCTCTCCCTCTCCCTCTGCACTCCCCCCCTACCCCACTCACACACACGTTCTCTCTCTCAAAAAAAAAAAAAAAATGTCAAAAATGAAGAGACAGGAATGGAAACTGGTGCAGCCACTATGGAAAGTGGTGTGAAGGTTCCTCGAAAAATTAAAAATAGAAATACCACATAATCCAGTATTCCATTTCTGAGTATTTATCTGATGAAAACAAAAATGCTAACTCAAAAAGATTTGTGTACCCCCATGTACATTATAGCATTATTTACAGTAGCCAAGACAGGGAACCTAATTGTCATCAATGGATGAATGGATAAATGGATTATTTTTTAGCTATATATTATTATTTAGCTATAAAAAGAAGGAAATCTTGTTGTGTGCAACAACATGGGTGGATCTTAAGGGCATATACTAACTGAAATAGGTCATACAGAGAAAGACAAATACCATATGATCTCATTTATGTATAGAATTAAAAAAAAGTCAACTCATAAATACAGAGAACAGATTGGTAGTTGCTAGAGGCAGGGAGGTGCGGGTGAGGGACAAAATGGGTGAAGGTGATCAAAAGGTACAAACTTTCAGTTATAAAATAAGCCCTGGGGATGCAATGTGCAGTATGATAACTATAGTTAATAATACTGTGTTTTATATTTGAAAGTTGCTAAGAAAGTAGATCTTAAAAGTTCTTATCACAAGAAAAAAATGTGTAACTGTGTGGTGATGGATGTTAACTAAACTTATTGTAGCTATTGTTTCATAATACATACATATAACAAGTCATTATATTGTACACCTGAAACTAATATGTCAATAATATCTCAATAAAAAAATAAATAAACCAATTTTTACCAACAAAAGCAAACAATCTACTCAAGCACCATCCTTCCTACCAAGTTCTAACTTAAATATTCTATTATAGTTTTTCCCATGTCATCAATAATACCTTTAATAAATGCAGGAGAAATACATATCTAACAGGTAAAATCTGAAGGAATTCATCTCCAGCAGCCTGCACTATAAGAATAAATCTTAAAAAAAAAAAACAACTATGGGCTATATAAAGTAAAATTATTAAAATTATTATAGGGTATATAGCATGTGTGACTACAAGAACACAAAGTATAGGAGTGTGTACTTGGGAAGATACTATCATAAGTTCTTATATTGTTTGTGGAGTAGTAGAATGTTTACTGAGTTAGACTGTGATAAGTTCAAGATACATACTTTTTCATCTCTAGAGCAGGAATTGGCAAACTTTACTTGTCAAGGGCCAAAGAGTAAATATTTTAGGCTTTGCAGGCCATATGATCTCTGTTATAACTACTAAATTCTACTATTGCAAAAGCAGCCATATTTAATAAGTAAATGAATGAACATGACTATGATCCAATAATACTTTATTTACAAAAACAATCCTGGATTTGGCCTGTAAGATGTGGTTTGCTGACTCTTGCTCCAGGACTTCCACCCAAAAAAAGAGATCATAACAAAAATCAATAAAGAAAATAAAATGGAGTACAAAAAATTACTTGATTCATTCCAGAAGAGCAGGGAAGTGGTAAAAAGCAAATGGGACAGGTGTATTTCAGATACCAAGATGGCAGACTTAAACCAAAACCTATTAATGATTACACTGAATTGAAGTGGAATAAATACCCCAATTAAAGCAGAGATTAACATACTGGATTATAAAGCAAGACCGATATATACCTCGTTCATTAGAACACCCTTTAAATATAAAGATACAAACAGGTTTCAAAATGAAATGAAAAGATATACTACACAAGGACTATATGAACAATAGTTTATAAGAAGAGTAGATAAGAGGCGCCTGGGTGGCTCAGTCGTTAAGCGTCTGCCTTCGGCTCAGGTCATGATCCCAGGGTCCTGGGATCGAGCCCCGCATCGGGCTCCCTGCTCCGCGGGAAGCCTGCTTCTCCCTCTCCCACTCCCCCTGCTTGTGTTCCCTCTCTCGCTGTGTCTCTCTCTGTCAAATAAAAAAAATCTTAAAAAAAAAAAAAAAAAAAGAAGAGTAGATAAAATAGACATCAAGAAATAGAGAATTATTAGTATAGGCATTTCTTAAAAAGTTAAATCTATATCTTTTCTATAGATGTATATAATACATATAGTTTTTCAAAATATTCTTTTATAATTGTATTTCTATGATGTTGGTTGTGATTTCTCTTCTCTCATTTCCAATTGTATTTTATTTGGGTCCTTTCTCTTTTCTTTTTGTTATGTCTGGCTAGAGGTTTATCAATTTTATTAATTTTTTCAAAGAACCAGCTCCCGGTTTCATTGATCTGTTCTATTGGACTTTTTTTTTAGTTACTATGTCATTTATTTCTGCTCTAATCTTTATTGTTTTCTTTCTTCTGCTGGCTTTAGGCTTCATTTGTTGTTCTTTTCCTAGCTCCTTTAGAAAGTAAGGTTAAGTTGTTTGAGATTTTTCTTGCTTCTTGAGGTAGACTTGTATTGCTATATACTTCCCTCTTAGGACGGCTTTTGGTTCATCCCAAAGGTTTTGTTTTTTTTTATGATCCTTTTATTTTTTTTTTTTAATTTTATTTTATTATGTTATGTTAGTCACCATACAATACATCATTAGTTTTTGATGTAGTGATCCACGATTCATTCTTTTCGTATAACACCCAGTGCTCCATGCAGTACATACCCTCCTTAATATTCATCACCAGGCTATCCCATCCCCCCAACCCCCTCTCCTCTAAAACCCTCAGATGTTTCTCAGAGTCCATACTCTCTCATGGTTCATCTCTCCCTCCGATATCCCCCCCTTCGTTTTTCCCTTCCTTCTCCTAAGGTCCTCCAAGCTATTCCTTATGTTCCACAAATAAGTGAAACCATATAATTGACTTTCTCTGCTTGACTTATTTCACTTAGCATAATCTCCTCCAGTTCCATCCATGTTGATGCAAAAGTTGGGTATTCATCCTCTCTGATGGCTGAGTAATATTCCATTGTATATATGGACCACATCTTCTTTATCCATTCATCTGTTGAAGGGCATCTCGGCTCTTTCCACAGTTTGGCTATTGCGGACATTGCTGCTATGAACATTGGGGTGCATATGGCCCTTCTTTTCACTACATCTGTGTCTTTGGGGTAAATGCCCAGTAGTGCAATTGCTGGGTCATAGGGTATCTCTATTTTTAATTTTTTGAGGAACCTCCACACTGTTTTCCAAAGTGGCTGTATCAACTTGCATTCCCACCAACAGTGTAAGAGGGTTCCCCTTTCTCCACAACCTCTCCAACATTTGTTGTTTCTTGCCTTATCAATTTTTGCCATTCTAACTGGTGTAAGGTGGTATCTCAATGTGGTTTTGATTTGAATTTCCCTGATGGCTAATGATGATGAACATTTTTTCATGTGTCTGTTAGTCATTTGTATGTCTTCTGCCATTTTTTGACTTGATTATTTGTTTTTTGGGTATTGAGTTTGAGAAGTTCTTTATAGATCTTGGATATCAGCCCTTTATCTACAGTGTCATTTGCAAATATCTTCTCCCATTCTGTGGGTTGCCTCTTTGTTTTGTTGACTGTTTCCTTTGCTGTGCAGAAGCTTTTTATCTTGATGAAGTCCCAAAAGTTCATTTTTGCTTTTCTTTCACTAGGCTTTGGAGATGTATCTTGAAAGAAGTTGCTGTGGCCGATGTCAAAGAGGTTACTGCCTATGTTCTCCTCTAGGATTTGGATGGATTCCTGTCTCACATTGAGGTCTTTCATCCATTTTGAGTTTATCTTTGTGAATGGTGTTAGAGAATGGTCGAGTTTCATTCTTCTGTATATAGCTGTCCAATTTTCCCATCACCATTTATTGAAGAGACTGTCTTTTTTCCATTGCATGTTTTTTCCTGCTTTGTCAAAGATTATTTGACCATAGAGTTGATGGGCTGGGCTCTCTATTCTGTTCCATTGGTCTATATGTCTGTTTTTGTGCCAGTACCATGCTGTCTTGATGATCACTGCTTTGTAATATAGCTTGAAATTGGGCAATGTGATGCCCCCAGCTTTGTTTTTCTTTTTCAACATTTCCTTGGTGATTCAGAGTCTTTTCTAATTCCATACAAATTTTAAGATTGTTTGTTCCAGCACTTTGAAAAATGTCATCGGAATTTTGATCAGGATGGCACTGAAGGTATAGATTGCTCTGGGTAGCATAGACATTTTAACAATGTTTATTCTTCCGACCCATGAGCATCGAATGTTTTTCCATCTTTTTGTGTCTTCTTCAATTTCTTTCATGAGTGTTTTGTAGTTCCTAGAGTATAGACCCTTTACCTCTTTGGATAGGTTTATTCCGAGGTATCTTATGGTTTTTGGTGCTATTGTAAATGGAATCGTTTCTCTAATTTCCCTTTCTACAGTTGCATTGTTAGTGAATAAGAAAGCAACTGATTTCTGTGCATTGATTTTGTATCTCCCACATTACTGAATTGCTGTATGAGTTCTAGTAATTTGGGGGTTGGAGTCTTATGCAGCCAAGAATACTTTATCTGGCAAGGCTGTCATTTAGAATGGATGGAGAGATGCAGAACTTCCAAGACCAGCAGAAACTGAAAGAATATGTGACCACTAATCTGGTCCTGCAAGAAATATTAAGGGGGGTTCTATAAAAGGAGAAAGACCCCAAGAGTGATATAGAACAAAAATTTACAGGGACAATCTATACACATAAGGTCTTCACAGGCAACATGATGACAATAAATTCATATCTTTCAATAATAATTCTCAATGTGAATGACCTAAATTCTCCCATAAAACGGCACAGGGTTACAGATTGGATAAAAAGACAGGACCCAGCCATATGCTGTCTACAAGAGACTCATTTTGAACCTAAAGATACATCCAGACTGAAAGTGAAGGCATGGAGATCCATCTTCCATGCCAGCGGACCTCAAAAAAAAGCTGGGGTAGCAATTCTTATATCAGACAAATTAGATTTTAAACTAAAGACTGTAGTTAGAGACACAGAAGGACACTATATCATTCTTAAAGGGTCTATCCAAAAAGAAGATCTAACAATTGTAAATATCTATGTCCCCAACATGGGAGCAGCCATCTACATAAGCCAACTGTTAACCAAAATAAAGAGTCATCTTGATAACAATACGTTAATTGTAGGAGACCTCAATACTCCACTCTCAGCAACAGATCATCTAAGCAGAAAATCAACAAAGAAACAAGAGCTTTGAATGACACACTGGACCAGATGGACCTCATAGATATATACAGAACATTCCACCCTAAAACAATAGAATACTAATTCTTCTCAAGAGCACATGGAAGTTTCTCCAGAATAGACCACATACTGGGTCACAAATCAGGTCTCAACTGATACCAAAAGATTGAGATTATTCCCTGCATATTCTCAGACCATAATGCTTTAAAACTGGAACTCAATCACAAGAAAAAATTTGGCAGAAATTCAAACACTTGGAAGCTAAAGACCACTCTGCTCAAGAATGTTTGGGTCAACCAGGAAATCAAAGAAGAACTTAAACAAGTCATGGAAATCAATGAGAACAAAAACACATTGGTCCAAAACCTATGGGATACTGCAAAGGCAGTCCAAGGGGGAAATGTATAGCCATCCAAGCCTCACTCAAAAAAATAGAAAAATCCCAAATTCACCAACTAACTCTACACCTTAAAGAACTAGAGAAAAAGCAACAAATGATGCCTAAGCCATGCATTAGAAGAGAAATAATTAAGATTAGAGCAGAGAGCAATGAATTAGAAACCAGAAACACAGTAGATCAGATCAACAAAACTAGAAGCTGGTTCTTTGAAAGAATTAATAAGATCGATAAACCACTGGCCAGAATTATCCAAAAGAAAAGAGAAAGGATCTAAATTAATAAATGAATGAAAGTGAAGAGATCATGACTAACACCAAGAAAATAGAAACAATTATTAGAAATTATTAACAACAACTGTATGTCAATAAATTGAGCAACCTGGAAGAAATGGATGCCTTCCTGGAAACCTATAAATTCCCAAGACTGAAACAGGAAGAAATTGACAATCTGAATAGACCAATAACCAGTAACGAGATTGAAGCTGTGATTAAAAACCTCCCAAAAAACAAGAGTCCAGGGCCTGATGGATTCCCTGGGGAATTCTACCAAACATTCAAAGAAGAAATAATACCTATTCTACTGAAGCTGTTTCAAAAAATAGAAACAGAAGGAAAGCTTCCAGACTCATTCTATGAGGCCAGCATTACCTTAATCCCCAAACCAGGCAAAGACCCCATCAAAAAGGAGAATTTCAGACTGATATCCCTGATGAATATGGATTCCAAAATTCTCAACAAAATCCTAGCTAATAGGATCCAACAATACATTAAAAGGATCATCCACCACGACCAAGTGGGATTTATCCCGGGGATGCAAGGGTGGTTCAACTTTCGCAAATCAATCAATGTGATAGAACACATTAATAAGAGGACAGAGAAGAACCATATGGTCCTCTCAATTGATGCAAAAAAAGCATTTGACAAAATACAGCATCCTTTCCTGATTAAAACTCTTCAGAGTATAGGGATAGAGGGTATATTCTTCAAGTTCATAAAATCCATCTATGAAAAACCCACAATGAATATCATCCTCAATAGGGAAAAGCTGAGAGCCTTTCCCTTAAGATCAGGAACACGACAAGGATGCCCACTCTCGCCACCATTGTTCAACATAGTACTAGAAGTCCTGGCAACAGCAATCAGACAACAAAAAGAAATAAAAGGTATTCAAATTGGCAAAGATTAAGTCAAACTCTCTCTCTTCGTAGATGACATGATACTTTATGTGGAACATCCCAAAGGTTTTGGATCACTGTGTTTTCATTTTCATTTGTTTCCATGTATTTTTTTTCTTTCTCCTTTAATTTCCTGCTTTACCCATTCATTGTTTAGTAGCATGTTATTTACTGCTCCTGTATTTGTGGTCCTTCCAGGTTTTTTCTTGTGGCTCACTTCTAGTTCCATAGTGTTGTGCTCAGAAAAAGTGCATGGTATGACTCCAATCTTTTTTGTGTTTGTTGAGGCCTGTTTTGTGAGCTAATATGTGATCTATTCTGGAGAATGTTCCATGTGCCTTTGAAAAGAATGTGCATTCTGCTGTTTTAGGGTGGAATGTTCTGAATATATCTGTTAAGTCTACATGGTTCAGGGTGTCATTCAAAGCCATTGTTTCCTTGTTGATTTTCTATTTAGATGATTGGTCCATTGATGTAAGTAGGGTGTTAAAGTTCCCTACTATTATTCTGTTATTATCAATTAGTTCCTTTATGTTTGTTATTAATTGTTTCATACATTTGGGTGCTCCCATGTTGGGTGCATAAATATTTACAATGGTTACATCTTCTTTTATATTTTCTTGTTGGATTGTCCCCTTTATGATTATATAATGCCCTTCTTTGTTTCTTTTTAGAGTTTTGGTTCTAAAGTCTAGTTTGTCCGATGTAAGTATTATTACTCTGGCTTTCTTTGGACATCCATTGGTGTAATAAATGTTTCCCCACCCCCTCATTTTCAATCTGCAGGTATCTTTAGGTCTAAAATGAGTCTCTTGTAGGCAGCATATAGGTGGGTCTTGTTTTTTTAATCCATTCTGACACCCTATGTATTTTGATTAGAACATTTAGTCCATTCACATTCAAAGTAATTATTGATAGATATGTACTTACTGTCATTTTATTATTTGTTTTGTCATTGTTTCTGGAGATTTCCTCTGGTCCTTTTTTGTCTTTGTCATTTGTGGTCTCTCCTTTGCACTCAAAGAATCCCCTTTAGTATTTCTTCCAGGGCTGGATTAGTGGTCATGGACTCCTTTAGTTTTGGTCTGGGACATTCTTATCTCTTCTTCTATTCTGAATGATAGCCTTGTTGGATAGAGTATTTTTGGCTGCAGATTTTTCCCAATCAGTAATTTGAATATATCATCCTACTACCTTCTGGCTTGCCAAGTTTCTGTTGAGAAGTCTCCAGCTAGCCTTCTGGGCTTTCCCTTGTAAGTTAAGGACTTTTGGCTTGCTGCTTTTAAGATTTGTTTTCTTAATCACTATATTTTGACAATTTAATTACCATATGTCTTGTTTTTGGCCTGCTTTTGTTGATTTTGATGGGAGTCCTCTGTGCCTCCTGGATCTGGATGTCTGTTTCCTTCCCCAGATTAGGGAACTTTTCTGCTATTATTTCTTGAAATAAATTTTCTGTTCCCTTTTGTCTCTCTTCTTCTTCTAGGACTCCTATAATATGAATGCAACCCAGGGATCTTACTCTCAGGTAGAAAAATGAGAACTTATGTCCACAAAAAGCCTCACATATAAATCTTTATTAAAGATCTATTCATAAAAGCTCAAATATGGAAAAGCTCAAGTACCCACTAACAGGTGAACAGGCAATTAAGAGTATATTCATACTGTGGAATACTACTTAGTAATAATAAAGAATTAAAACTACTTGTATCTATGACAACATGATCTCAACATGATTCTGTGAGAAAGACTCTAGAAACAAAATAGTATATACTGTACAAGTATATTTATATAAAGTTGTAGAATAGACAAAACTAACTTATTATGATAGAAATAAGATCAGTGTTTGTTTTGACAGGGTACTTGACTCAAGGGGCACAAAGAAACATTCTGGGGTGATGTAAATGTTTTCCATCTTGACAGAGAATGGGTTGCATGGGTGTATTCATTTGTCAAAATTAACCAGCCTGCATACTTAATATCTGTGCATCCCCTAAATGTAAATTATCCCTCAATAAACTTGACATTTGGTTATAAAAAGCATTTATACATGACTATGAAAATCAGAAGGCATTTATGTAAATCAACTATAGTAATATAAATATTCATTTGCTATTAAACTGTTGTCAGGTCCAAGCCAAGAATATTTGTTAATTAGGGTTTCTGCTGATATGATATCAAATATCCTTGGATATTCCATTACCTGAAAGCAGTGGGATAAAATATACAGAAACAAGCAGCATATAATAGATAGGCAACACAACATTTTCCTTCCTCCTTACCTTAGATGGGATCTAAAGGGAACATCTCTTATCCAAAATTTCACATGAGTATAATGCGTACAGTCCCTTTCATATTTGAGTCACATATGACCATTAGCTTATCTAACCCTCTTTCAGCAACCAAGGTAGTCACAACTCCAATGGATCTGACTTAGCAACACGTTGAAACTTGTGTGTCACCTACATCAAACTATGAAATGCAGTTCTCAAAAGCTCAAGCTGGGCTATGGCAGAATAAGATAGTTCTAGTCAAAGCCAGACTGGACTAGACAACCTAGTGGAGCACTATGGGGAGAATCCTGTGATAAGTTAAAAATGATATCCTAACCTGGGCAGGCAGCATGGCAAAAGTAGAGACAATGAAGGGTGAGGAGAATAGAATAGCATCAGACAACAAAGTTGAGTTCAGTGACAAGGAATTAGGCCAATTCAGAGATTAGAGGTAATAGTTAGAGTGAATCAGGCTCAGGACTTTAAAACCTAATCCGGGTTAGTGGGCCCAGGTAGAAAGGGAAGCCTGTATATAAGAGAAGGCATCAGAGAGTCAAGCCAAATGACACGACTTACCCTAGAACACAGCGTTAGTTTCTAGAAATGCTTGCATTGGAAATTGGTTTCTATTATACATTACAGTGTACTCTTTTAATAGTTATTGTTGGGCTGATGGCCCTGGGCGAGAGGGGAGTTTCCTATTTATATTTCAAAGCATATAATTTAGGGGTTTCAGTGAAGGAAAGAATAGAATATGATGTTTGTGATTGAAATTAAATTTTAATAAAACTGTCTCTCTGAGTTCTGCTTAAAATGCTAACTTGCAACTTCTGCTTTTGATGAACTAGAGTGAAAAACAAAGCTCCCAATGAAAACTAGGAAAGGCAGATAACAAATCAAAACATCTGTTTGAAGGTAATAGGACCTGCCAAGGAAAGCCAGGACTGCAGAAGCCAAGATAATGGAAAGAAAGATCATTGAGCTGAGCCCAACTTTCTGCACACTGTTTTTCCCCCTAGGTCATTTGCCAATTCCTGGTACAGAATGAGAAGCTAATAAGGCTGGCAGATGTCAGCCACTAAATGGTAGAGAAGCCAGCAGAGCTTTTGACAATCTCATGGTGCTGCCGAGACAAAAGTGACATTTGGAGCTGCCAAATTAGAAGAGGTTAAGAGGCCAGGCGGCTAAGGCAAAGTGATCCCAACTCTCAGCACAAGGTTTGCCCTGGAGGTATTTACTGATTCTTAAGTTGTGCTGGACATAATACCAAGAAACCAAATAGAAAGGAAGAAAAGAACTGAAAAGCACAGAGGAGTGATTAATAATCATATTCTAGAAAGATAAAAATTGACTTTACAAATTAGCAAAGGGAAAAGACCCTAAATATCTCAGGCTCTCAGATGGAATATCTGAAGGGCTAAAAGATGGGAGGGTTTGAAGCAAAGGTAGACTGAGTCAAATAAAAACTACAACCCAGCCTTGAGCCCGTTCAGCCCCTAGCTGAGGTAATATCCCTGCACCCACATCAAAGTGTAACCTGAGGAAAAGGATAATAAATAGCATGCTGAGCCTCCACAGTATTTCAAACATGTGCTAAATAGTCAACAAACCACTAACAACTATTAAAATAATAAGACCAGGAGAAAAGGAAAAAGACAACAGACAGAGAAACAGATATGAACACCAGAAGACACAGATAGGATGCCAAAATAGCTAACTAATTGTCAAGAAAATCAATGTTAAGGTCAAAATTTTCCCTGGAGAACTGGACTCTGTGAAAAAAAAAAACCAACAGAAATTCTAAACATGGAAAATAAAATAGCAATGCACCTACAAGTCAAGGAAAGATTTCCAACAACCATCAGAAGCTAGGAGACATTTTTTATTACAAGCCTTCAAAATCGAAAATGTATTTTACATGTAAAGCCCCTCTCAATTCAAGTGAAAATTCATTTTTTCCAACTACACTAGACATACTTCAATTATCCAATGACCACATGTGGCTATGAACTACCATATAACAGATAGTACAACTCTATACCACAAAAAAAAAAAAAAAAAAAAAAAAAAAAAGAGTAAAGCACAGGTACATGCAGAAACATGCACAGCCTCATAGACATATTCTTGAACAAAAAGAAGTCAGATTCAAAAGAGGGCATGCTGAGGATTCCTCTTATATATCTCAAGAAAAGGCAAAGCTTACTGATGGTCCTAGAAGTCAAAATAGTGATTCTCTTATGTGGGAATGGTTTTGACAGGAAAGGGCAGGAGGGTATATTTTTGGAGTAATACTCTATATTTTGATCTGGGTAGTGCTGTATGCATAAGTAAAAATCAAAAATTTGTATATTTAAGAGGAGTGTGCCATCTGCAATTCAGGGTAATGTATATTATATCCTGTAGTGCGCTGGCTAGCTGGACTTCAGGGCGGCAGGGAGGGAGAGGGAACGAGGAGGAGGGGAGGAGACAGAAGAATCTGTGGTTTATAGAATCTGCTAGTTTCTGTTGTGCACATATTCTGATCAGGTCCAACTTTAAGCCTCCAACATGACATCACTGAATATGAACTTGGGAGAGATATGCAATATCAGCTCTTACAAGCTGGTACAAGTCAGTTCCCGCATATGTACCTTAATACAAAAGTATAATAAATAAATATGTGAAGAACTTGGAATTTGAGCAAAAGCAGTCAGCAGAGAGCACACTCTTTTGATGACTACCCCTACCATATAGAAATAATCATGAGGAGGAGGAGGGAATCTCTTCACCAGACTTCCAAGATGATCAGAGAGAACACTGGTAAAGACGTTACTGAGACAAGGCACAGATAGGCTCCCTCAGCCTCCATTCCTGGCCCCTGCATGGGCCCTCAGGCCCTGCGGTGCTTGCTCTCCGCACCCCCAAACAGAGCTGAAGGATGACAACTGCGTGCACTCCGAATGGAACTTTCTCTTCTTACACACTGTACAGTGCCAAATATGCTGTCAAACTCAGGAAATAATGCACTTTAAGATAATGAAGTGTATTAGACAACAATACCAAAGGCAATCTTGAAGTGTCAAATAAAAAATGTACAACACTTAAATAAGGCAGATGCTCCCTGGCGCCTGGCTTGTTCATGGGGGAATATATATTAGAGCAAAAATAAACAGTGTGTGCTTCACTGGGTTTCTAAATTTTTACATGTTTGCTGTGCAAGAAGATTCATGCTGAGAATCACCATTTGCATTTCCTAACCTTTGTTAGGACTCTATGGCCTCAGTGACATAGTGCTGCAACCATGTGAAATTAATTTCCTGGTTGCATTAGCTCAAAGAGATGTTGTCCTTTAAAGGTTATCAATTAATGAAAATTCTAATTCATTGTAAACATGGGGCCATAAAAGGCCTGGATTCTGTACAAGGTGGCCTATTCTGGAGGGCAGTATGACATTTGCCCCAAGGCCTAGTATGACATACAAGAAAGTGAAAACAGTGGTAACAAGGCCTTTTACAATTATCTAATGCCATAAAACAGTGCCACTCGGGAAAAAAAAAAAATCCTGATTCCGTATAGTGGTTAAAAGGCAAGACCCTCGCATGATCAACCTGAGGTTGCATTTTCCCTTGTGACAATGACGAGCTGTGCAAACTTAAGCAAGTTTCTTAACTTCTTTGTGCCTCAGTTTCTTCATTTAAAATGGGGATTATAAGTGTAATTATCATACACACACATCTATATAACCTCAACAGTAAATTATTATGTAAACGTATTTTGATACATATTTCCAAAACTCATTCTAGAAGATTATAAATATATACATTTCTAGCCCCTCAAGTAAGCTATCATAAGATCTCATCTAAATACTTACTTTTAATTGTGGATTTTTATCCATCCTTATTACAAAAGAATTTCAGGTAGCTTTTTAAGGTATAAACAAGATAAAAAACATGAGTAAGTATAAAAATACAATCAAATGAAACTACGAATAAGAAAAATAAGATGAGGACAGGTGGGATATTAACATATAAATACTGTGAGGTTCTTTACAGCTGAGCATTTTTACTGTGTAAGAAGCCATATTCAAGCTTTATAAATATCCAGACAAATACTTGATTAAGCAAACTGATGACATGAATGAATCATCTCCAATTCCTTTTGAAAGTTGGTGTAGTATGCATAATAAATGAGTGAGTTAATGACAGCAATGAAAAGTCATGTCGATAATCCATGACATGGACATGAATAATTAGATGATGACTGTATTAGTAAAATGGGAATAATTTTCACTCAGATGGACATAAAACTATAAAGTCAATGAGTCTTCAACCCAAAAAGGAGAATTACTATTCAAATAATTATTACAATCTCTATTCCTTTGCTTTTTCCTGTCAGAAAATTTTAATCAATATCTGTGTCCACTTGTACTCCAAATATTCATTATACATTTTCTTACTCTATATACTTCTAAAATTAGTAGTTTAGCCCATTTGCAGGGCACAATTCCATTTCTAAAAAATTAAGTGGGCTTTTAGACAATGCTTGTATACAAGAAGGAAGTGGTAACCTCTAGAACCAGTCACTAACAATGGTGAAACAGACCAACAAAACCAACAGCCTTTCAGTGTCTCTCCAATATGGTAGCCAGTTGTCATAAATGGCTTAAATTTAAATGTAAATTAATGAAAATGAAATAAAATTGAAAACAGTTCCTCAGTTGGACTAGCCATATTTCAAGTGCTCAGTAGCCGTACATGGCTGGTGGCTACCACATTGGACAGTGCAGATATGGAACATTCCATCACCACAGAAAGCTCTACAAGTACGACTTGTAGAATGTAAGCTTTCTTTTACCAATGAAAAGATAACACATTTGCAAGTATATATGTAAGCTGATGGACTAGAGATCAAAATGTATTTTCCAATAAAATCATGAGCACAAATGATTTCTAGGTGAGTTCATGACATTCTATTTACCCTTCAATTAACTGAAATCCTGCAAACTCACAGTGCAACACAGTTGCAAAACATTCTATTATACACCTGTAAGTAAACAAACCTGGAAAACAATAGCATTGCCTGAGAAATAGTGCTTCATTTCCTATGAATACTGTCGTTGAGGAATAACAAGCTTCATTAGATAAGGTGAAGTCCATCTAAACAGGGAATTCTGTGACAATTTGGTAAACATATTCTCAACTTCCCATCAATATTAGAGGTGGCTAACAAACCATTCTATGTTACAACTTGTTTTTGAATCACAACAGAGAGCTTCGTTTCCTTGATATGAGGATATCACTGCCACTAAACTTACATTTATTAGTTTAGGTATTTGTGGTTTGCCTTCAGAAATTGAATTTTAAAAGAAGAAATGTGGGAGGACAAACAACCTTTCATCAATTAAATAAGTAAGGGTAGAGAAGGGAAGGTTAAAGAGCTTGTTGCTAGCATTTGTTTGTGCTAAACACTTTACATACACACATTATCTCATTAAAAGTGCCTGTGAGGAAAAGTGAGAAAATAAAAGAGATAAAGAACAAACTGAACTTTACACAGAAAATGACAGAAGAAATAAATTAAAGGATGAGATTAGGGAGAAGAAAAAAGGTGTGATAAACCAGATGTATTATAAAACTTTGCTACTCAAAGTGTGGTCCACGGTCTGGCAGCATTGACATCACCTGAGAGCTTGATGGGAATGCAAATTCTCAGGCCCCACCTTAGACCTACTGTGTTATAACTTGTGTTTCAGCAAAATCTCTAAATGATCCATATGCACACTAATGTTTGACATGTGGACAATGCATAGGAAACCTCTGAAATAAGCCAATTTTATTGCTTTGTAGGATGGTGTGAGACACTGTCAGCAACCCATCCATCAACTATTCCCAAAACCCCTCTCTCTTGCCTGCCTTCTCCTAATGAAACTAAAAAAGCCAGATTACCTTCCTGTCTTCTTTGCAGCAAAAAGTATCAATGACCACCAGGTGGACAATGAGGCACGATAAAATGTTTATTGAATGGCATCTGGTAAAGATTTTCCTACCTGATAAAAGCAGAGATAGTAATGTGAGATCTTTTTGCAACCTGCTAACTTTCTTCAACTAAGATTGCTACTGTGAAGATCTGTTGCTTAGAACTGGGATGCCTATTTCATGATTAATAAAAGACATCATCAACTTACTAGGAACAGCTAAGTGGAGTTAGAAAGAGCCTGGGTCCTTGATGACATCACTGAGCCACTGCACCAACCAAACTGGCCACCTTTGGACTTCTTGTGTTTTGTGGGATAATTCAATATCCTTTTCTCTAAATCACTGTTCCATTACTTGCATCTGTGTCCCCTGGTCACAGCAGTGTTTGAGGAAGAAAGAGAAAGGGAAGGAACTAGTTATTCTATATATAGAAAGTTCATACATCAGGTATTCAAAACTCTAGAAGGACTCAGATATTTTTAGTCATATTGTAGATCTGATTAAACCAGTGATTTCAAATCTCAAAAGGTTTTGGGTGTGTATGTGTGTCTTTTCTCCCATAAGGAAGTAAACATGATAGTTGGTAAGTCTGTAATTCACTTTCTGTTTTATAGACATAATTGAATGTGAATCACACTTGAATTTTAGTCTTGTATTTAAAAAACTGTTTATCTAAGTCAATGATTAAAAATGACAAGCTCTGCTACTTTTTTGTTAAGCAGGCTACTTTCAAACTTTATTTATCTCAGATCGTGTGCTGTTGTTACACATTCACTGTACCTCTCAAAACCTGCTAAAATACAGAATTTTGGTCCACAGGGAGTAGATATCAAAGTGATGCACGAAGTAAAAAGGTTATATTTTTGCACAACTTCTCATGATTAAAAAAGTTAATCAAAGAGCATTTCCTCCCATTCTCTGTCCTTTCCTCCAAATCAACAGTCTCATTTGCAAAAGGAATGGAAATTTTGGCATCTATTTCTGTTTGGAATTGAAATTTTCCATGACACTTCAATCCTATCCTACCAGTATAAGACAGTGCTGCTGCAGTCACTGTTGCAACAAAGAGAAAGAACAATTAAAGGCATGAATTACCAGAATGTGCAAGGATTAAGGTTTTAAATCTTCTAGTTATTGAGTATAATGAAAGAATATATTGCAACACTTGTGGATGAAAATCTTTTGTGAATGTATCAATGCATTTCCTTCTTTACCATCATACTAGCAATATAAAAAATCTTTTGATTGTGGTGAACTTTCACGGACATCACACTAATCAATGATGTTCATGCCACAGAAAGGTTAAAATAAAAGGTGGATTGTTTGTACTTACTGTTTATGGATCCTACAACATGCCGGGTAGAGACGTGTGGGTATTGTTTCTGGATTTTTAGATTTTTTAAAATTGTTTTTAGTTCAGACTATTTTTTTTCTTTTGCATGAGGTCGGTTTGTCATTAATCTCTTATTTCCAAAGATCATAAGGTTATATGCAACAAATAGTTTAGATTTTCAAAGTTTTACTCTTTGGAATAATATTTGTTACAATACACTCAATATATACACAGCAAGTAGTTCTGAAATTATAATGTGCACATAAATCACCTGGAGATCTTATTGAGGTGCAGATTCTAATTCAGTAGATCTGGGGTTGGGCCTGATATTCTGTACTTCTCATGGGCTCCCAGGTGATGCCAGGACTGCTGGTCCACACAACATTCTATGAGAAGCAGGGTCTAATATCTTACAGTTCACAAAGTGCTTTAACTTACATAATCTCATATAATTCTCACCCATCCCCACCATATCAATGAGTAAGAAAAAGTAAGTTTCTGGGAGTTTCACGGTCTTGCTCAAGACCATAAGTAATAAAGTCGACACTTCAACCTATACAATCTGGCAAAATCTAATGTCCTTTCTACTTTGAAACAGGGCCTTCCCCTCTACCTCTTTCAGATGAGACATCTAGTCATTTGGAACAAATAAGAACAAATTCTGCAGTCTATTAGTTCATTCAGACTAATTACATCAACCAATTTCACAGAATACTATAGAAGGATTAATCTAGCTTTACTTACATATCAGAATACAATGTAATTTGGACTTTAATTAGACATTAGAATGTTATACAGAAAGAAATGTCCACTTAAATATACTGTGTGCCATTAGCATGCCAGCTTTCTATAAAGCAGAAGTTAATTTGTCTTCAGATGGGGGGAAGAAGGAGTGGTAAACAGATTGTTTCTAATTCAGAAGATGCTTCTTCTGGTCTAGGGAAAAATAGCATGAGGGTTTCATTCTCTTCCCTCTGTTGTCCTCCCTTCCTTTCTCCTCATCTCCGCCCTCCTTCCTTCTCCCACTGCCTACCATCTATAAAACCCTTTAGGATCTGATTTCATTTTTATGATTCAACAAACTGAAAAAGCTAAAATCCCTATGAGTGTCTGAGAGCAGCAGAAAATCTGATTATTTGGAGTGCTGTTGGCTAGCTCATGGCATCCATATTTAAGGAAGCATCCTGCAACAATCATCCAGAATGAGCATATGGCAGACCTCTGTATGCAGCCATTATTATTCAGTCATTGTTCATTATGTTTGAATTAACAGTGACAGCACACATCATACTTATTAGATGATGTTTCTATTTAATTCCCTATTATCTATTAAAATCTCTCTGCTCTTGCAGAGAGAAAACACAAAAAAGTCATGCACAGGGAATCACGGACCACCCACGATTACTTTTCCCATCCTTTCCAAAATACAGTTCTAAGGAGTTTACTTTCAAAAGCAACATCACCAAATTAGTACAGTAACATCATACTTCTTGTTCTGATCAGAGTGTTGGTAGGAGAAAATGGATTGATGCTTTTTTACTGATCTGTGAGCCAAATTACATTCATTCTTGGAGAGCGGAGAAGTAGGAATGACCCTCAAGTGCAGAGTGGCCCGGTGGAAAGATGGCTTCAATATACTCTTGGATGATACTAATATATAGGCTAGACCAATACAACCACTTCCTGATCCTACAGAGCTGCCATTTTGTTAATCATTCTAGCATCCAGGAGACTGGAAAGAAGGACCAACATAGAACTGCTTAAAGACTATTGCCTCTGTGCCACATACTTCAAATATTGTTCAACTGATATGATGTAGGAAGGTGGTGAAAAATTAACTGCAAGATGACCATTCAAGAGTTATCTGAGGTAAGGTCTCAGTCCTGTGGGTTAATTCAAACCAGGAATATAAAGGGCTTTCTAATGGGGTTTTCTGAGCTCTTAAGCCTTAATACCACCTACTAATCTTTTACCCTAAGTGACCACCATGTTGTTGGGATACAACCAGCATGGGGATCACCAAAAGTAGGCTCCAGTGTCCTTTTTTTTTTTTTCTTTGCTTTTAAAAGTCTCAGTGTTCTTCTAACATTACAAGTCATCTGCTGATGCAGCCACAGCTGTAACCACTGCTGGGAATTTCATTCCCATTTGGAGACTTCTCCCCCTCCCCCACTTTGATTTGATTAGGGAAAAACCATGCTTATGCTCATCATGTTACAGAATGAAAATCAAGAACTATAATCTTCAGGGCTTTCTAAAGTTCTATTTGAAACTATCGTAACAAAATAAGATTAAGATATTCATTTTTGTCATTTTTCTGATTTCTAGAGTTTATGAGAGAATGGCCATCTCTTTATGAAGATGGGCAAAATAATACAATGAATCACAGTGGGGACTGGGACAGAACATGTAGATATACCCCTAACTTAACAGTGGCAAAATGAGCTCATTCCATTTAGATTTCATTAACTCTAAGTGAATCCTGTTTTCAGGACTGATTATTCTTTATTGAAAACAGAATTACAAAACTTTTCCTCAGCAGAAAAACTGAGGCAAGGATTTAATAGTAGCCTAAAGACTAAAGATTCATTTACTGAGTGCATTTTATTTAAATTAAGGTAGTATATAATCTATTCAATGTTCAAGTTCACTTGTAAACAAATGACTACCCCCCTTCTAACAATGATAACGTAACAATAACACCCTACATGTGTTAAAATCTTGTATGCTTTTCAAACACTTTCTATATGGATTAAGCCACTTCAGATCCCATAAGCACCCACAAAACTTACATTTGATTTAATGGTGAATGTTCCCCCCAAAAAAGGTATGGTGAAATCCTAACCCCCAACACTTCAGAATGTGACCTTATTTGGAAATAGGGTCTTCACAGAGAAAATCAAGTTGAAATGAGGTCATTATGGTAGGTCCTAATCCAACATGACAGTATCCTTATTAAAAAGGGGAAATTTAGATACAGACAGGCACTGAGAAAAGATGATATGAAGAAACACAGCAAAAAGATGGCCATCTACAGGCTAAGGATAACCTGAGGCTACCAGAAGGTAGGTTTCTTCTGCTCACTTGAGGTCAATCATTTCCACTTTTTTTTTTCCTTTAATGATGCCTCTCTTGGAGTGTTTGACATGGAATTTGATTGTTCTGCTTCCTAGATGGATGAGCTATGGTTACAAGAATGCTGAATTTCTAAATTTACATAATGAGTATTCAGGTAATATGACTGTATACTAGGGGAAAATTATTTCAGAAGCAAGTTCCTTCTTTCTAAGTGGGTATAAATGTGCTAGTTCATTCAGCATACAGTTATTATATACTTGTTATGTGTCTAGTACAGTACAAGATAGGAGGATCTTACACAACACACACAATTAAACTGAGATATTCATTATAACCAGATCTGGCAAAAGTAAAACAACAGTGTCCTTACTACTCCCTCTGCGTAAAGCCAGGAAAAGGAAGGGTCTCCACCCTCACCCCTGAAAGCTTGGGCTAAGATTTATACTGCAGTGTAAGAACTTGGCATATTCTCCATAAAAACATAGATGTTTCTATTGAGTTTAACAAATAATAATATTAACTAAGCTAGCATTGTGCAATTATTGGTAATTGAATCAAATGATATTATTATCATAATAATACCTAACTTTTGTGTACCAGAATTACTATGTTAAGAACTTGTCAAGCACTTTCTCCTTTGATCATTATGACTATCTACTGGATAGATACTACAATAATCCCATGTTACCGATGAAGAAACTAATGCCCAAAGAGGCAAGTCATTTATTTTAAGAGGTCACAAAAGGAATAACATGTGGAATCCAATTCCAAAACCACAAATGTCTGTTCACAGAACTCACAACAGAAACAGAGAACACTCACGTATCCACTAACTAGGTTAAACTTCAGGTAAATATCTGCCTTCCCATTTCATGGAATGATACCTTTGATTCATACTTATACAATAGCCACACACCACCTTTATTTTACAAACAAACTCTAAGTCCGAAAGAGTAACCATGAGCAAGAAAAGGAAAAAAGCAATAAAAACGACAGACAACAGAGTATGTAGATCCCTCAGAATGTGAATTTCATCTTTTTATAAGTTACTCCAAAATACAAATTAGTATTTCAATAAGAGGAAAAAATATGTATATATGATCACTGGTGTAAAGAAAATAACAGATGGCAAATGGAATCTTTAAAAATCCAATGCTGGTGAATAAGACACATGAGATTGAAAAACAGTTTTTTGTTTCGGACTCTCAACAATTTTCTTCCCGAATAAAAATTCTCTCATCAACTACAGGGTTTATATCAAATTTACCATTAAAATGTCAAAAAAAAAAAAAAAGGAAAACGATGGCATCATTGAATGACAGAAGTGGAAATGACCTTAGAGGCTATGTTGAACCCTCACACAGAGACTAAAACTTCAGCTCAGAGAGTTTAAAGTTAGTAATAATAGTAGATGAAAATTCTATGGCAAAAATACATTAGTTGTTAATATGAGGATTTTAATAGTCTTTGCCCAAATTATTCTTTTTTTTCTTCAGGTATCCTTCTCTGTGTGAGGTCTGAGATGTTCATGAGTTCATGTAATCCATAACTCTATTAAAGAACATCAAGTGCTAATATATTTTTAAAGTTGAACTATCTGCCTCCCATCACCAATAAGATTCTTCTTCATTTTGGCAATGAAGCCTTTCCAGGGCCTCTCATATATGCACCAAATGTTAATACAGCATTTTTCCCTCATAAACTTAAAAACTGAGGCAGAGATAATGACTCCATGTCTTCTTCCAGAGCACATGGGCAGACTACTGACCACTATTAGTTAGGCTGGGACCACCTCACTGACTTCTGGTCCATGATATGTAACTTGAAGAAAGAAAGATTATTTTAAAGCATGATTCATGTTCCCCCAGTCTCTCTTCTCCTTCAGTGGTTATATTGGGAGTCCTTTGTTCCGACTGACATAGCCTCTATGCAAACATTTTAGGTCGCTGAGCCACCACTTGAAAGAGCTACTGAGGAGAGCAATCATATTTTACTATGTGGAGCCACAGATATTTTAGGGTTTGTTACCATAGCCTAGCCTAACCTATCCTGACTAATGTGGAGAACAACTTTCTGCATATGACCATTCATAAAGCTATGCTTTTTTTTAGAACTCTGTGTGTCTTACACTCACATGTAATATTCCATGTAATGAGGGTTTTGATATCAAATAAAGTATCTCAACAAGGAGTTAAGATAACTGGCTTTATTTTTTCTTTCTCTGGGTGTCTCACTTCTATGTTTCTTATTTCCCACCTACCCTAGCAACCAGTCTGTATCTCTCTAAGACATCAACACCATGTTTACCAGCTACTACGTACTTGCTCATCCTTCTCCTCCATTTCAATACTCTACCAATTACAGGGTCCATTCCTTTGATGTCTGATTCCTTTTATTCAGTGGTCTCATGCTTACATTACTGACTTGATCCATTTGACACCTACAGAGTTAAGTAACTCTAGCTTACCATGATGTGTTATAAACATAGATTGTAACTGGAATACATAACCCTGAATATATGATAAGATATAGAATCAAATATTCTTTAGTTAGTATATCTTTCCACATCTTCTCCAGGTGTGGGCACCATTATAGTCAACAAACATCCTTCACATTTGCTGGTTAAATAGCACCACTGAAAAAGAGAATTTTATTTTACCTTCACCTTTTCCCTTGATAGGTAGGTTTTATATAAATGTGATATTCATTGACATGGGAGATTCCATTAATTCCAAAACATCAAAAGTAATAAATCCACCTAAAACTTTTACCTGTGTATAGAAAATGTCAAGATCTCATGAGACTCTGAGGAGAGAATTCCCTTAAATTGGAATTGAATATTGGATCAGGGACTCATTTTTCCTATTCCATTTACAATGTCTTTGCTGTGTGGTATGAAACAGAGTTCTTAATGGTGATAAGGAAGGAGAGGGCTGACCTAGGAGGAGTTCCTAATTGAGAATAGATGGATTTGAGAATAGCCTGCTACCCTGAAGCCAACAGGAATCACAAACTGAATAAAACCTCCCAACATTTGGAGACAAATATTTATATTCTCTATATTTTCCTATTCTAAAGTGGTACAGTCACTACATGGGAAAAGGGAGTGAGAACATTTGTAGCAAGAAGGCACCAAGAAACAACCCAATGCAAGAGAGAAACATGTGAAAAGAACATCTGCTTTCCCATAAGAAATATAGGATAGAAATAATCTTTGATGATATGCAAAGAATTGACTGAAGGACTAGAAGCCTTTATCCAGAGAAAGGTGAGAGGAGAAGGCAAACCTGAAAGAATTCTCACAAAAATAAAACAGTATGCCCAAAAATTATGTATGAAAAGGAGCATGGTCGTGAAAAGAAACTGCAGTGGCTCATTACAGCAACAGCAAAGAGCACAGCAGATGACCTCCTTCATTTACAACTTATTGGATCTTAGTCAACAGTTTTAACCCATCATCATAAGTCAATAATCACCTACACTGTCTCTTGAATCTTTCCTTTAAGTTCGGATGAAGAGCTTTTCTTCTCCAAAAAACCTTCTCTGGTGGATATTTATCATGCCTTGTGGATGGCGAGAAGCTTTGAATACCCTTGCTGGTTTGGGAAATTCCTCATTTTGTCAATCCTGGTTTAAAATCACAGGTCACCTTTTTGTATAAAAGTCTCACTTTTGCAGCCTTCCTCAAAGATGAACTAAGAGCATGCCTATCAAAGCCAAACACTGAATTAGAAGCTGGTAGCACAAAGAAGGAGGCCTTGATCCAAATTCCTACTGGCTTAAGTTACTCCCAGTTTCTAGGGACAGTGGTGAACAGAAGTTCTATGCAGGTGTCTAATATCCAGTAGTAAAGTGTCTACCACGGTATCTCCACTTGACCAGTTCTGATTGGTGATTTGAGACACTGGTCATTGCTATGTGATCCTAGCACCTCCTTCTCTAGCTTCCTAAAAATTATGACCTAATTAATATACTATACTTACTTTTTGCTTAAAACACTAAGAATTGATTTCTCTTGTTTAGAACCAAAACCCTATGGTAGACACTGTCCATGCTCTGCTCAGATTCCATTCATCTGTACTGTGATTCCTTCTCCTAGCTTCTGTGTACCTTTATTTCTAAAGGCAACTCTTGCAACTTTCTTTGGAAGGACTGCCCTCTGACTATAAAGCTGCTTTGTACAGAGGTAAAAAGAGCTGGTAGTGCCTGGAAACTGATGCTCCATAGGCAATATTTGGCAAATGACTGACAGGTGTAGGAGTATGAAAACTACAGTCTTAGTTTGCTAGGGCTGTCATAACAAAGTATCACAGACTAAATGGCTTCAAGGGCAAAATTTATTTTCTCATAATTTTGGAGGCTAAGAGTCTAAAATCAAGGTGTCCATAGGGTTGGTTCTTCTAAGCTGATGTCCTTGGCTTGTCTCCTCCCTGTGTCTTCACATAATTTTCCCTGTGTGTGTTTCTGTGTCCTAATCTCATTTTATAAGGACACCAGTCATACTGGATCAGGACCTGCCCATATGACCTCATTTTAACTTAATTACCTCATTAAAGACACTATCTCCAACACAGTCACTTTCTGAGATAAAGGTTAGGACTTCAACATATAAATTTTCAGGGTGACACAATTGAGCCCATAACAGTGACCGCACTTGTCCCAAGGAGATAAAAACAATGAGATATGACTTACATTGCAGAGACCCTCTGTAGGATAGGGCTGAGGCTGGAACTTGGTCTAAAATCACACTTTCTTGGGCTTCCTTCCCTTGTCTGGCCTGCTTCACTCGCTCTTTAGTGGTTTCTCCAGGGAGCCTTTCCTTAATAAATTACTGGCATAGGGAATCTCATCTCAGGATCTGCTTCTTGGGAAATTGATCTATTATATAATCCCAATTATACCCCTTCTTTTGCTCAGACAATATCCCACCTGAAAAGGCTTCAGGAGGATATGCAAGGCCTCTTTAAAGCATCAGGAGGTGATGTCGATAGGAATGGAGAAGTAAAGACTTCCCAAAACTCTCTCTTCTAGAAAAGCAATGAGAGCAGTGGAAAAAAAATTGTAAAAACATCACCTTTTTCAGAACTCTGGAAATTAAAAGCTTGCAACAGAGGTGCCTGGGTGGCTCAGTCGGTTAAGTGTCTGCCTTTGGCTCAGGTCATGATCTCAGGGTCCTGGGATTGAGCCCCGCATTGCTTTTCCCTCTCCCTCTGCTGCTCCCCCATTTGTGCTCTCTCTCTCTGTCAAATAAATAAATGAAATCTTTAAAAAAAAAAAAAAAAAGCTTGCAACAATCTAGGGAACATAAATTCAAGAAAAATGGCTGAATCTTAGTAGGAAGAGAGAAGCTGTAGCATTTTAACATGGTCTGTTTCTATCCCCATCTTCCAACTCTACGATAGCTTGAACATCAACAGCCTTACAATCCCAGTGAAACTAGTATCTTAACAGCCCCTGGAAGTAACAGAACAGAGTTGGAGATGCTCCAAAGCCTAATCCCAGAGAATTGTCATTATTTGATGTGTCTGTCCATTCCGTGGAAAGCCACTCTCATTTGACCTACCTCAGAGTTCACCCAGTGCAAACAACTTTTCAAAACATCATAATAAAACTATCAAATCTGAAGACAAAAAGAGAATCTTGAAAAAGCAAGAGAGAACTCATCAGATACAAGAGATCCTCAATAAGACTAATAACTGATTTCTCACAAAAAATCATGGGGGCCATAAGACAGTGAGATTATTTATTCAAAGTGCTGAAAGAAAGAACTATTGAATTATTTGAATTATTTATTCAAAGTGCTGAAAGAATTGAACCAGTAGTTCTATAGATCCAAGAATTCTATATCCAGCAAATTATCTTTCAAAAATAAAGGAGATATTAAGACATTCCAAGGTAAACAACAATAAAGAAAACTGGTCATTAGTAGATCTGCCCCTCATACTAAAGGGAGTCCTCAGTGAAATGAAAGAACACAATATGGTAACTTAAGTACACATGAAGAAATAGAGAGCACCAGTAAAGGTAATTACTATATAAAGGATGCTATAAAGGTATTTATTTGTAATATTTTCCCCTATATAATGAAAACTGCATAGAATAATTATAAATCTACACAATGTAAAAAGATATAATTTGTATGACAGTAACAGCACCAGAAATGATGAAGTGGGTGGAGCTACATAGGAGCAAAGATTTTTATATGATTGAACTTAAGTTTGTATTAATCTGACTAGATTGTTGTAAATTAATGTTAATTGTAATTTCTAGGGCAACCATTAAGAAAATAATAAATACATAAAATAAATGACAAGGGAATTAAAATGGTACACTAGAAAAATCTAACACAATAAAACATTAAAAGAGAAAATGCAGAACAATAACAAGAAAGACATGAGACGTATAAAACAAATATCAAAATGGATAATATAACCTTACCTCATTATTAATGTCATTAAGTGTAAATGAAATAAACATTCTAATTAAAAGACACGGTGGGGTGGAATGGATTTAAAAAAAAAAAAAAAGGAAAAAACATCATCTGACTACATGCAAATCAGAGATGAACCATGAGAGACTATGGACTCTGAGAAACAAACAGGGTTTTAGAGGGGAGGGCGGTGGGGGGTTGGGTTAGCCTGGTGATGGGTATAAAAGAGGGCACGTACTGCATGGAGCACTGGGTGTTATACGAAAACAATGGATCATGGATCACCACATCAAAAACTAATGACGTACTGTATGGTGACTAACATAACATAATAAAATAAAATAAGTAAATAAATAAATAAATAAACAAACAAACAAACCACAGTGAGATACCATTTCATACTCACGCAGATGGCTATAATTAAAAAAAACTAATAATAACAAGTGTTGTCAATGATGTGGAGAAACTGGAATACTTATACAACGCTGGTAGTAATGTTAAAGTGGGATAGCTGCTTTGAAAAACAGTTTAGCAGTTCCTCAAAAAGTTAAACGTAGAATTACTATTTGACTCAGGATTCCATTCCTAGGTATGTACCCAAGAAAATTAAAACCAATTAAAACTCAACAATAAGAAAATAAACAATCCAATAAAAAACTGGGAAAAAGATTTGAACAGACACCTTACCAAAGAAGATTTACAAGTGGTAAATAACCATATAGAAAGAAGTTCAACATCACATAGCATTAGGGAATTGGCAAACTAAAATATTAATGAGATTCTATCCCACACCTATTAGAACAGCTAAAATCAAAATATGGGCAGCAATGCTTGTGAGGATATAGAGCAACAGGAACTATCACTCTTTGCTGACAGGAATACAAAATGATACAGCTACTTTGGAAAAGCATTTGGCAGTTTCTTACAAAGCTAAATCGAGTCTTACTATATGATCTAGCAATCACACTCCTAGGTATTTACCCAAATGAGTTGAAACCTAAGTCTACATAAAAACCCACACCTGAATGGTGATAGCAGCTTATTCCTAATTGCCAAAAATTGGAAGTAACCAAGATGTTCTTCAATAAGTGAATAAACTGTGGTACAGCTATACAAAGAAATAGTATTCAGTGATAAAAGGAAATGAGCTATCAAACCATGAAAAGACATGGAGGAAACTTAAATGCATATTGCTAAGTGAAAGAAGCCAGTCTGAAAAGGCTAAAGACTGTATGATTCCAACTATATGACATTCTAGAAAAGGCAAAACTATGAAGAGACCAGCCAGGGGTTTAGGGGACATGAAGGAGAGAAAGAAGAGGGGAAGTTGAGGGAGGGAAGGAGATGAAGCACAGATTTTTAGGGCAGTAAACTACTATTTTGTATGATATTGTAAAAGTGGACACATGGCATTATGCATTTAACAAAACCTATAGAATGTACAACAAAAAGAATAAACCCTAACATAAATTAGGAACTAGAGTTAATAATCTATTGGGGTGCCTGGATGGCGCCAGTTCGTTAAGCGTCAAACTCTTGCTTTTGGCTCAGGTCATGATCTTAGGGTCACGGGATCAAGCCCAGGGTAGGGCTTTGTGCTCAGTGAGGAGTCTGTTCATCTCTCTTCCTCCTCTCTTGCCTCTCCCCTTGCTTTCTCTATCTCTAAAAATGAATAAAAATCTTTAAAAAATAATTACCTACCAATGTTGGTTCATCAATTGTAACCAATGTGCCATACCAATGTAAAATGGTAATAATAAGGAAAACTGTGAGTGGTGGTGAGTGGTGGGGGTAGGGGAGAGGGAGTATGTAGGAACTCTCTGTACTTTTAGCTCAAGTTTTCTGTAAACCTTAAACTGCTCTAAAAAAATAGTCTATTAATTTTAAAAATATTCACAGAAAAACTTGTAGATAAGTTTCCACAGCAGCATTATTCGTAATAGCCACAAAGTGAAAACAACTCAAATGTCCATCAACTGATGAATAAACAAAGAGTGGTATATCCATATAATAGGATACTATTCAGCTGCAAGATGGAATGATGTAGTGATACATGTTATACTTAAATGAACTTGGAAAACATCATGTTGAAAGAAGCTAGACACAAAAGGGCACATATTTTATAATCCATTTACATGAAATTTTTAGAATAGGCAAATCCATAGAGATAAAAAGGATATTAGTGGTTGCCAAGGACTAGGGGGAGGGGTAATGAGAGTGACTGCCAATGCTTAGGGTTTCTTTGGGGATTATGAAAAGAAATTAGGTCGTGTTGATAGTTGTACAAATATGTGAATATACTGAGATTCACTGAATTGTATACTTTAAAGAGTCCATTTCATAGCATGTGAAAATAGAGCAATTAAAAAATATAAAGCATTAAGTCACTTTGTCCTCAACAGGAAGAAAGTACATGTAGAAAACAGTATTGTTCAAAGGTCTAAAATACCATTGTGCTAAATCATGCATCCATATAATCAAAAGTGTTTTCAACCTGACAAATAAGACCATTGTGTTTTCTTATTATCAGTGATTACATTATCCCCCTAACCCCCCCACCACCACCCTTAACTCTAACCCATTCATTTTGGGAACTTAAGAAGAACTTGAAACATCTTCAATTAATCATGAGTGGGCCTACAGCACTATCTTCTTACATGAATGACATCCACAATATTCTAAGGTATTATTTGTTCTTCATTGTCTCTTCAAGTTAAGCTGTCTTTATTAGAGAGCTATTGTTTTGAGCTTTGAGTGCTTTTTGGGAGACACTGAATCATACCTCCCCTCTGCCAAGATACACACATGCCTCTAGCGTCTTCTTATTTCTCAGTTCTATGTGCTAAAATGTAGGAAAGTCAACAAATGAAGGCAAGGCCTGGTATTCATTGAACTTAATGGCATGTCAACAATTGCCCGCATCTATCCACATAGTATTCCCAAAAGTTTTAGAAACAAAATTCCATTTTGCAAAATATGCCACATCAGAGCAAAGTGGGCCAGAGAGCCTTGATATATCGGAAAGGACTTATTTGCATTTTTCTCACTTTATCACTATTTCAACTCTGTGATGTAAATTTGACAGGTATTTTAATCTCCACTTAAAAAATAAAGACCTAGGGGCTCCTGGGTGGATCAGTCAGTTAAGCATCCAATTCTTTTTTTTTTTTTTTTTAAAGATTTTATTTATTTATTTGACAGAGAGAGACACAGCAAGAAAGGGAACACAAGCAGGGGGAGTGGGAGAAGCAGGCTTCCCGTGGAGCAAGGAGCCCGACACGGGGCTTGATCCCAGGACCCTGGGATCATGACCTGAGCTGAAAGCAGACGCTTAATGACTGAGCCACCCAGGTGCCCCAGCATCCAATTCTTGATTTCAGCTCAGGTTCCTGAGAGAGAGACCTATGTTGAGTTCCGTGCTGGGCATGGAGCCTGCTTGAGATTCTTCTCTCTCTCCTCTCCCTTTGTCCCCCTCTCTGCCCCCCACTAGCATATACGCCTACGCTCTCTCTCCCAAAAAAAAAAAAAAAAAAAAAATAAGACTTAGACATCAAGAGGGCACATTATTTGCAGAGGTTGCATTGTTAATTTGTGGCAGCCGAGAAAGTATTAAAACATATCCTGATTCTCTCATATGTTTACTGAAAAGAGCATACCCTCTTTCCTCACATTGTGCTAGCAGTCCATTGAAGAAGCAAGGAAAATTGTTCTGACTTTGTAGTTAAAATGCCTGAGAGAATTTAAAAATAGGTGATTGGGTTTTGCTATTCTATAACTTAATCTGGAAAGAGGAATGAAAAAAGTTGTGTAGAGAATGGGATATAAGCCTTTAATGGCATATTTGTTTAAAATATTGTAGGAAGAATTACCCATGAGTTGCTTATTGAAATCAAATAAATTTCTTTAAATCACTCTCTTTTTCTTTTCATTAGCAAATTCTGTGTTGGGAATGATTTTGCAATCTCCACAAAGAAATAAAATGCAGTCTATCAATCTGTCTATGTGAAGTCAATAGCACCCTAAACTAAGCCCTCCTCCCTGCAGCATGCATACACATAGGCATGCGTGCACACACGCACTCACACGATGTCCTTATTTTATGGCCTGAAGTATTTTCTCTTCCAGCGTGTGCTTTGCAAAAAAAGAAAAAAAAGTGCCAATGCCTCGGTAGCATTAAGGAGGACTCTTGAGGCACTTTTGCAATAAATTCAATATCTACTCCTGTTAGAGAAAATTGCCATAAACTACCAGGTATCATATTTTGGCTAAGCCATCAGTCAGCTACCTTTTATGGAGGTGTCTTTACTATCTAGTACATTTCTTGAAATCGCCCAGGTTGCTTATAAATGTCAAACAAGGTTCACATGCTTACCTGTGTTTCTTTTTAGCAACTGACAGAAAAATGCCCTCTCAGTGGGGTGGTGTACATGTAATTTAGTCAAGAAAGTAAAACCAAGAACCAAGATGTCTTTTACCCCACTGCAGTAGTATTGCTGAGCAAGGAAATCTCCACTTGCTGTCCCTTGGAAACAGCACCAAAAGAGAGCATGGAACACATCTATATGATGCAACCAGCTGCTCATGGAATCAACCTTTAATTAAACATTACTTAAGAGTAATAAAACTAGGGTCACCACTGCCATTCTAATTTCAGTGGAATTGAAAGGTAATCTCTGCCAACCTTTAAGCCATTTTGTTTTGTTTTCATCAAATGTTCTCCTTTTCTAAGATTATACAGCTAAGGCAGCATAAGTTCCCATTGCTATGAGAAGAGGAGATTAGGTAGAAAAGCAATCAAGAACGGCTTTAAGGCACAGAAGAGTACCTATAAAACTTTTTATATTGTTCCCCCTTCTTACAAAAAAGAATTGGATTTGGCCCGCTGTTTCCTCATCTGTAAAATACTAAGAGGAATACCCAACCCATAGAGCCGTTGTAAGGACTGGACGAACAACATATACAAAGTGCCTAACAACGTCTTCTAAGATGGCGCCAAAAGCCTACATGGAAACAACACCTCAACTCATCTCTATAATCTGTAAAGTGAGAAAGATGAGTTTCTAAGAGGTCTCACAGTTGCATCACTCAAGAACTCCATAAATCTGTAACAGAAAGGAAATATTGCTTGATTTTTTTCCCCCAACATCTCTCATGTATGCTGTTTTGCCTTTCCTTCTTGCTTGCTTTGGCAATCCACACTACCTTACCCTACCCCCACCATCACCACTAAAAAAAGAGGAAGCAAAAGGAAAGTTTTAAAATGACAAGTACCTTTAGTCTTGGTTAAGTTTAACATGCACTTAGTCATCTGCTGTGGGTTATGTTGGCTTTTTATTCTATTTATTCTGTCAGTCAATAAAAAAGGTACCACTCACCACACCACCAACTACAGCATATGTGAGTGGACTCTCACATGGAAACAGAGGACTCCTTTTGTGGAATTTTAGAAAAAGCCATTAGCTATATAGGATTTCACTAATATTTTTGGCATTTCAACATAGAACTCCAAATCTTAGGGAAATGGAATCTCTAAGAGTTTTATTAAATCTCAATGAACTGAAATATTTTATTGTTAAAGGGCCATTTTTCTTAGATACACTGAAAAGGAGAATTTAAAAAAAAAGTGATGAAAAATGCTGAGTCATTGTAGAAGACAGAAGGAAAAAGAGAAAAATGCAGAGACCTTGACAGAGATGTATACCTCCTATTCTGGCTAGATTTAAGGGGCAGAAATGAATTGTAAAACCAACATAGGTGATTCAGTTCCCTGAGACCTTCTTTTCACTACCAGCAAAGGAAAACAAGCATTCATGTGAGTATGTTCGACCATGTAGGTGAGCTGGGATCAAATCTATGGGGGGCCGGAGCCTCAACCTTTGAGAGAGTGGTGTCCCAGACCCAGTTCTGAGTGCTGTGTAACTTTGGAGAAATTCTTTAACCTCTCTGAATCAGAGCAACATACAGCAAAATACAGGATGCCCAGTTACATCTGAATTTCAGATGAACAACAAAAATTTTACATGTGCAAAATTAAGTTTTGAGATTTTTTTTTTTTTTTTTTTTTGATCGTTACAGTCATTTGGGAGAAGAATGGAGTATGGAAAAAAAGAGGTTTTAGGTCATACTGAATTCTTCCTTTCTTTCTTTCCCTTCCTTCCTTCCTTCCTTCCTTCCTTTCTTTTTCTTTCTTTCAAATCTCAAGTTTATATTATATGCTTACTTGGTACAAGGCACTAAGCATCTCATAATGAATAAAAGCAGACATGAAGCTATGAAAAAATAAATACACCAATAAAATTAAAGGTGCAATTCTGATGAGGGCAGTGGAAAGATATGTGACCAGGAGAACTGTGGCAGGTGCTAATTGAAGTTGTAGATGTCATGAAGTACAGGTGGGAGAAGATGGAAGAGAAGGTGCCCAGGCTTGGTCTTGAGGAATCACAAGCCCTAATTATCTAATCAAAGAAGACAAGCCTCCAAGGAAGATAAAGGCTGGAGAAGAGGGAGGGATCCAGGATATTCATATTGTTGAGAGCAGAATAGGGTCTTTCAAATAGGCAGCCATGGTTAACACTGAGGAATGCTGCTGACAGGTCAACTAATACCAGCACTGAGAGATGTTGCTCCACTCCATGACAAGGATGCCACTGGCACCTGAATGAGGGTTGTAACAACAGGTGGGGGGTGGGGTGGGCAGGGGCATATTGACCTATATTAGCTTTGCAACTATGAACCAATCTTGAGGCTAATTTGAGCCTCAGTTTCTCTAGCTGTAAAAACGGGAGCTAACCACATCTACTTCAGAGAGAATACCACAGTCTTTAGCAGAGTATATGTCCACTAAATATTTCCCTGCATGTTCAAGTTTCATCCGAGAAAACTGTGCTTTCATGGCACTAATTCAGATTTAACTTGCCCTCAAATTTTTCTTGGTGAGGTTAATCTGAATAACAACCATGAAATTTACTCTTATAGTCAATTACACTATAACAGCTTTTCGGTAACAATCTACATAAAAATGTAGATATGCAAGCAAAAAAAATCAAAATAAAATACCATTGAGTAGGTAATTCAGAAGAATTACATATTAGACTTCATGAACCTGTCTTGGTGTTAACAGCAGACTTGTCATCATTTAATTTTTTTTTCTTCCCCATCACGGTCTGAATCAAACTTGCAACTCCCAAGATGATACCTCACTACCCTCATCCTTTTGCAAGAATTGAAACAAAAACCTCACTTAGATTCCTACCTATAGGGGCGCCTGGGTGGCTCAGATGGTTAAGCGTCTGCCTTCGGCTCAGGTCATGATCCCAGGGTCCTGGGATCGAGTCCCGCATCGGGCTCTCTGCTCCTTGGGAGCCTGCTTCTCCCTCTGCCTCTCTCTCTCTCTGTCTCTCATGAATAAATAAATAAATAAATCTTTAAAAAAAAAAAAAAAAGATTCCTACCTATAGTCATTCTCCAACAAATAAACACCATCTACCAAACTACAAGGGATTCCTCTCTTGCTCCTGCTTTATCTGAGGGAACAGGAGTCAGCAATACTTTTGACCCCAGGCCTGTTATGGCCTAATCACAGAGTTATAGGCTTTACACACATCATCTTACCTAAGCATCCAGCAATTCTGCCACATAATTATGACTGGTCCCAACAGACGGAACTAAGGCTCACTGAGGTTAAATAACTTACAAGTACAAGGCTGGTACATGGTGGAGCCAGGCTTTGAAATCAGATCTCTCTGATTCTAAAATCCTAAGACTTTTCATTACATTATTTTTTTCCAAACTCAATGGTGTAGCAATATTTGGGAGGGGGAGGGAAGTAGGGGGAGTCCAACAATAATAATCACAGTAAAGGGATAACATCCTCCTATGTCATCTGTAGATAGTGTTGCCAGATTTGGCAAATAAAAATACAGGACACCCAGTTAAATTTGAATTCGAGATGAATAACGTTTTTTTATTTTTATTTTTTGAATAAGTTTTTGGCAAAATAAGTATGTCCCATGCAATATTTGGGAAACATCTACACTAAAATATTTCTCTGAAATTCAAATGTAACTGGGAAACCTATATTTTATCTGGCAACTTTTAAAATACTAATAAAATTATCTACAACTTGGTATGCTTTTTATTATCACCACACACCAGCAATTCCAAACAATGTCAGTGACAGAATACTTCTCTGATGAGTGGACTTTTTCCCTACCACCCTCACCCTACACAGGTTGATTCATCACTACCCGAACTGGTCTATAGAATGGCAACACCCCATGAGATATTAAAAAGTCTGGTGGATAATCTGTAAAGATGGCCACCATTCATTCATTCCCTCCTCCTAAGCTCATGTAGCTCCATCAAGAGGTTAGGTCTAATTTTCCTCTCCTTGAGTCTGGGTTGGTCTTCAGCCTTGTTTGACCAAGAAACTGTGGCAGAAGTAATATTCTGGAACCTCCAGATCTAAAATATTAGAAGCCTTGCAGTCTTCCCCTGGTTCTCTTGGAACATTTCCTCTATAGATGCTCCCTCTGAGAATGCTCCCTCACAGAAATCCTAGGAAAAACCAAAGCCACGAGGAAAGGACATAGGTAAGTATTCTTATTAACAGTCACAGTTTAGCTCTCAGATTAACTGCCCATCATATAAATGTCCAGGCTAGTGAAATTTCAGATAACTGCAGCCCCAGCCTCTGTTTGATGACAACTACAAAAGAGACCCCAAGCAAGAGCAACCCAACTGAACCTAGTCAAGTCTGAACTGTGAAGGACCGTCATAGATTGTTTTAAATCAGGGGTTTCTGAGCTATAAAGCAATAGACAACTAGATGAAGAAAATTTTTGTGGGATTAAAAAAAATTCCCACATAAAAATTTGGAAAACCCTGAAATCATATTTTTCTCCTAGAAATATGCAACTAATGAATCAGTGAACACTGCATCAAAAACTAATGATGTACTATATGTTGGCTAACTGAACATAATAAAAAAAAAACCCAACAACAACAAAAAAGAAATTCATAGTGTGTAAGTCCATAGCAACAGTTCTGAGAATTTCTGCAGAAAAATAACTTTAATTTTTGTTTAACCCAATATTTCCTAAATGTATCCGGTTACATAATACATTTTCTATAAAATTCTCATTAACATTTTGGAAAAAAGTGTCCTGGAAGCTCAGTTTAGGAAAATCTATACTATTCCATGCTGTTTTCCATCAAAGGTAATTATGTGAAGGAACTTTTGTTTCAAAACTAATGAAATGATAAATCCTGCTAACAGCATGGGCTCTGAAAGAGAACTAAGATGTAGAAACATTTTGATTATATAATGTGTATGGTAGTTCCATTTGCTGAACAACCAATAAGGATATGCATTCTAATCATGAAGCACATACATACAGGAAGAATGGGAGGGAATATCTGAAATTAAGATAGTCTACTCCAGGAAACCTGGAATGCAAAACAGCTGAAGCAAAGGGTTGCCTTTATTTTTAGTAGGAAGTTCTCAAAATAGAAGCCTTCTATCTTAACAAAAGCTGGAGATTTCAACTCAAAGTTTTACTTTCCAGTTTGAATTGCTTGGCTTGGCCACAGCTGACAATCCAATTCAATTTCTAACTTTAAAGTGTGCTGCACAGATAGAGCTTTACTTGTAAAATAAATCACAGTTAAAGTACAGGGAATATTTGTCTCCACCCATTTGTCTGAAATAGATCTTGAGTAATAAAACTATAATTCTCCAGCATTTTTGACATATATACCAGTTGACATATTTTCTCTCTTTAGTTCATGATAGTAAGCTGAAAGGTATCTTTTTAACTCCTCATTTATCTTCTTTTAATAAATCATAAAGATAGCATATTCCTTTGCAGTTTTTCTTAAATATGAGTGTTTTTAGAGTCAACTGTTTTAAGGAGATATTTTTATTTATGTATTCAACTGAGATGAAAGAAAGTAAAAAGCTGTATAAATAAATTGCTACAAACATTGCCTTCATTTTAATGTAGTTATCAAAGTACAATAGGTATTTACAGTGAAACACTGCACAGAGAAAAGGTAAACACATGAAAGGAACCAAGAGAGATGTCGGTAAGATGAATCTGTGGCCTTGCTATTATATTTGGGAAGCTTATGAATATCACTGAATGGAAAGGAGTCAGTAAAGGCCATCAATGGAGAATGAGTTGTTCTTCACAAAATGCTTATCTGGTTTCATCCTCTCCAGTTCATTTTATAGATGAAGAGACTTGGGCTTAGATAAAAAGTCAGAAGTACCCTTGGGGGTGGGCAGTAGCACATTCACCAGAAGTAGTGCCTTTTCAAAAATGTTCACATGCCCCTTGTTAAGATAGTTTAAAAAAAAAAAAAAAAAAAAGACAAAATTGTTAGATGGACTTCCAGAGCCTGAGCCCAAAGACTCCAGAGCAAGTTGGTATCCCAGCCACACTATTCCTGTCAAAGGGGTCTTGGGAAAGATACAAAGAAGCAGCAACGACTACACCCACCCCACGGGGTCCTGAGTTTTACATGACTGAATGTATGTAAAAAGCTGATAGCAGTACCTAGAAAGAACACTGTAGGCCATGATAAAGTTAATTCATTTATCAGGGCCCCAAGATCCCTCAGGAAGAGTACTCTGCTGCTTGTGAGGCATTGTACTCCCCCAGTCCTTGGACTGTTTTCCTGTGAATGAAGGACAAACTCAGAAAGAAAAAAAAAAAAAAGATGAAACAGAGTGAAATATACTACAGAATCATCAATAACCAAATTCTAGGAAAGCAGGGTAGTCAAAGGGTTTTTGGTGAGTGTGTTTTTGTTTCTGAATGTGTTTTCTCCCCTCTACCAACAGCAAAACAGGCCCCATCTCTAGAGAAACCATACTGTCCTGTTCTGGGGTTCCATTCACATTGAAAGATGAATGGCATCCCTGAAAATGTGCCATGCACACATGTGGCCTTAAGGAGAGGCCCTGCCCATCCCCCTTTCCATCCTGGGCCTTACTGCCAAAGTTGCTGAACTTGGCCTGAACTTTGCCTAAATAGCAAATCAATTATTCAAGTTCATGTATCTTTCCAATACAACAGTGGCATACTCAGAATGTAGAAGCTAGCCTCTCTGACTTTTGAGTCCCATTATGGCTTTTAGTTACATGCAGACAAGAGGGACATGGTAAACAGACCTAGGTTGTCATCAAGTAAGCAAGAATAAGGTAGATACAGGTATGTAAGAGTAGAAGACAAGTAATCAAAACAGTCCAAATGGCTTGTACAATACTTAAATTCTTAAAATCTCAACTTACAGTGTCTCTCCAAATTTTTGGTAGAGACACCAACAAGAAATCTAACAAGACCAAGACCTTCAAGAGAACCCTTAGGTTAACTTGGAAATATAAATATTAATATATGTATACACACACACACAATCATGTGTGTGCATATGCATGTAGCCATGGAGAAAAGAAAATACTCTGGTCACTACAGTCAGGTCTATCCTTTGGTTTAAACTTTGGAGAACCATAAATAAGCCGGTTCTATGACATCATAACTTCACATCCTTAACCTGACTCCTCCTTGCCAGAAGTTTTGAATTTACCTTTTTTCATG
The DNA here is from genome assembly GCF_004348235.1 of Phoca vitulina. Taxonomy (NCBI): domain Eukaryota; kingdom Metazoa; phylum Chordata; class Mammalia; order Carnivora; family Phocidae; genus Phoca; species Phoca vitulina. The sequence goes on along the minus strand of NW_022589713.1, from coordinate 38,323,632 downwards.
TAATAATTGTACTTGAAAGCCTATTATAACATTTCTATTCCCATGTTCTTTTCCCAATTCAGTTCACGTGACAATCCAGAGAAACTGGACCCAAATGTAAAGAAAAGAAAACAAAGGCCAGTGGGATTTCTGTGACTTGCTAAGTGACACAGCTACTTATAGGTATGCAAGCCAGGGATTTGACATTTTTTTTCACTATTAGTCAACTACTTTTCTTTAACATTTCTTGTTTTATATTTTTCTCATTTCCTTGCAACATTTCTGTATTCAATTTTATGCCGATAACATAGGGTAACTCTCAGAGCTATTTGGGATCTTCACAGGAAGGTAAAAGGAAAAATCTGAGTTTCTGAGACATAATTGAGACCAAGAAAAAAGAATCTACCTATTGGCAAGTGTGTGACAACTGCACTGAAGTAGAAAGGGGAAAACAGAATGTTCCAGAACATTCTGGAACTGAGTGAAGGCTATGGGGTTAAAGATAAAGGGAACTGCATCTAGGCAGAGTACTGTAGTTGATAAAGTTTCTTCTCACGGAAGTAGGGGTTACCAATTCTGAAACCACTGTACACGTATACTGAAGCTAAACACACAAACAAATGGATGGTGGGCAGTAAGAGCAGGTTTCCCATTGTTAGAGGGGAAGGTTACAGATAAGCAAGGGGAAAAGAGGCCAGAATGAATCCTGTGGTGCTGGATTAGAGGTAGACATCAGTATGAACTTCTGTTTAGCTTAATACAGATGGATAAATATAAAAATAGTTATTAATGGGTGTGTATACACAGGTTAGTAAAAATATGTATATTTCCAAGTTCTTTTTGCTGAGGGGGCCTTAAAGCAGTGACATTCAGTAGCAACAAGCACATCTAGTGCCCAGATCTTAGTTTCTGACACCATTCTCCAAAACAAGGAATCAGGACTCCTTGGAGAAATGGCTGATTCTAGGGCTAGTGCAGGGAAATATACTAGATGAACTTGGAGTATCCTGGAGTGTTAGCAAGTAGGGAAGTGCTCATGAAACAAAATGATGAGAGTATGTCACTGGGGCACAAGATCCAAGTGAAAGTCCCCTCAATGGCCAAGGCTGGAACAATTGGAGTAACAGAATAAAAAACATAGTATTGGGTTATAGCCCAATTTATAAATACCCATGAGTCCATGCTGATATAAATAAATGATTAAATAAATAAGGAAACATAAGCAAATCTATGCAGAAGAAGCCCAAATAATTTATGTAGATACTCCCTTTCAAGGTAGTGGAGCCTAACACCCTTCTCCCCCGGGCCCCAAGTGTGGGCTGCCCTTAGTGATTTCCTTCCAAAGAGTGCGATATGAAAAGGGAGGGAGGGGTAACATTATAATGAACTTATTTCAGCCAGGTGAACAAGCTTAACATCATCAGTAAAGCATATACTGTTGATATGATGAGAATACTCTGTGGTCTTCTTCCCAAGAACCCATAATCTCAATCTAATCAGGAAAAAAAAAAAATCAGGCAAAACCCCGATAAAGAACATTCTACAAAATCTCTACCAGTACTCCTCGAAACTGTCAAGGCCATCAAAAACAAGGGAAGTCTGGGAAACCACCACAGTTTAAAGCCTAAGGATACACGACAACCAAATGTGGTATTCTAAATGGGATCCTGGGAAAAAACAAACAGGACATTACGTAAAAATTGATGACATCTAAGCGAAGTATGGACGCTAGTTAATAATCGTCTAAAAATACTGGTTTATTAACTGTGAAAATGTACCATACTAATATAAAAGATGTTAATATTAAAAGTTATTTTAAAAACCACACACACAGAGCTTCCAAATGGATTTTTTTTTTTTAAATCTTGGTTTCTCTGATGAACATTAACTCACCAAAGGCCATACAGCATTTACAACCAACTCTTAAAAACATGTACTAATGAACGAAAGAAGTAATGGCATGGATATTCTAAAACATAAGATCTTTAAAATTGTCTTTATATTTGTTGAGGAAGATACTGAGGCATTCTTTCTCCTATCTTACCGGCTTTCCCCTCTTTCTTACATTTTGCTTGACCTTATGCTAAAATGACTCGGCACACTGAGTAGTCACCAGTTTGTGGTGGGAAGCAGTGGTTAAGACACAGTGGACGGGAGTGTCTGGGATTTAAATATTGACGGACGATAGGCCTGCAAAGTGGACAAGCCACACATGGATAAGGAGGAGTTAGTCATATGCTCAAAAGCTTCCGTTAATTCTAGATTCAAGAATCCAAGGTTAAAGTTGTCTTTCAAACAGCACACATTAATTGCAGATTCAGGCACTAATTAGGGGCTTTCCTCCACTTGGTCAAAAATTCATAGGGCATGGGAAGCATTTTTTCTACTTCAATTCCAAGCAGCACAGTGAATGAATATAATAAAAGAACTTAACCCAGCGTGATGCAAAATGAAAGAGTCTCTCTGAATGAATGGCATGAGGAGTTGGAGGAGGATGGAGGTGCCACAGCAGTAGGTAAGGAGGAGACTAGAATATTATGCTTTATATTCCAATCACTTTGAGAATCGTGGCAGGTTCTGATCTCCTCACTATCCAATTTTTCTTATTCCTAAAGACAGCAAACAAAGCAAAAGAAAACAGCCTTAGGCCCCAAAATAGCAGGTCTCAAACACTGAGAACAATGATGCATATAACACCTTAGAGCAACCCACTGTGTGTGATTTCTGAGCATCAGCAATAAGAAGCAAGGGGATACAGGCAAAGGAATCATTCCAGGGTCACCAGTTAAAAGTTATTCACCAATCCCAGTTCAGTGAGGCTGTTCAGGAGCCTTAAGAGGTTGCAAACTCTACATACTAATGAAAATCCAAACTAAGTGCTCCTGATTTCCATCCAAGAGGCCCTGAGCAAGTGTATAAAAGGCTCTCCCTTCTGCTTTTCCTGGCTGACTGTGATGCTCTAGTCTCGGACCCATACAGCCATTTCAATGGGAATGTTTCTCTAAGTGAAATGCACCCATAGAATCTTGCTGCTGGTTCCAAATTCATTACAATTTCTGGCTAAGTCACCCAGATCCCAGGTCCACTTTCCCAGGAAATTCCTAGAAATTAGGATCTCTCCACTGGGGGACAGTCTGAAGCCAATGACCAACTGTTTCAGGGAGATAAAAGTTGGTCACCCAGTCTCAGAGTAGGACAGCTTTTGGTGTGATTTATCCTCCAGAGCTCCCCATGGGATCAGGCTGAGTTTAGACCTCAGCTAAAACCATATCTTTGCCTAGATTCTTCCTCGTCCTATCCGAATTTTCTCACTTCCTTGCAGATTTCACCTGAGAGTGATCCCTCAATAAATACTTGCACCAGAATCCCTCTCTCAGGCTCTGCTTCTAGAGAACCTGACCTAAGTTATCACCAATAAAAACTTCAAATAATAATAATGGTGATACCATCAACAACCACAAGCACAACAGCACAATAGCAGCTTACATTTATTGAGTGTTGATTATTGCCAGACACTGTTCTAAGGGTTTTATAATAATCACCTCTCTTAAACCCCACAAAAACCCATGAGGTAGGTGCTATTATTATCATCCCCATTTTCAGAAGAGAAAATAGAGGCTCAGAGAGGTTAAAAAAAAAATACTTGCCTAAGGTCACACACCTTGTAAAAGGTAAAACAAGAATCCCAGGCAGTCCGACTATAGAGTCTGGGCTCTTAACCTCGATTCTACTCCAATTCAAGTCCTAATATATTTTACAACCACATAATTCTTAAAATGAATCTATTTGTTGTAAAGTTTCTCATCTTAAGGACCCCAAAATGCATCCATAAATAGCTAGTCTAGATTTGGCCATGGGATCTAAAGAAAGTGTGAAGAATTATGACCAAAAATACACTTCGGACCATCTGCTGATTTATAGGGTGCTGGGGACACTATAGACAGTAAGGGGCCCTCCATCTCCCCTTCAGTACAGTTTGGACTGCAGGAAGTCACAATCCATGGATGGACTTTAGAGTACGTCTGTTTCATAAACAAACTTAAGGGAAATTCGGTGGATATTCCTGAGTTGCCAGGCACCCTGTTCTTTGAGTTCATGATCCCTGTCTTAAGAACCCAAACTTCGCATTTTAAAAAGTTGACCAGGAAAGACATAGAATATTCCCCCTTCTCTCCCCTCTCCCTCTCCTCTTCCCGATGAGTACAGCCATACAGGGCACCTCAAGGGGAGAATCTAGAGGGCTATTTTTGCTTACAACAGCCAATTTAGAAAGCAAAAGACCAGCAAAGTCCTGCCAGAGACTCGCTGTGCCCTGGACAACTTCCCACATAAACAAAGTGGGGACTCCTTTAAAGAAAAGATGCCCTTGGTTTTTTTGAGGGTGAGAGTGATCTTCCTTACAAAACCACAACCTTTCCCTGGCCTTGAGTTCCCCTTATGCAAAACTCCAGTGTATGTGGTTTTACTTCTGTATAACCTTTCTCAACAAGCCCACAAGAATTTGGGTTCCAGTATAAGTGATTTGCCAATGACTCCAGTTGGGGATAATTAGAAAAAATAGAAACCAGGGTTTACAGAGGAAGAAGGAGGTAACTCAGAAGGCAGAATCAGGGTAGAAATTTTGGCAATCAAACTTGGAAAGAGAGAAGAGAGGAAGATGAGTTTAAATCAGGGCCAGATGAAGACTTAAGGACCGATACTTAGTGAAAGGATCATTGTAAGCTCCTCACTCTATATGTAATTCTAACCAAAAACTTTATGCTTTAAACATTGGATATAATGTATGCCCTAATGAAACTAGTTTCTCCTTAGTTTCGTTGTTTTAATTTTTATTTTATTTTATTTTGTTTTATTTTATTTTTATTTTGTTTTATTTTTAATTGTAACGGTCTGGAGAAGTCCATAGCAGCCGAATTCCCCCTATCTTTTTGGAACCTTTGCTTGGCCAGCCCCCTAAAATGCTTGCTGACTCTTGTACAAAGCAGCATGAGGTAAAGTGAAATCTATGTCTTAAAGCTAAACCTTTGTGCCTATTGGGAGGAGGGAAACAATGGTATGTGCAATAGTTGCTGATGTCTCTATTTGGCATAAATTGATATCAGACAAATTTTCTGAGCATTCACATTATTCTGGATTTAAGAGGCCAAGGAAAGGTGCTAGAGTTAGGACATAGAAAGAGGAGACAGGTTTTGTGCTATAAAATTCTAACAACATCTCAATGGCATTGACTATCTAGGAGAAATCCTAGACACAGAAGGGAGAAAACATCTTGATGTGTGCTCACTATCGGCAACAAAATAAAGCAACTCTATAAGCATAACCAGTAGTCACCTGGAACACTGTACTTCCATCAGACTCATTAAAATATCCACAAATAGGCCCGTACTGATTGTGAACCAGGTGATGCCCTCAGCAACCTCTACTCCCCAACTCTTCCTCAGGGACTCCAGGAACCACAGGCATTGCCACGAGCCAGCGACAAACACCTGGACGAGATCAGAGCAGTGTCCACTCTGAATGGCCAGTACTCCCCACTCATGGCACACCTACCTATAAACATGACATTGAAACCATAAGCCGGGGAGATCATGACATTTTCTTAGCAAAGAAGAGCTGAAGGATGGAAATGAAGAGGATAATGGCTTTTGTAACTCATTTATAATAAATACAACATATTTTAAAGACAATTCTGACTTCCTTTTAACGTAAAGTTTCTCAACTATACTTTTCTCACCATGAGGTTTTCAGGACTTTAATCTTCAGAGTTGGAAAGACAAGTCTCTACTTCTAAAACTTGGTATAGGTAAGTAAAGACACCTGAGGACTCATTAACCTTTACTCATGTAAACCACTCAAACATGGGACAAGACATTGTCCATAATTTCATTCAACACAAACCTAATGAGGCCCCTCTATGTTTCATGCATCCTCCCTCGTTCTGAGAACGCACCTACCAGAAAGACCCAGTTATAATTCTCCAGAATTTGCTGTCCAGGAATCCTACCACATTGCTCCCCCTTTAGAATGATTTCATCTTTACAAACTCCCATGGGAGAGGGTTTTCTGGAGCACAGAACCTTCCCCCTCCTTTTTTTTCTGTAGTGAGCATATTTAGCTTGTTAAGCTAAATCAGGATCGTTAGGCATCAAACAAATGGTGTATACTGAGTAAGACTGAGGACATGTGCTGCATGAACTACAGGCAGAAGCAAAAGAGCAACAAAAACTTAGCTGCACTTCCAGAAGGGTTTTTTTCTTATATGTGTTTGGTTCCCTCCTCTTTCTTTTTCTTCCTTCCTTCCTAACATCCTTCCTTCCTTCTTTCTTCTCTCTTTCCTTCCTTTCTTCCTTTCTGCCCTCCCTCTTTCTTTCTTAAACTTCTACCTCTTATAGTAGTCTTTCTATTCTGAAAGAGATCAAGAGAAAAAGAAATGAGGAAGGGAGAGAGGGACTGAGGGAGGGAGGAGGGACTGAGGGAGGGAGGAGCACTAAGAAGGCCTTAGCTTGAAATTCTAGTTGCCACAGCCCAGGGAGGTATGATACTATTGGATAACCTCTCTGCTTCAAGCTGAGGAATTCAACTCCCTTTTCCATATATCTCCTTTTATGGAGGACCGTTCCTCTTACAAACTTTCAGTATCTGCAGTAAAACCCCTCCTCGTATCCCACTGTCAGTACACCATCTCCCTGATAAATTGCCTTCTGCTTGGTAATACCTTGTTTAGTTTTTATTTACCAAAACTACACTTTGGAGAGGAGACAGTGGAATTTTAAAAGATATTACAAAATTAAAATTTCTGCCTGCTGCAGTTTCTAGGAACTAAAGCTGATCCTCATCAAATTATGCTAATTTACTGTATAGTGTTTAATTAAATCTTACCCCAGGCAATCTACTTCCAGGGTTTATTTTCTACAGCTTAGAACTTTCAAACATGAAAATGCCTTTCAATTTAAATTAAAAGGAAAGAAAGAAAGAAAGAAACTATTCACTGAAGTTCATTAGGAAAAAAATTTTACTTTACATCCTGGGCTTCCTTCAGCCTCTCTCCCTTTCTCATTCTTACCCTTTGTCTCTTTCTCTTTTCAGGAAAACAAAAAATGCTTCTTAGAAATTGCCTCCTTCTATTCTGAATAGTAGATGGGTACATATCTCTCTGAAATGGCAACTTCTTTTTAACTGGCCCATTTCCCAGGCAGATTGTGTTCGGCTAAACGCAGACATACGTGACTGGGGATAAGATAGGATCTCTTTCCTCAGGAAGTGACAAGGACTGCGTCGCTGCCACTGAACACGTGCCTCTCAGTGCCACCTGCTCCTCGGATTCACTTACATGTGAAAAACAAGCTGACGTTCAACAGGCGGCCTCAGCTCTTAACACACACACACACACACACGCGTGCGCGTGCATGCACGCCCAGAGCGCGTGCACACGGATGAAGTTACTCTCTCCTTTCATCCTGACCCCATCGCATGGCCCTGACTCCATCACCTTCCAGCTGCCGATAAAGAATCTTGTTCTCGGCATCTTTCCTTGTAGAAAACCCCTATACAGCCAAGAGCTGCCGAGGCTTACAGGGCTTCTGCTAAACCATCATGCAAGATTCCTGGTTCATGGGAAAATGGAACCAGCCAACCTGAAAGCTTGTAAAGTTTTGTTCCAACCAGACATTTCTTTGTCCTTGTGGAGAAAATATTACATCTGAATGTTATGACATTGCCCCAAATCTTGATTTTAAGTACACCAAATGCTTTCAAATCATCTTCCAGAGCAAGTACTATATTACCTTTATAATTTTCCATCATTTCCTAGATTTGAATTAAAACAGTGAGCACTGGCCTCTGACATCTGAATGGCACGTACAATTCAAAATTGACATAGCATCACTGAGGTGTTGACCTTTTCCCATCAAAGTCCTCTAAGCCAAGACATTCTTTTACCCTTTGTTGTGTGGACTTCTGCCCTTTCTGATTTAAGTCACAGAGAGGAGGAACAATCTCCTATACATCAAATCTACTCAACCTCTCTGGAGCACTTGTGGTAGGCAGGTTCCAAAATGGCTTCTAATGATCTCAGTCTCCTGGCTTCCCATCCTGTGTACTCCCTCCTACACTGTACTAGGTTTGGTCTGTGAGGTCAGCGAAATACTGTAGAAATGATGGTATGCCACTTCCAAATTTAAGTTATAAAAGATGACATCTTCCATCCTGGATACTCTTTCTGATCATTTGCTCCAGAAGAAGCCAGTGCCATTCCACGCAACACTCAGTCTATGGAGAAGCCCGGGTGGCAAGGAGTTCCAGTCAACAGCCAGCAAGGAACTGAGGCCTGCCATTACTAGGAGACCGGAAGCAAATCCTCCCCCGCTTAAGCCTTCTGATGAGACTTTAGCTCCTGCCAATATTTTGACTGCAATTTTGTGAAAGACTAAGTCAGAACCACTCAGCTACCTAGATTCTTGACTCATAGACACTGGGATATGATAAATGTTCATTATTTTAAGCTGCTTGTTTAAGGGCAATTTGTTACATAATAATGGGTAGCTAATATAGGAATGTCGACTATCCTATCCTTTCCTCTTCTGGTATTTCAGTCAAAGTCTGATTAGGAAAGAAATAACTTGGTTATTTATAACAGAGGGACTCAATGCAGGGGATTGGTTATACAGGTAATAGAAATGTTTTGAATTTACAGAACAGTGAGAAAACCCAGAGACTAGCAACATCAAGCTGCCATGCCCACCCTTGTACTAGAATGGCAAAAAGAGAAGGTGATGTTACCAGAGCCTGTGGGCCACATTACTCTCTATTACTCTACTCACTGTCCAACAGGACTTTCTGAGATAATGGAAATTATCTATATCTGCATCTTCCAATATGGTAGCCATTAGCAGCAGTGGCTCCTTAGCACTTGAAATGTGGCTAGTGCAACTAAAGAAATGAAATTTTGCTTTTAAGTTCAATTAATTTAAATTTATATAGCTGCATACAGCTATTTATGGTAATGGCCACAATACTGCACCTTGAAGCTCTAGAAGCTAAAGCCACAGTAGGCCATTCCCTTGGAAGCAGGAGCACTGCAGGACATGTAGCTGCTGTGTAAGGTGCCAGCAAAGTTAGGGAAGGACCAGGAGAGAGTGAGCCCTTGACATCTCTCATCCCTCTCCAATTTCCTCCCAGGGCTCCCCACTGGTGATAGCTAGTAAGGAAGCAGATTCCAGGAGCCACCTCCCTGTGGGATACAGAGGTCACTGGGGAGAAGGTATCAACTTCAAGGTAGCATATGCCCAAAAGAGAAGGACTCAAAATCGTGATGAGCTTTAGAATATCCATAGGCATATACCTTTCTCTTCATAAAGAAAACACCACTATCTTCTTTTGGATTGCACAGTAGCCTTGGATGCAGCCTTGGGACTTAGCCAGTCAAATCTTTTCTTCCAAGCAAGTACAGCCTTCTCCCTAAAGGAATTCAAGCAAGTAAATGTCTCTTCATCTTGTTCTATGTGTTGAATGGGTTATTGTGTTTTGCATGGTAAGCTGTAAACTGCTATATTAGACTTCTACTGCTATATAACAAATCAACATATATTTTAGTGGCTTAAAAGAACATATGTATTACCTCACAGTTTTCATAAAACAGGAATCCAGGCAGAGCTTAGCTAGTTCCTCTGTTCAGGATCTCACAGGCTATAATCAAAGTATTGTCTCTTCTGGAGGCTCGACTAGGGAAAAATCCACTTTCAAGTTCACTCAGAACACTGGAAGAAATCATTTCTTTGCAGCTGTAGGACTAGGGAGCCCCTCTTCTGGAGGCTACCCACAGTTCCTTATCATATGACCTTCCTGTAGGCAGTTGACAAAATGGATATTTGATTCTTCAAGACCAGAAGGAGATTTCCTTGCTCCAGTCTGCTAAGAGGGACTCTTACATATAACAAAATGTAATCATGGGCATGACACTCCATCACCTTTGCCATATAACACAACCTATTCAAGGAATTGACATCCCGTCACCTTTGCTGTACTCTATTGGTAGAAGTAAGTCACAGGTTCTGCCTGCACTCAAAGGGAGTGGATTATACAAGAACGTTACTCATTGGAGGTTCACCTTAGGTTGGGTCCTCCGTGCTGCTGGAGAACAAAGTCTAAGTTTTATTAATATTTGATGTTTATATTCTTGACAAACTTCATAGTCCTTAGCACACTAGAGCTGCTTAATAGTTTCTCGGATTAGAAAATCATATTTCCAAAGACATGCTCCATGAGGATATGTTGATGCTCAACATGCAGCAAGACGGAAAATCCATGAGCAGCAGGGTGGTACTAGAGATAAAGCGTCTGCTTGACTAGAGAACCTAGTGAGACGCCCAAGCCTTGACAGCACAGGCTTAGGTACCTAGACAGAAGCACAGACACAGTAGTTACTGCCTAATTCAGGAACATGGTATAAGATAGAAGTCATGCATATATGGCTGTGTCACAGGTCAGGATGCAGATGGAGTTTATTTGGTTGATATGTCATTGTTTTAAAAAAAAAAAATGAATTAGTGCCAACATTTTCTAATCAGGAGATTTCACACCAGAATTCAGATCTTTCTTCTATCGAAATTGCCATGATCAGCGGGATATGACTTGGGGTTACCCCCTTCAAATGAGGTGTGTATTTTCCAGTCTGATCAATCCTCACCCAGCCCCTTCATTCAGAAGTCATGTGAGTTTGCAACCTGTGATTTAAGGTAATATAACAAGGGGTCCCAGAAGGTGAACCAGGCTCAACCCCCAGAAACAGAGGAAATGATTAAACTTCAGAAGTCCAGACAGGCTGCTGAGATTTTGGGGTGTCTAGATGTGAAGAACATTGACCAGAGAGACACTCTACTGAGAGCAAAGCCAGATTAAAGTTATAAGGAGACTCTACAGACCACAGCCTTTACAGAGGAACTCAGGACAGGGACAGGAAAGGCAGCCACTTCTATGGAGGCCAGCTAAAAAAGTACCTTTGTGCTACAGAATCCTATGATCAGAACTGGAGCATTGAAATACATAGGATTCAGGGATTCTGCCTTGGTGCCCTTATTCACAAAGCAGTACACTTGGAAAGGGGGCTTAATGCTCCTTTCCCACCAGAGTGAAAGGGCAAAGAACAGAGCTCCATCCCCAAAAGAGGACCGGCTCAGAAACTAGAGATGGGACCTAAGTCAACATCTAGAAATTCAAGTAAATTCCATGAAGAGATGGGGTAAACAGCTGGGGCTGATAAAGAGATTTCATTCCACTTAATTCTTCAAGTATAAGAATCCAAATTTGTTTCAAGAAATGTTTCTCTGGTTTTCTTCAGAATTAAGGTGTTAAATAGTCTGTCTCCTCCTTCCCTTAAAAACATTAAAATCATTGAATCTCAGACATATTTAAAATCATGAATGCAGAGCTTTGGGAACAATTAGCAGAGTTTCTACTCCAAAGGAGAAATTGTTATTTTTGTGAATTTTCTCAAAGTGGTGGATAAACAGATTATTCTTCTCTGAAATATTTTTTTTCTGTCCTTTTCTTCTTATACCACCTTTCCTATTTCTTAGTCATCCCCTATTTAGATGTAGGGAAGGATCAATTTCCTGCTAGTAAATTTCTGAATACTTAAACTTCCTGTCAGTGAATTTCTAATGCTTGGTACAATCGCTTGTGATGATTAGTTGCAAGTAATTACGATCCACTTTCACCACTGGACGCTCACAGAGAGATGTGGTTTCTTATTGACTGGCAAACTTCTCAACCATGCTTGGCAGCCATTCCTATTCTTAGTTTATAAAGGGCCTAAGTGGTGATGAAAGGGAGGGGTGTCAGGATCAACCACGATGATGATGGGGTTTGTTGGACAATTGCACAAAGCAGCGGCAACCAGGTAGGTCTCAATGGAGGAGAGCCCATCTCAATGCTGCCCATACCACGGTTAGTTTCATATGCCAAGAGCGGCATGTATTTAACCCTTGGTGCTTAGGCATGCCACAAGCTACAAAGAGCAAAATAAAACTTGCCCTGAGAAAAATATAACCTGGAATTATGATGGAGGTGAGAGCAGTCTTGAGAGGAGGAGGAAAAGAAATTCAGTGGTCGGAGACCTATAAACATAGTTTGTGGCATGGAAGAAGATGCAGATCACAGTTTTGGGGTCCTCAATCTCACTTTCATCTGATGCTTTTTTAGCGCATCTGAGAAAATGAATCACATGGAACAGGAATGATTTATTCTTCCTTCCAATCCTAACCTCTGCTGGTCTACTTACTATCTGGTTATTCAAAACTATTAAACAAGGAGAAAACATATATGTTGTGGGTGTGGTGTGTGTGTGTGTGTGTGTGTGTGTGTGTGTAAGACATCAAGTCCGAAGATGACAAATTGAGGCTAAGAGCCATGCAAAATTCCAATTCTCATTGGATAGTCTGGTTATATACTGCTGAGTAACAAACTTCCCCAGCAACACTCATTTATTTAGCTCATGAAATTATAAATTACAGATAAAATATTGACTTAGACTTATAGATATTGACATGAAAGGCTCTCTAGATTTATTGTTAAGTAAAAAATAATAAAAATAAATGAAGAAGTTGCAAAACAATACATACTGTATAGTCCAATTTCCAGAATTACAAAACTCAAAGACACAAAATAGAACCATAAAAACCATATATGAATATATGGTTTTGAAATATATACAAAGTGGTTACTCCTAAGGAGGGAAGTGAGTAAACAGAGACCTATCTATTTTATTCTAAATACTTCTGTATTATCTGAATTTGTGAAAATACATGTAGTTATTACTTAAGTAATTAAAAGTAAATATATTAATTAAATAGACTTTACAAAGCCACTCTGGAATCAATTTTCTTGGTATATCAATGACTACAACCCATCATCCAATAATTGATCAGTGTCACTTAAATTGGCCACCAATATTTCCCCTTACTCTTCTTTTAAAAGATTTATTTATTTATTTGAGAGAGAGAGAGAGAGGGAGCCAGGGAAAGGGCAAGAAGGAAAGCGAGAGAGAGAATCCTCAAGCAGACTCCCTGCTGAGCATAGAGCCCAATGTGGAGCTCCATCTCAGGACTCTGAAATCATGACCTGAGCTGAAATCAAGAGTCAGATGCTCAACTGACTGAGCCACCCAGGCACCCCTACTTCTGCTTACTCTTATACTCAATAGATTTTATTATCCATTTAAGACACTCAACACTTACTCTTAAGTTTGAAAACGACAGGCCTTTGCTTCCCAATGAAGCCAGTAAGTACATGAAAGCAAGAATCTTGTCTCATATTTTATTTCCTGCCCTCCCACCATCTGGTTCATTGTTAATGTACGTAATAAATATTTGATAAATATCAGGTAAATTTAACTCACGCTAAGTCTCCTTTATAGGCTAAAGATTTAATTGTTGTAAATGTTTAAAAGGACAGAGACTACATACATACAGGAATACAAACATCTCCCTAAAATTTACACCTTTTAGTGAATATTCTCCATAGTCATCAGTTTGAATTATGCAGAGGCAGAAGAGGGCAGGGAAGGAAGTGCCCTTTTAACAGACTGGTTATCTCTGTTTTCTGTGTCCTGTGTCACTTTAAAAGCTGTCTTAAAATAGTGTATTAGTGTGTTTTTTAGAACTAAGAAGGAAGTGATACAAGACAGAGAAAACTTTTGAGATCTGTGGATAAAATTATAAATATAAAATGTTACAGCATTATTGATAAGGCAAAATTTAGAAACAAGCTAAATGTTAAAAATAGAAATATTCAAATAAATTAAGATCTCTACTTCAGAAAATGTTGCATAGACATGTTTCTGAGATCTAGTTCAACATAGTAAATGGAACCCATATTTTTACGTCTCCTCTACCCCTAATTCCTATTTAAATGAATAGCTGAGGTTGAAAACAGGGAAAATGTTATGCTAGCCCTGGAAATCAGGTGAGGATGTTATTTACAAGCCAGACATTTTATTTATATATTTTTTTCTTTTTTTATTATTATGTTATGTTAATCACCATACATTACATCATTAGTTTTGATGTAGTGTTCCATGATTCATTATTTGCGTATAACACCCAGTGCTCCATGCATTACGTGCCCTCTTTAATACCCATCACCAGGCTAACCCATCCTCCCACCCCCCTCCCCTCTAGAACCCTCAGTTTGTTTTTCAGAGTTCATCGTCTCTCATGGTTCATCTCCCCCTCCGATTCCCCCCCTTCATTCTTCTCCTCCTGCTATCTTCTTCTTTTTTTTTTAACATATAATGTATTTTTAAAATATTTATTTATTTATTTGAGAGAAAGAGAGCGCACAAGTGAGCGGGGGGAGGTGCAGAGGGAGAGAGAGAATCCTGAAGCAGACTCCCCCTGAGCATGAGCCTGAAGCAGGGCTTGATCTCAGGACCCTGAGATCATGACCTGAGCCGAAACCAAGACTTTGCTGCTTAACTGACTGAGCCACCCAGGTGCCCATACAAGCCAGACCTTCTAAGTAACTAAGTAAAAATCAGACTAGATAAAGAAATAGAAAAATAAAATACCACCTGAGAAATTAATGAAAGGGACTCCCATCCAAGGTGAAAAAAAATTGTTTAAAAAATGGCAAAGAAACATTTGCAAATACCAAATAATTTGTGAAAGTATATGAATACATAGTTATAATCTAGATTGAAAGTCACAGATAATTCGGGAGTTTGTCCTCTTCTATGTTCTCCTCCAGGAAGACAATATAAAAAAAATAATCTTTCTCAACTTACCACTTTACAAGAGAGGCATCGATATTTTTTTTTTCATTCTTAATTTAAACTTTTTTTTTTAATTTAAGATAGTTGTTAGGGTTTTCTGGATAGTCAGACTTGCAGATAGTTAGATGACTCAAGACTAAAAGAAAATGTCCTCACCATCTTCTTTAATCTAAATATGAAAGGCAATTAAATTAAACATTCAAGGCCAAGTCCTTGAAAAAGAACAAAGTCTTAGGTACTGTGTATGGCCAAAATAGAAGAGAGAAGTGGCACCTCCTAATCTCAGACTTCTAGTCACTGAGCCAAAAATTCTCATAGACCTACATCTATCATGAGGATGAGCTGCCGACAGAAGTAGCACTAGTGACCCTTTTGGACCATGGGGTTTGGCTCTCCAAAAGTGCTTATTCCCAGAAAAGCCACAAGATCAAGTCAGTCCTCAAAACATCCTCAGAACATTACAGATTTCCATTGCATGCCCAGGGCTCAAGCTTCACACGGGACCCTCAAGTCTTATTCATTAGCAGGTGTTCATCCCTCAGCAATCCATGTCTTCTGAGGTCCTCCCCCATCACATTGCATACTGATTTATGTTGGCTTAAAAGCTCTATTATTGGGGTGCCTGGGTGGCTCAGTTGGCTAAGCAGCTGCCTTCAGCTCAGGTCATGATCTGGAGGTCCTGGGACTGAGCCCCTGCTCAACAGGGAGTCTGCTTCTCCCTCTCCCTCTGCCCCTCCCCACAGCTTATGCTCTCTCTCACTCTCTCAAATAAATAAAATCTTAAAAAAAAAAAAACCTCTATTATTTGTATCACTACTGTATCTTGTTTAACAAGGCAAAGTGTATAACATTATTAACTAAAGTTTTCTTCTGTTAAAAGCTATAACTTGTTCTTTCCTGTCATAGTAGTAATTAATAAAATTACTAGATTTTATTAGTATTATAGTAAAATTTATTAACAGTAATAAAAATATAGTTTGAACAATTCAATGAAGATAGAGGTAAAGGGAGGAATGAAAATTGTTTGAATTGATATAAAGCAAATTTAAAAATCATGTTATCAAAGACTGTGGGAAATTCTAACAATACTCTTAATATACTCTAAGTAAAGAATGTTAAAAAGAAAACCACAGGCCCAAAATGGTATCACTCTGGTTAGGGCCCCAAGCCAGTAAACTGGGGCTAAATACCTAAACTGACTGAAATTTCAACCTCTCCCAGAAATGTAGTTTTAACAAGTCAGTCAGAAATTTTCTGATGAGTGCCAAGAATCTGCCATGGGAGCCCTCCTCATTCCCCAAAGGAAGATGAGGCAATCTGCATAAGACCCCCTTGCCCTACCCTCCAAGGGAAAATTATCTTTTCTGGAACAATCGTCGCTTTTTTTTTTTTTTTTTTTTGCTTATAACTTCTTGCCCCACCCTCCTTCCTACAAAAGCCCTCCATTTTGTACAACTCCTTGGAGCTCCCCTCTACTTGCTAAATGGGATGCTGCCTGATTCATGAGTCATAATAAAGCCGATTAGAACTTCACATTTATTTGGCTGAATTTTGTTTTTTAACAAGAGTACACTCTCAATTTTGTTTAAAAAAGAAAATGTTTGTATATATTTCTATTTAGGTATGTATGTATACCTGTGTTCATGTATAGATACATATGTACACATATATATGTACACATATTTACAGGTTGACAAAAGATACCTCCAGTATTTGTCATCTCTAGATGCTAAAATTATCTATAATTCATTTTCTTTCAAGTATTCAAAATTTCCTATAATCAACACATCTTAAACTGGTAAAAAGTAATCATTTTAAATTTAAAAAGCTTAATATAAGCAACAAAGATGAACAAAGTTCTTTTCCTTATAATAGATTAGAATTATAAATTCAAAAGCAGGGTAAAACAGAACCTAAAGGCAAGCCAATGTTCAATACAAAATGAACAAATTTTTAGTACTTATTGTAGTCGATTTCATTTACCTAGTGATGCTTTAACTATAAACTTGTGCAATATTCTGAATTCAAGTCAATATTTTTGATAAATAACAATACTCGGTAAGGTTAAATCAGTCAATATCCTACTATAAAGGTTTTCTTGATTTTTCATTTTTGTTTCTATTTCGGTATACACTGAAAAAAGTCCCGAACTTATGGTCGGAGACTGGAATTCAAGAATGTATCTGACATTTTCTAACTGTGTAAATTTGGCTGTCACTTAACATCTCTGAATCTCTCAGTGTCCACAAAGCACAAAACTTTGTTACACATTTTCACTTCTTCACAGGATTACTGTGATGAACTGATGTAATTTTGGAACTTTGTGTAAAATTATATAAAGAGAATTGTAAAAAAAATTTAAAAATTAAAAAATTAAAAAATTAAAAATAAAGAGAATTGTATTAGTTTGGTGCTCTAGGTTCTTTGGTTTTGGTACAGCCACCTGTAATTGCTAATGGCAAACCATAGTAAAAAAAATTTTTAAAAAGCTTTAAATTTAATAAAGGAATAGAAAACATTTCCTAGTATATCACCCAAAAATACCAAAGAAATGATAGAAGGAGGGCACAAAGTGAAAGATAAATATGATTCAGTTGAATTACTCACATACCACCAAATGGAGAAGTGAGTTCCATGCATAAGTTTATAATTCAGGTCATGACCAAGATACATTAGATCATGAAAAAATGCTTGCCTTTAAGTCATTAATATTTTTGAAAGTCAAAGAACTAATCATCAGAAAATCTATCACTAAGATACAGATTCAAATGTGGCTGCAAAAAAGTCACACAGTATCTGTCTAGCCAAGATTATATAGCTCAAATTGTAATTGATGGTAGTTCATTTTTATGAGACTTTAAATTTTGTAAATAGTCTTTGATTGAAAATAAGATGATTGCAATGTAGTATAACAGAAGACAGTCACTGATGATAGTACATGAAATCTGACAACAAATTGAAATACTTGGACAAATAACAGAGAAACACTCAAATACCTTAGTAACAGACATAATTATGATAATAAAATTATGTATCAAACTAATTCTTAAAGGGCAAGTATGTATTTGTATATAGGAAGGCTATATAATATGCATATATATAAGTCTAAGAACATTAAGAAATTCTAAGAGCTACATAAGGCACTAGAATTAAACATAGACAGTTACCAATTAATGAGGGCAAATATTTAATCATACATATGCATAATGCATCAGAGCTTAGTCATGTAGCAATTTTACACAGTACAAAAATGATTAAAGATGAAAGCAGAAAAAAAATATGTAGGTAACGGCAATTGTCCAGTTACTGGAATTTCTGCTCATAAACTATTATTACACTTTTATTATACCCAGTTATCTGGGGTCCTATCATATTTTGATGACACTTTGATGACTTCATTATTATAACTGATTCTTTCAATAAAAAATGGCCATCCCAGTAATTGAGAATTAAAATGTATTTAACACAAAAACATATTACAGATTTTCTTATTTTGCTTCATTTTGTTTCTTAGTAGCTCCCTCAGATTAACATTATCACCACCATACAAGGAATTTAGGTGAGATTTGTTTCATTGAGTCTTGACTTTTTGTATTAATTAGAACATATTTCCCCCAACTGTAACTAGGATTGATACCGTAGTAAGAAGTAACCAAATCTAATGGAAGATAAAGCCAAGAGAGATACAAAATTTATAAGGATTTACATGCAGAAAAATGGCATTTCAAACTCTTAGGGAAAAACAGAATTCATTGGTACTATGCTCAATGCACAAACTCTATCTTAGGTCTATGGTACCTTAATTAGCAGAGTGCCTGGCACATAATCAACAACCAGTAAAAAACATTATTGAGTAACTCAGTGAAGAAAAAAAGTTCAAGAAAAATATTTGTTAGTTTTCAACCACATAGAAATTTAAGACTATAAAGAAAAAAATCAAAATAACAGTTTTTAAAAATGGCAATGGTTATTCCTCATTCAGCTTTGTGTAAGCTTTATTAAGCAAAACAAATAACCAAAAAACAAAAGAAGAAGAAACAAGATATCATGGAAAATTTGGGTAGATCCAAATACATAAAAATGAAAAAGTCTGTAAGAGAGAAAAAATACAATTAAAAGAAAAATTATAAAATAGGAAAATACATGTCATACGTTATGAAGAGAGTTAGTTAGAATTTGACAAATCAGAAAAAAAATTCTAAGATAAATTAGCCAAGGATATCAATAGGTAAATCACAAAATATATATAAATGGTCAATAATCCTGAAAAACAAGCTTACTAGTAATGAAATAAACACAAATGAACACCATAATGAAATGCCATTTTTTAAAGATTTTATTTATCTATTTGAGAGAGAAAGTGAGCAAGAGAGAGAGAGCAAGAGAGAGAGCATGAGCAGGGGGAGAGGCTGAGGGATAAGCAGGCTCCCCACTGAGCAAGGAACCCAATGCAGGGCTCTATCCCAGGACCCTGGGATCATGACCTGAGTCTAAGGCAGAAGTTTAACCCACTGAGCTACCCAGGCACCCCCAAAATGCCATATATTTTTTTAAGATTTTATTTATTTATTTGACAGAGAGAGAAAGAGCACAAGCAGGTAGAGTGGCAGGCAGAGGGAGCCAGAGAGGCAGACTCCCCCGCTGAACAGAGAGCCCAACCTGGGGCTGGATCCCAGGACCCTGGGATCATGACCTGATCTGAAGGCAGATGCTTAACTGACTGAGCCACCCAGGCACCCCTGAAATGCCATTTTAAGCTAAAGAATTGCCAAAACCTAAAATAAAAGATAATATCGAAGTAGAATCTTCCCAAAAGGCAATCAGAAAGCATAGATCAAAAGCTGCAAAAGCATACTATAATGTTACCTATTATTCCATATTTACTTCAAATCAGTTATCAAATGTACACATTAATACTGATACACAAGATAGTTCTATATAATATTTACAATAGAAAAATCTAGATGCCTATAGCAGATATAATTAATTGCTCCCTACATTCTATTCTCCCCTTCTTTATTTTGTAATAACACCACCACTCTCCTCCCCAGGTTTTATAAGATGACATTTTTATAAGGAAGTAACTTGACCTTCACATAAAGAGCAAGGACATGGTGCTCATGAAATAATTCCAACTACAAAAAAAGGGCAAAACCCTTGGAAGATGGAAGAGAAATAACACAGAAGAAATCTGGATTTCTAGGGGACCTCACAGAGCAAAGCTACTCATCACAGCCAGGCCACCTGCTTATCTCTGTGCTCTATCAAGAGAGAGAAATAAACTTCTGTTGTATTTGAATGACTAAAGGTCTCTTTGTTCCAGCTGCTTAGTCTCTACCCTAATTAACACAATGTCCGACAATATGGGATTACCTAAATAACTTCATTCATTTCATAGAACACTAATCAGCTATTGAAAATCATATTTCTGAAAAAAAAATGTAAGAAATGGGAAATGTTCATGGTGTGGAGATTACTTACTTATCTGGAAAAAGCTGATTAGTAAATAACAGATATAATAAATATATTAATATCCCAATTTAGAGATAGAAAAAATATATGGGTTAAAAGAGAGAAGAGCAAAATGTAACAATGGTTCTAGATTTGGGGGAATACAGATCATTGATTTTCCTAATTTGCCATGATGACTTTGTGTTCTTTTGACAGAATATAATAAAACTGGGGGAAATGTTAAAAAAATAAAATTTCTGATAGAGGAATTAAAATTCTACAATTGAATGAAGAGGTGCTTATACCTGGATATTTAAAGAGTGGATCCAGAAGAATGCAACAGTTACATTGAAAAGTAAACTGCTTTCCTCATAGTGGGAGCTTAATACATGTTTATTAAATTGAACCCAAGCAAATATATTTTCCATGAGACTATGTGGTAGCATTTTAATGAACTCTTATTAAAATAGCAGGTTAAAGTTTAGCTGTAGTTTTAAAATTTGCCACTATTTACAACATATTTAGCAATAGTTCTAGGATGTTGCTATGGATCTATTAATTTTTTTCACATTAAATAATTCCAGTAAGTACTTATTTATCTTTTTGTGTGGCTTAAAAGCTGATGTGATATTCAACACCTAAAGTTCTGTGAGTCATTCAGCTTGCTTGGGCAGAAGATTGAAACTTATTGAATATACCCCTGAAATGGAATCATGGAAAGCTGAACAAGTGAATACAAATGTAAAATAGCAATTCACGCAATTTTGTAGGTGATACAGAATTACAAATTCAAAAACATAGGACGATCTTCTTTTTCATGCTGATTTCTTTATTACTACGCAATATTTTTCTATTGAGTTATATTTTTTTGAGTTATTTCAAATACAGGCAAAGGATAGGAAATAGTAGACATTTTCAGAATTTATGTTTCCATCTAAACTTCCCAACCCAACTGAGCCTAAACACTTTAAAATATATTTTAAATGTGTCAGCCAATGACAGGTAAAATTCTTCTCTGGGGATTCCATTAAACTTTAAGATGACCTGATTTTTCAGTGACTTTAAGATGATCACAAAGACTAGAATGAATAAATTCTGACCATCCCAAACACAAGACCAAAGATCAAGGTTTCATCAGCCCTTGTCCACATGATTGTCAGTTCAATTCTTAATGAGTCAATTCAGACAAATGGATTTGTTGAATATCCCCAAGTAGAAATAGCTACAATTAAAGTAGCTCTAAATTTACCAGTCACATTATGTGAATTCAACTGAGAGGTCTCAAAACACAAAAACATGAAAGCAAATGCCCTGAGGCGGCAGTTTATCTCCTGGTAGAGATAAGGTGACCCTCACGGATGATTCCAGCATTCTTCTAATTCTCTGCATCTCATATTTTAGATAAAAGTTTGAGGAGAGATGATATCCCACCTTATTAAGCGTATCTTCCTTTGCCTGATCAATTCTTCAGGTTTCAGGACAAACTTCACTTGCTTAGGGAAGCCTCATGACTCCCTGCCTCTCCCACTCCACAGTCTGGGTTAGATGTTCTGCTAAATGCACCCTCATCACTCTACAGGATTTCATCACGGGCTTGGCACGGTCACTTATCCATAACCTCCACTTAATCCCATGGAGAATAGAACGATTTCAAACTTATTTATTGTTTTATCCCCAGCAATTAGCACTATTCCTGGCAGAAAATAGGCACTCAATTGTCAGACGACTGAATGACTGACTGACTGACTGACTGAACGAACAACTAATGCCAAAAAAATGAAAGGGTAAGGCAGACCCGCCATTTCTTCACCTGCTCTCCTGGGTCAGGCTTCAATTTTGCATTTGGGTTGTAGGAAGTGGTTATTTTACTATCATCTTCTCACTGAGCTTCAGGCCTCCCTGAATACCAGTTACTACCTGGGAAGGCAGAACCCACTCTTCTGCTCTTTCTGCATCACATATCCTTTTCTTGTTTATGACATTTTGAACAATAAAAAGAAAAAGACACAGTAGTACTTTTTGCTAATTTTCCAAAAGTCCATCAATTACTCCTAACCCATAAGAAAAGGCTTCTTTTCTTGGCTGTATATTGGAGCTCTATCTGATAAAATCTATGAGCACTGAATGTAGATGAAATATTTCAATATAGTACGCATATAAGAATATGTAGTAACATAGCTTACATTATTTTCTAGATGTCAAGATAATCTCCACATAAAAGCAAATTTGTACAGATTCAATCCGAAGTAAATTAAGGTAATAATGAGAAGTTAGGTGAACTTAGTTGCAGATTTGAACCATGACTATTACTATCACTTTTCCCGTCCACCAGCTGGGTTCCCCAAAGTCAGAAAATCTAGTAGAACAAGGAAGATGTACAGAGACTCAAGCGCCAGTGGTTGCCTCTGGCTCAATCACAGGGTTGAGATCATAAATTTGTACTGCTAATCTAATTTCCCCATTATGAAATTTACAGACTATTTCTTCTTTATATTCCAAACACTTTGCCACCCAACTGTGGTCCCCATCTGGCTGTAGCTTTCTCTGTATCAGTCCTGATTTTCTGGTTGATGATTCTACTATGGAAATTGTTTTTGAACAAAATGTTACAGAAAACAATCTCAGCTGCTGAAGAAATAGATTCGAAAATATCCTGTTTTAATTTGTCTACCTTAAAAATCTAGAAAAATGGAAGCTTAATTTCCAGTATCTAAGAAAACTCAAGATAATTATATTTTTTAAATAACAATTGAGAAGGGTTCAGTTCAAAATCTAGCGTAATTTTTTTTTTTTTTAAGGAGTGGGAGAGAGGCAGAAGAATGGCATTTATGCTTGATGTTTAGTGTTAATGGTTTACTGTAGTCCTCACTTGCTGCCCAGTTTCTATCATTCCACCAAGCTGGTGCCATTGAAGGGATGTGAATATTTGCTAACACTGCCAAGTTAAGTATGCATATTTTAATGATGCTTTTAGAATACATTTACAAGAGGCTCCAAAGATAAAGATCTTATTACATTCTACTTGAGACAATTGAAAACTTCAAATATATTGGAACCTTATTGGCAGAAAAAGCTCTCAAAAAATGAGGCCAAGTCTGCACATGAAATGAGAAGAGGAAAATTGAGGCAATTACCCAGATCTTTCAGGATAAGAGAAACATCTTAGCCTTTATATGTCTACCCACTAAAGCAAATGCTTGCTTTTCTTTCTCTTTTTTTTCCCTATTTTCTTTTTCTTTCTTCGGGTATGAAACAGAGAGATAATTGTGGCAAGTTCCTATTTCAGCAAACCTGCACTAAAACAAACATAAATGCCTGACATTTCAAGTCCAGCTGGAACTTGCATTTTGCCACTCTCGTGGGGAGGGAGCAGGTAGTGAGAGTAGGAGTTTCTGGTCTCCCTTACTGCCCAGTTATTACAGTCCTAAGAAGCTCTGGGCTAAGAAGACAAAGGGAGACAGCTTATAGCAGCAAGAGATTTTGCTCCATGCCTTGGGCAGTGACTTCCGGAGATCTGGATGCTAACTTGAGCTTTCGAGTTATGCCTGCATTCCAACCCCTGTTTCTTAGTTACTAAGCAAATGCTTTACTCTCTGGGCCTCCAAGTCTTCATCAGACTAATGGTACCTAACCTGATGCCTGGTAGTGAAGAGTAAATCACAAAATAACATAAGCAAAACACTTAGTATTGTACCCATAGATAACATGGGCTTGGTCAACAGGAACTATTTGTCAGAGTTAGTTTGCAATGGGGTCCAGTAGTGGTTCAAATCCTATATATGTATATATGTATGCATAAATAAGTGCTTTTTCATAGTCTTAAAGTATAAGTGTATCAGCTTTTGGGACTAGCTAGCCCTGTATCATAGAAAGAAGACTGTCTGGAGACCTTTGTTAGCCCAGCACTCCCATGTCAAGAGACCTCCGTCCCTTTCCTTTATAGCACATTCATTGCATCCACACCCAATGTAAAATACGATTTTGTCTGCTCAAATACTTGAAAGGATGTTTAATTTTTGTTGAATATAAATTTAAATTTAGTTATGATTTGATTTCTCAGCAACCGTCACCATCTTTTGTAATCTGAGTACAGTCTAATCTATAATTGTTTTCCAAATGTAATACAATGTTATGACAAATATAACAATTTCTGAAGATTAATATAATAATTAACATATTAATTTTAATTAGGACCATTCCTGAGTGAGGAAAAAAAAATTCACTGATTACTTAAGAGATGTAGGTTTAAATTCCAGCTGTGTGACCAGAATAAAGCACTTGGTCTTTCTTTATGAAATGGGCATATCATCACTGTCTCCACCTCCTTCATCCATATATTGTGATGCTCACATGAAAGAAAACAGGTGTAGGTACCCTGTGACACATAGGAACATTAGTACATGAATGAACAAATGGAACAAAAACAATAGTAGCTGCCTCAAAGTTAAATCTAGACTCTTCCAGTCTTTCTACATCCTTTGTAATAAGTACTAACAAAGAGCATCCTGGGGGAGAGCAAATGGGGGTAGAAGAGCCTACATCTATGCATACCAAGAAGGAAAGTAGCAAATCTAGGACCTAGTGGCTCTAAGTCCTGCCTCAGAGCTGTGGCCCAGGGAGGTCCATGCCACACTCAGTGACCAACACTCCTTTCCTCTGCAAAGCTAAAAGCCTTAGGAGATGGGGGTCTTTTGATTAGAACCCACCCTTCAGTAGCCATGCACATGGCTCAAGGAAGGGCCCCACAAGTCGCTTACTCTGGCTCTCTGGAAACTTCTGTGGCTTTCATCAGAGTTATGAAAGTGAAACGAGGCCAGACATCTTTCCAGGGCCAAAATGGTTCGGAAACAAAAATACGCCATGCAGCAAACCCACCTAAGCCAAGGCAGCTGAATAAGCACCCAGCTCACAGCACAGGAAACCCGGCTGCCCTGTAAATAAAATTAACGTAATGAGACTCTGTCGCCATCCCATGTCTGAGCTGAAAAGTGATTTCTGCCAAGCCCTGTATCCAATCAGATAATCATGTCTCTGAATAAGCATGAGACTTTTAGCTAGAGACTTTTCAATGGAAATTTGGAGCACCCATGCACCAAAATATTTTCTTTACGATCGATCTCCCTGAAGAATTATAACACCAACAAGACTTTTCCCATTCTGTGATTTTAGTAGCTAGTTACTTGCAGCAAACTATTTTAACTGAGGAATGGCCTTAAGAGTGAACATATACCTAAGGGAGGCAGGAAGGAGGGAAGGAGACACAGAGAGAGAGAGACAGAAAACCAGGAAGAGACAGAAAGAGAGAGAGAGAAAAAAAAAAAGAGGTTTTCACTGTCCAAAGTACTTTTCCTACAGCCCCCAAACTAATAAAGAATGAATAGTTTAGATACCATCTCTATTCCCTTTGCAATAGAGTATCCAATGAGAGTGGCTCTCAAAGGTTTTTTCCATGAGGAAAGCAAATTCACTCATAGAAACAAGAAGAGCAAAGAAAATTGTTACAGATATGTCACAGCCTTATCTCAATAAGCCTGGCTGTGTGTTTAGATCCTTGCTTGAATTAATACATCCCACTAAGCAACCTTGCTGCCTCCTGTAGCCTGTGAACAAGAGAGGCGATCAACGGCAGGCGACAATACTGTATGAGTTCCTTGTGGCTGAAATCGATGACTAATCCTGCCTAGCTGGAACGAATAAAATGGTAGGAAATTGGCTGACTGCAGAGTGGCTTTTACAATATTTGCATTGAAAAACTTTTAATAATACGCTCAGCCACGGTAGTCAACCTTCCATAGAAATACAACAGATTAGCTAGGTGACCCCACACAGATTAATTCATCCTGCTCCATGTATTTCCCTCTGAATGTGTTATCTAACTTTGTGTTTCACGAGGCTGCAGATCTTCTCTTTCTCTGGTTACTCTCCAAGGGAACAGGTCAGGACTCTACCCATTGTGGACTCTAAAGAGTGGTCCCAGTTGATTGTCTTAGGTGAGACCTAGAGATGCTTTAGGGATACTGGAAGGATGATGGTTGGGAACATGACAAATTGAGACTCGCCTGAGTACATAATTTTAAAAATTTAGCTTTTGGAAGCAGTCCTGAAAGTTTATAAAGTTAACTTGTAAATAAGCTGAGTAGAAGAAATTAGCAAAAAAACAAAGCCTGATTTTCATTTCCTGTGTAGCTGGTTTAAAAAAAAAAAAAAAAAAAGCAAGTTATAAAAGGAAATTCTTGAAGTGTCTGCTCCTGGGTGGTTGGAGAGGAAGAGTGGAATGAACTGTGGATTCTTGAGGATTCAGAATAAATCTCACTACACTATAGTGATATGAAGTGCAGTGGTAAACATCGGTGCTTGAATCACCATGACAAATAACTGAAACTCTCTACACCTCACTCCCCTCACCAATCACATGGGAATGCTATCTATCAGAATTTTGCCGAGAATTCAATGAGATAAAGCACATTAATGCTATAAGTACACCTCACAAAGGGTAAATATTTGATAAACATGGACATAATTATAGTGCTAATGCAGAGTGTAAACTTGCCAAACAACATTACCCACGTGCCTCGGCTGTGAAAGTTTACACGAACACAATCATGTGCCACCTAGAATTAGAATTTAATTCAGATACAAAATTCGTTCTAGTTATTTAAAAGCATACTAAAATGTAATGACTTAAAAAATTTTTATTCATTGCTAAAGCTAAGTCTGCGGGGAGTTAAAAATTAAAATATTTGGGGCGCCTGGGTGGCTCAGTTGGTTAAGCGACTGCCTTCGGCTCAGGTCATGATCCTGGAGTCCCGGGATCGAGTCCCGCATCGGGCTCCCAGCTCAGCGGGGAGCCTGCTTCACCCTCTGACCCTCCTCCCTCTCATGTGCTCTCTCTCTGTCTCATTCTCTCTCTCAAATAAATAAAATAAAATCTTAAAAAAAAAAAAAAAAATTAAAATATTTGAAGGATGACAGAACAAAGCAACAATCCTAAGTGGAGATAGGCCCTGATACCTATACAGTTGACCCTTGAACCATCTGGGGGGCTTGGGGCACCGACTCTCACGGAGTTGAAATTATAATGTGTAACTTCTAACTCCCCAAAAACTTAATTATTAATAGCCAATTGTGGACCAGAAGCCTTAGCAATAACATACAGTTGATTAACACATTTTGTATGTTATATGTATTATATACTTTATTCCTACAACAAAGCTAGCGAAAAATATTAAGAAAATCACAAGGAAGAAAAAATACATACACAGTAGCGTACTGTATTGATTTTAAAAAGTCACATATAAGTGGCCCCGTGCAGTTCAACCCCATGTTGTTCAAGGGTCAACTGTATACATCACAGATAATGTCCCTCTCAGCTAAGACCTCTATCAAAGAACATTAAGCTAAATGCATTTCTTCTCCTCCCCAGAGCTTCTGTTTACTATCTTTGCCAAGGCATCTTACAATATAAGCGTGATTTTTCAAGATACTAAAATTTAGTTTTTGGAGTTCAAAGCAGAATCTACAAACTCAGATCACCTTAAGAGTTGAAGTCTTTAGACTACCATTTAATTCATCTTCCACCCCATGTAAAAATCCTTACCTGGAGAGCTATCAGTTACACATCTGAACACTAACCATTACAAGAGCTCATTGCCTCCTAAGGTTTTCCACTCCAACTTCACACGGTTCTAATAGTTTGAAAAGTTCTTCATGCGGAATTGCATTCCACATCCTTATAACTATTTCTACCACCTGCTAGAACAATGCAGAATTAATCTATTTTCTCTTCTATATAAAAGCCCTTTAAATAAAGATTGTTAACAGGGCAGCCCAAAAATCTTTCTCCCATAAGCCAAATATCCACAGTACCATCAGAGAGCTATTGTATTTTTTTTGCTTCATGGAAATTAAAACTCATGTTTTAATTTCATGGAAATTCTCTGATCACTCTCCTCTTGGCTTATCAGTGAAGCACCTAATAGATAGCCACAACCTGATGGGAACTGAAAAGCACAATTTGGGACAGGTCCATCAGCTTCCTTGGACCTGATATTAACCTGCTTCTAATACAATTCAAAAAGAAATTACAGTGTTTAATAGCTACATCATTCTGTTCCCTTGTAGGAGATTTGGTTTGTATAAAAACCTGCATGTGTTTATTTTAACAACAGTCCAGATAGGTCTCCCTCTCTGTTCTTTGTTTTCTAACCTAAACAATTGAATTTGGATTTAATCATGTTCAATGAGGTTGGGTTGGTTTTGGCTATTTGTTCCAACTGGCCTACAACATCCTGAACTCCAAATTTATTATGTGATCTTCAGGTTTCAGGTATTTGTATAGCTTTTCAGTCCACATCCAAGTTGTTGACCCTTTTTGAAAGGGACAGATACAAAGGCAGAACAGTGAGGCTGGGTGTTCCTACGCCGCCTATCTCAGAGTAAAATCTGATGACCATGTTCTTTATTGACGGCTTTCCAATTTGTCAACAGAAAATCAGTAAAACTGTCAAATGTCTTGCTCGAACTAATGAAGACCTGGATATTTTTAAAATATCACTCAATTTTATAAGTCGAGTAATTAATGTATTAAAAAACAAGCCAAGGGTAACTTGTGTGCCTGTCCTTTTGAAACACAGAAAACAGTGTGGAGGTGCCTCAAAAAGTTAAAAATAGAGCTACCCTATGACCCAGCAATTGCACTACTGGGCATTTACCCCAAAGATACAGATGTAGGGAAAAGAAGGGCCACATGCACCCCAACGTTCATAGCAGCAAAGTCCACAATAGCCAAACTGTGGAAAGAGCCAAGATGCCCTTCAACAGATGAATGGATAAAGAGGATGTGGTCCATATATACAGTGGAATGTTACTCAGCCATCAGAAAGGATGAATACCCAACTTTTGCATCAACATGGATGGAACTGGAGGAGATTATGCTAAGTCAAATAAATCAAGTAGAGAAAGTCAATTATCATATGGTTTCACTTATTTGTGGAACATAAGGAATAGCATGGAGGACATTAGGAGAAGTAAGGGAAAAATGAAGGGGGGATATCGGAGGGAGAGAGGAACCATGAGAGACTATGGACTCCAAGAAACAAACTGAGGGTTTTAGAGGGGAGGGAGGTGGGGGGATGGGTTAGCCCGGTGATGGATATTAAGGAGGGCACGTACTGCATGGAGCACTGGCTGTTATACACAAACAATGAATTATGGAACACTACATCAAAAACTAACGTATACTGTAGGGTGACTAACATAACATAATAAAAAAAATAAAAATAAATAAAAAAAGAAAAACACGATCTGAAATCTAGCGGTTGCTGCCCCTTTTCTATGAATTCACCAATCATTTGTTGTTGATTTGCCTGTTTTACCCAAAAATTGGTGTCAAATTTACCAGTCTGTCACATCCATAACCCATTTCTCTTTCCTTTTTTTGTAAATTACATAGTATATATTTTCCTCAAGGATCCTGCTTACTTCCTCTCATCTGCTCTTCAAGTTTGTCCCTTTCACCAGAGAACAATTAATCTGGACTTGATATAAGAAATCATTTGAAGTATCTGGGTATCTTCTTAATGTCATCTTTCTTTTTCTGGAATAACACTCTAGAATATATTATAAATATATACTATTTTTATATATCTACATTATTTATATTTATATTATATATAATAACAATTTTAGTATATTCTTATTACCATTTATTCTATTCTACATTGCCAAAAAAGTCAAATATAAAATTTTAAAAAGGTTCTAAAAAAGGGAACAAATGAAAAAAAAAAAAAAACAAAACCTTGTATGTTGATTCTTTTTAAAAAAATTAAGTTTAAGGGCGCCTGGGTGGCTCAGTCATTAAGCGTCTGCCTTCGGCTCAGGTCATGATCCCAGGGTCCTGGGATCAAGCCCCACATCGGGCTCCCTGCTCTGCGGGAAGCCTACTTCTCCCTCTCCCACTCCCCCTGCTTGTGTTCCCACTCTCGCTGTCTCTCTCTCTCTCTCTCTGTCAATTAAATAAATAAATAAAATCTTTAAAAAAAGAAAAAAAGTTAAGTTTATTTTATTTTTTATTCCCCCACAAAATAAATAAAAAGTTCTGTCTTATTCATGCCATTTGTTAGCATTATACTGTGTTGCCCAGAATACCAATTTTGCCTTCTTTTGATGTGAATATAGCTACATTATGTTTGGGAAGGGGGGAAGGGGAGGCCAGGGGAAAATCTTTTTCCAAGACTGAAATCTTTACAGAATTTTAAATTCTTGACAAAATTCTTACATATGCCTCTATTTTTTTCAAAACTTTGAGTATTTTTCTTTTAAAAAGTTATATTTTTATATTTTTGCATTTATTTCTAATTTTAAAAGATGATTTATACTCTTTGTAGAAATTCCTAAAGGAAAATTATATAAGAAAGCAAAAAATATATATTTCTATATGCACACACATCCATATGTACATATACACACACATATTTTTTCAACTTAAAACTGTATCATATGATTTTCTTATGTTAATAGAAATTATTTGATAACTTAAAAGACGTTACATTCTACCATATGGGACATTCTCCTAATGTTGAACATTTAACTTTTTGCCAAGTTGTACTATTATAAATAATGCTGTAGTAAAAATATTTATATTAATCATTTTCCTTATTTCAAATTATACGTTAAAATAGAATTGTCCTAGCAAGAATAGCACTTTTCAAATACTATATTGTAGGATTTAATTTTGATTTGTCCTTCAGTTAAGAAGAACATGTTTTTTAATGTTTTTTCCCCAAACGGGTTTGTATGTGGGTGGCAAATTTCTGAATTCTTACTCATGAAATAATATAGAGTTTCTATTAATTTCATTATGAAAAATAAACTGGCTTCACAAAATTCCTGGATTATAATTCTTTGACTTCAACATTGGTAAATACTGTGTCATTAGTTTCAGGAACATCCTATTAAAGTCTGATGACACTCGATTTCTTTTCTTTCATAGATACATTGGGAATTTTTTTTTTTACCATATATATATTTTTTAGAGGATTTTTCTTCTTTTTAAAAATATTGCTGAGATACAGGGTGTTTAGGGGCGCCTGGGTGGCTCAATCAGTTGAGTATCTGACTCTTGGTTTCAGCTCAGGTCATGATCTCAGGGTTGTGGAATCCAGCCCTGCCTCAGGCCAGTGCTCAGCAGGGAGTCTGCTTGAGATCCTCTCCCTCTCCCTCCCTCTGCTCATGCTCTAATAAACAACTAAAATCTCAAATAAAATAAAGATACAATATGTTTAGAAGCCCCCAGAAAGTCTTTTCCATGTACATTTTCAGGACCATTTTCTTTTCCAATCCAGAATGTTTCCTATAATTATATCTTTGGCTGTTGTTTCCAGTGGCCCCTGATTATTCCTTAAGAAAACTCCTAATATTTATTCTCTCCATTTGAGACATTTTAACCTTTTTGTTTTATTCCTCTTTGTTCGAGCATACTGTAATTTGTGGTTTTCCTCCATATCCCTAATTTAATATATGTCATTTTTCATATACAGATATATGTTGAGGGAAGGAGTGTGAAGTTGCCTTCCCTACCTGCTAACCAGATAAGATTTTAAATAAAAACTGTAGAAATATTTTTAAATATAAGTATATCAACAGCATCTCCATTAAAACACATTAATACCTTTCCTCAGTTAGATTATTCACAATCATCTGGCCAGAAATGCATTATGGAACTTCTTCTCTGCCCCTTGAACCATGTATAATTTTACATTGTCTGTCCCTGAAAGCACATTCTCCTGGATTCTAATTTCCAAGAGAGAAGATTCACGGCTGTTACATGTAGTATCTAGCACCATACCTAACATGCTACCAGGCTTACAATACATACTCAAAACCTACTATTTGACAGACATATTTACTCCGCATAAAAAATAAATATCTACTTAAATTCCACAATACTATTAAGCTGTCTCTGTTCAAATCATTCAGCCCTTCTGGGGTTCTGATTTCTGACTTAACTAGATGCCAGAAGAGCCATAGTAAGAGCTAAGCATTCTAAATAGGAAGAATGGTCTTTGTCCTCGAGAAGATTACCAACCATTAGGTAAACAAATAAACTAAAAACGAGATTAAAAAAACCTGGGGCTGAGTAGATCATAAAATGTTAACAGACCCCCCTGCAAAAAAATGCACCTACAATAGCTCAGGAAAGGAAACTCCTTATAATCTTAAATGGAGGCCCTATGTTTAATACTCTTTTGAGCTACAAAAACATCCACTTCCTTTTCAGTCTTTATCACACATACTTGAAAAGCTCATAATCTCCTTTTGTTTGACCAAAAAATTCAGCTTATCTGTTCTCCCTATCTTGGTGAAGTTCAAAATATGTTTGTTTCCCTCAGTGCCAGAAAGAGTATTTTACCACGTAATAAGAGGTTGTTAGAGCTCACAAAATACAATATGTATTAATGCAAGAGAACCATCTTTCAAGTGATCTTTGTTTTGATCTGTAGAGGATTCATAGCTGAATTTAAGGAAACGTTCTTTCCCCAAGTAATTGCAATATCCATCTAATTCTAGCAGAAACAAACTCTTGTCATTCTGCTTATTCACACACCCACGTGAACAAATGTAATTTCCTTGAGATAAGATATGTTGGCTGAATTGGTAAGAAAGAAATAGGTAAAGTAATTATTCCACAAAAAAAAAAAAAAAAAAAAGGAACAAAAGAACCCTAGGCCTGCTTATTAGCTGTGTGGTACAGAGCCATGTTTTCGGCTGGGGAGCTTATGCAAGTATCTTACGCCTGGCTTGGAAGGAAATAAGGAAGAAACACACAGCTTATGGACCTATAGATACATGGGATTTTCTTTTGGTCAATTACTATGGCATGTAATGGTAGCTTTATACATATTCTTCCATAAACGTGAAATGATAATAAATCAACTTGCTTTTTACCAATAGGCACAAGATAGTCAACAAGGATGAAAACATGACCTTCCATGATTTGCAACATGTATCCGGCTGGCCAGTTTCTGCCCCCCTCCTACCTTTGTAGAATTTCTCACTTTATGAGACCTAGTGCAAAAGAGAAACTGCTCCAACTACAGAAGCTGGCAAAGACTCACTTTCCCAGCTCCCTTTGCCATTGTGGAGAAAGCAGGAGACCTACATTGTATCAAACATGCACACACACGCCCAGGGCATTGAGTCTAGAGTGGATCACCAGCAGCATCCAGCACCAGTGGCGGTGACAGTTCAGGATGGTGCACTGACACTCGGTGGTGACAGCCAAAGTGTCTGCAGGGGACTGATTTGGTGCAAAGGCTTGGTTGGGTTATCCAGATTCCATTTACTTCTGCCTTTTTGCCCACCGGGCTTTCCATCCTTCTAGGCAATCCAGTGAGCTACCAATATAGCCTTTTTTCTGCTTAAAATACCCACAGATAATTTTTATTCCTTGTCACCAAGAACTCCACTAATACAATGGTCTTACCAATGATACTAATGTCCGAGGTTCTATTACTGCGTCCAACCCACTCTATGGCAATTCACCTTTTTATATACCTGATTCTCTTCTGTGAAGTTCTCCAGGATAAGCATAACTTTGTGGGGTTTTTTACGTTTTTTCCACCACCCATACCTTCAGTCTATTGCACAGGTCCTAATATATAGCAGGCACTTCAAAATGGGTATGAAAGTGAATGGTGCCATTAAAATCCTTTTATTGTTTCCCAGACAGGTAATTCACCTCATTCTTTTAAATTGTAATGACCACATACTCTCCCATGCCTATGCTTAGAAAGATTGTGTCATTTGCTTCTGAGTTTGTCTTCTTTACCAGGCTATTGGCTTTGGTGCAAAGACCCAGTCTTAGTTAAATCTGGATCCAGGATCTGATGAATAAATTATTGATGAATGTGAACACAGATAACAAATAGTGGAGCCATGACTGGAAATCATGTCCACCAGCCAGCTCCTGCCCCAGCCACCTTCCACACTCTGAAGCAGCATCACAACCAACATAAGTATATGACCACCTTGGCCTATTAGCACTTAGAAGAAATCCTCTATAAAACACTCACTCCAGTTCCCTGAAGTAACAAAACAGGCCCCAGGGACTAAGGAAGGAAACTAAGGGAGCTTAGAGCATCTGATTCTAGAAAAAAAACAGGTTGAAACTATAAAGCCTATAACAAAATAATGATCATTAGCCATATAATAATGCCTAGTATGTTATAATGTGTGTATGTATTGTCTCTACTGATCTTCTCAGCATACTTGAGGAAGATGGTAAGTATTTTTACCATCTTCACTTACATATTGGAACACCCACTGTGGATTACTCCCTCCAACCCATCCTCCTAGACTGTCATCGTTTCAAGCAGCCAAGACACTAAAGTTGTGCCACATGGATTAAAAGGAAAATATTTACTTCAATATCCCTCTTGAGCTAATGGTCTCTGCTTGGCTGTCCTGAATGTTTATTCCACCCATCCGCAGTGTCGCATAGTGCACGGAGGGCCAGTTTTGTAGCTAAAAGCACTGGCTACCCCACTCACTTCCTGTGTAACCCTGGGCAAGTCAGTGAACTTCACTTTCCCTTGGTTTTCCCTCCTACAAAGGTGAGTGTGCTACCTTGCGGGGATTTATTAGGCTCTAAGTAGGAGATTTTATATTTTAATACACAGAAGTGAATGGTTGTTGTTATTGTGATT
This sequence comes from Phoca vitulina, assembly GCF_004348235.1. Taxonomy (NCBI): domain Eukaryota; kingdom Metazoa; phylum Chordata; class Mammalia; order Carnivora; family Phocidae; genus Phoca; species Phoca vitulina. The sequence goes on along the minus strand of NW_022589713.1, from coordinate 38,288,730 downwards.
TTTGTCAGGTATTATGCTCAGTATTTTACCCAAGTTATTTTATTCAATAGGGACAGGGGTTTTTATGTAAGGCACAATTCTTATCCCCATTTTACTGATGGGGAAATTGAGGGTCTGAGAAGTTAAGTGACCTGTATCAAATCTCTCAGTCCAGGATTCAAAGTGAAATTTCTCTAACTTCCAAGACCACCCACTTAACTAGCACATGCCACTTCCTTTCCCTTTATATGCCTCCTGCCTTCTCAATGTACTTTCCCTTCCTGCAGATGGATGGATCCACTGCACCACAGAAAATGAAGTTGCCTTCTAGCCTGTCACTTCATTACTCACAAAGCTGAATCACAGCCTTCCGCTGCACCTCGTCTCCCCAGTCGGCCCACACCACCCCTGCTCTCGCACTGAGCACGAACACAGTCTCCTTTGGCCCTGTGAGGAGTATGACAGAACTTCCCAGTGTATTTATCAGAAGAGCCTTAAGCTTTTAATAAATGGCCATTTCAGAAATACAATTTCAGAGATCTCTTGGAGGCTGTAATTGGAGATGGTATTGTCACTAGTGGTGATGGAAAGCTGACTACATTTGTCTCTCTGTCCTCTTGTGTTCCCTTCAGGTACCACGTAAAAGCAGTAACAAATAGCTCAGCCATGCTGAGAGCTCCTGAAGGGTAAGCCATTTCGTTGTCGCTCCCTGCTACAAGGTGGAGGCCATCCTTAAAACAGAAATCCCTACTGTAATGACTCACTGGTGGCTTCCGAATGGCCTGTTTTATTGTTAAATGTCTCATTTTACCTGATAAATCATTGTACCATTGCATCAACTGTGTGTCACTAGGCTAAAAACACACCTTCACTGCTGATCTTTCTGGAAACAACAACCCTAACCCACACACAGTGCTTGTTCTTTATCCTGCATCCTAGATTAGAGGACCTACCTGCAGACTCCAAGCTCCTTAGGGTAGGAACTTTTTTGTTATTTGTTCAACACGATTCATTTCGTGAGAAAGCTCTGTGTACCTTAAGAGTAGAACATAAATAAAGCTACCTGAGAGCCAAAGCAAGAGAGAGCCTGGAAAATGTCACGTTTTGGGAAATTAAAGATACAACTGTTTGATGAATCTGAACATCACATTAACTTTAAGTTAAAAATAAAGGTGTATTTTTAAACTGATAATTCACTCCAGGAGAGGCACTGTTCTCCTCATTGCAAATAGCAGAAAGGCTTTTCACCAGTAAACAAAATGATATGGAAAATAATAACTTATATGAAAAGAATATTTTCAAACTTAGAGTATCTCTGCCTTTGGGCTGAAATATTGTGGATCCAACAAGACGATCTTTATGGAAACTTCTGATGATGGAAGGGAATATGCAAAATATTATCTATTAATTTTTAAAGTTATTTCAAATGGTGTGTCTTGTTCCCCTATGACAATTCCTATACCGAAAACTGTAAATAAAATTTCCTAGATTTGAAGGACCTTGTACTAGTCATGAGAAAAAAAGAAATTAGGTAGTATATACATATGATGGGCTATATTCCTCATGCTACAGTAATGAACCCGTCCTATATTTCCATGACTTAATACATATTGTTTCCTGGTCAAAATTCTTGGTGGCTCCATTGGCTCTCCAAAGTAGGACCCTTCTAAGTATAGATTCAAGGTTCAGTTTACTTCCATCTTGTAACTATACCATCTGGAACACATGGCTTCCAGAGTAGCCAAGGCAGGCAAAGAGAAAGATGAGGAATGGCACAGGAGATTTTCACGGCTATTACGCGCTGAACTGTGTCCCCAAAATTCACACGTTGAAGCTCTAACCCTCAATGGGACTATAAAAGGGAGACCTTTTATTTGGACCTTTGCGGAGGTAAGCAATATTAAACGACGTCATAAGGATAGGATTCTAATCTGATAGAGATGGTGCCCTTATAAGAAGAGACATCAGATCTCATGCTCTCTCTCTCTCTCCTTCCATGCACATGCAGAGAAAAGGCCACGTGAGGACACAGCAAGCAGGTTGCAGTCCACAAGCCAGAAAAAGAGCTCTCACCAGAAACCAAGCTTGCCAGTACCTTTCATCCCAATGGTGAGAAAACACATCTATTATTGAAGTCACCCAGTCTGTGGTATTTTATTATGACAGCCTATGCTGACTGATACAACCGCCTTTGCTCAAATGTGACATATGTCATATCTGACCACAGACCACTGGTGAGAACCAGGCAAACAGCTCTGCCTGACTGCATGGGGGCTACAAAGTTCTGTTTCTCATACCCCCAGGAGGAAAAGGAACCTCAGGACTAGTGAGCACTAGTAATGGCCATACCTCCACACACCCTCCCCCCAAAGACATGAGAGCTAAACAAGCTCTGAGCTGGGGAGGAAGACAGACAGGATTTCAGAAAAATAAGGAAAGCAAGAACCAGTAACAAATTAGTGTCTCTTCCATCTCTCTTATATTTAGCTGCAAAGGACAGAAGGTATATGAAATGAGTCCTCTTGAAATTATGGGTAATTCAGAGAGGAGATGGTTTGACTAGCTTCTATTCTGGAGATTTCTGAAAGCAGAAGCTTCCCCAAAGCACCATGTATTTTCTGAGCACAAGGAAGGCACAGGCTGGCATTTTGGGGAAGTGGGATGCAGCTACCATCCCCAGCACTGGGTTCCCAATAGCTTACAGGGGTTTTGGTAGAAGATTAAAGCAGAAATTCAGAAAGTTTAGGGACAGAGTTAGCTGGTGGTCCAGTAGCAGTTGCACTGGTAAAGAGAAGAACAGCTCCCTAATGCTATGCTCTGCAAGACAGAGCTAACAGTAGGAGATGCTGACATAGAACTGGGATTTATGGCTTCAATAAGGACAAGGGGATTGCACAAGAGCAGAGGCCATGTGGCATTACTTAACAGACAGAGGCAAGACGGATGAAATTACTGTCAGGAAAAGCAAAGCCAAAGGGGCAACCAGGGTATCCTGACCCACAAAGATCTGTAACTACAGCTAACAGACCATGGTATTCCTAGGAGCAGGATAGATGTCTAGTAGTCTGTGGCATGTCAGGATATCCTCTCCTAGGTAAAGAATAAGTTGTCACAACTCGTACCCCATGGCTCTAAAAGAGATGTACAGCATTTGGTGGATCTATTTGAACTTTAGAGGCAGCTTATATTACACTTGGGAATATTGCTCTGAGCCATCTATCAGGCAACTCAGAAAGGTGCTAGTTTTTAATAGCGTTCAGAGCAAGAAAAGATTCTGCAGCAGGTCCAGGATGCATTGCAAGTTGTCCTACAACTCAGGCCATATGACCCAACAGATTTAGTAGTACTAGGGGTATTCTTATTGAATAAAAATGCAGATTACTGTCCCTGACAACCCTGAAGAGAAGAGTCAAGTGCATATCCCTCAGGTTCTAGAATAAGGCCAGGCCTTTTGTAGGAGAGTAACACTTACCATTTGAAAAACTGTTCTTGGAGTGCTAAAGAGCTCTAGAAGAATCTTAAGAGCCTGACCAGAGGACACCAAATAATTATATGTCTGGAATTGCCCATTGTGAACCAATATTATCAGATCCATCAAACCATAATGTTGGATGGCTATAAGCAGCAATCCATCATATGATGGAAACGGCACATCCAGAACCCGACACAAGCAGGTCTTGAAGGCATACATAACTTACATAAAAAGGTGGCCCAGACTCCTAGAACTGTTAGGTCATACTGATGCATCTCTCTCAACTCATATCTTACAGCTGCCAGGGAACACAGATCCTATGATCGACTACTAGAGAAGAAAAACACCTAGGACCTGGTTCCCTGATGGACTGACCCTACGTGTTGGTACCAGCTGAGAATGATGCCACACAGAAGCCCTAGTCATAGGTGGCCTTGATTGAAAGTGGTAAAGTGAGAGGTGCCTGGGTGGCTCAGTCAGTTAAACATCTGACTCTTGATTTTGGCTCAGGTCATGATCTCAGGGTTGTGAGATCGAGCCCCATGTCCAGCTCCAGGCTCAGTGTGGAGTGTACTTGAGATTCTCTCTCTCCCTCTGCCTCTGTCCCTCCCCACGCTCATGCTCACTCACTCTCACTCTCTCTCTCTTCTCTCTCTCTCAAAATAAATAAATAAAATCTTAAAAAGAAAAACAGAAAGAAAGGGGTAAAGTGAAATCCTTCTAATAGACAAAGGTGAGAATAGAACATGTGGCCATTCACTTTGTATGGAGGAAGAAATGACCTGTCCTGGAATGCAGAATAAACCAAATTCTGGGCATTGCTGAATGGCTTATCTTACTGGTCAGCTGTCTGAAGGGAATAAGGTCAGAGACAAAAAAAAAATATGTGAGGAAGAGGCATATGGGTAAACCTACTAGAGAAGATACAAAACATGTTCTTATTTGTGTTTCATATTATAGCCCACTATAAAGTACCCACTGCCTCCAGAGGTTGCAGAAAGGGCCCTTACACAGTTGCTATGGTGACAGGAATGAAGGTTATACATGGGCCAACTCTTACCAAGGTCACTGCCAAATGCCCAGCCTGCCAAGAGCAGAGTCTGATGCTGAACTCTAAATATGGCATTATCTCCTGAGGAGAACAGCCAGCCACTCACTGGCAGATTGATTTATTAGACAACTCCTACCTGGAGTTCTGCTTGCTGGAAATGATACCTACTACAGATATGGGATTGCCTCCCAGGCCTACAGTCCCTCCATCAGCAACTCCCTGCAAAGACTTACAGAACACCTGATTTAGAGAAACATATCCTACCGTTTATGGCTATGAAGGTACAACTATGGGTATTTGATCACTTGACCTAATAGTCCTACCATGTATCACACTACTCAGAAGCAATCAGCCTAATGGCATGAAGAAATGGCTCACTGAAGTCTCAAATAAGGTCCACCCCAGGCACAACATCCTTTGGGTTTGGGACACTGTGCTCTGGGACTTGGAACTGAAGCAATGGCTGATGCACATGTTGATATGTCTCTAAAAGCCAGAACCAACTGGCTAGAAAAATAAGGGGTAAGATAGATAATGTTCTTCACGTCCAGTTCCCAGTTTGGGGAATTTGTTCTTCTTGTTCCTAAAACTTAAGGCTCTGCTAGATTGGATTCCACTGAACCTGAACTTACAACTACCACCTTGCCATTTGGGGCTCCTCATGACAGGAGAACATCAAGCAAGGAAAGGAATTACTATCTTGGCAATTGTAATTGATCCTGTTACCATGAAGAGGTATGGTTGCTACTATACAATGAAGGGCTGGAAGGAGTACATATGGTACCTATGGGATTCTCTGGGGCATCTCATGGTGCTTCTAGAAATAACTGTAAATGGGGAAATTGCAGAAAACCATGGTCAACAAAGGTACAGCAACTGAAGACTCACATCCTCAAAGATGAAGTTCCAAGTTACTCTACCAGGCCAGCACCTTGTCTATACTGAAGTGCTGAGTAAAGGTGAGGAAAATACACAATGAGAGATGGAGAAAGGAGATGAGATGCAGAGGGAGTAGCTGAAGCTTGCTCCACTAACCTTTACGTTTAAGTCTTTTGTAGATTTGGGAGATGACCAAACTTTGAAGTCTCTGTAAGGAATTAAAGCTAATGGAGGGCACAAGCAGACTGAAGTGCCCCAATGGATGCACCATATTGAATAGTTTTTGTAGCCTCATTCACATCTTCACTCAAACCATTTACTGCAACCATTGATGCTACCAAAAGTTTCTACCTAGAAGCTTCTACCTGCAGTTGTACATTATAGTGCCTCTCCTCAGCTGCACTTCTGCTTCTCTGACTCTGCAGTGTGGCGTATCTATAAGAATGCACTTAGCACGTATATATGGAAATTCTGAAATGTGCAAGGAAGCTAACACTTTACAAGGAAACTAGTGACTGATGGGGAATGGAAGCTGATGGATAGATAAATGCTCCTCTCTTCTGTCCCTTTGGTGGAACAGAAATAGAATGCACTCTGTCTTACAGAGGGATAGGACAGAATCCAGCCACAGGACTATATTGCTTTTCAACTCAAGAATGTATCCTTCCAGACTATTTCACTGTTAAATTCTACTAAACATTTAAACAAGAAGTAACACCAACTCTTCACAAACTCTTTAAAAAAAAAAAAAAAAAACAGAAGAGGAAAGAACATTACCCAATTTAGTCTATGAGGCCAGATATTATCCTGACATCTAAGCCAGATAAAAGTATCACAAGAAAGGAAAATTTCATACTAATATCTGTTATAAATATCAATGCAAAAATCTTGAACAAAATACTCAAAATACTAAATTCAGTAACATATAAAAAGGATTACAAACCACAACCAAGTAGGATTTATCTCAGGAATGTAAGGTTGGTTTAACATGTGAAAACTGATCAATGTAATACACCATGAAAACAAAAAAAATGGCAAGAGAAACAACAATCATCTCAAAAGTTGCAGGAAACAAAACACATTTGAGAAAAGCTAAGACTTTTTTGTGATTAAAGGACTTAACAAACCAGGAATAGAAAGCAACTTTTTCAACCCAATAAAGGGCATCTATAAAAGCACCCACAGGGGCGCCTGGGTGGCTCAGTCGTTAAGCGTCTGCCTTCGGCTCAGGTCATGATCCCAGGGTCCTGGGATCGAGCCCCACGTCGGGTTCCCTGCTTGGTGGGAAGCCTGCTTCTCCCTCTCCCACGCCCCCCTGCTTGTGTTTCCTCTCTCGCTGTGTCTCTCTCTGTCAAATAAATAAAATCTTTTAAAAAATAAATAAATAAATAAAAGCACCCACAGCTAACATCAACTTAATGGTGAAAATATTAGAGCTTTGCCCCTAAGATCAGGAATGAGACAAGGATCTTCACTCTCCCTCCTTGTATTCCAAATGATACTGGAGATTCTAGGCAGGTCAATCTGGCAAGAAAATGAAATAAATGGCACCCAGATTGAAAAAGTAAATGTAAAATTATCTCTTTTTTCAGATGGCATGGCCCTATATATAGAATATCCGAAGAAACCCACTTAAAAACTATTAGAATAAACAAGTTCAGCAAGTTTGCACAGTGTAAAAATTTTAAAAACACAGTTGTATTTCTATATACTAGCAATGAAAAATCTGAAAGTAAAAGTAAGAAAACAATTCCATTTGCAAAATCAAAAATACTTAGGAATAAAGTATTTCGACAAAAGAAGTGTAAAATTTATACTTTGAAAATGATAAAACATTGTTCAAAGAAATTAAAGAAAAAACTAAACAAATGGAAGGACTTCCATGTTCATGGAGCAGAGGACTTAATATTGTTAACATGCCAATACTCACTAAAGTGATCTACAGAATCAATACAATCTCTATCAAAACCCCAGTTGGCTTCTTTGTGGAAGAAACTGACAACCTGATCCTAAAATTCATACAGAAATTCGAGGGTCTCAGAACAGCCAAAATAATCTTGAAGATGAATAGCATTGGAAGTCTCCCACTGCCTTAGTCCATTCGGGCTGCTATAACAGAATACCATAGACTGGATGCTTATAAAAAACAAAAATTACTCACAGGTCTGAAGTCTGGCAAGTCCAGGATCCTGAGGTACCTGAAGAGAGCTTGCTTCCTGGTTCATAGATGGCCTTCTTTCTTGCTGTGTCCTCACATGATGGAAAGGGGGTGAGGGAGCTCTCTGGAATCTCTTTTACTGGACATTAATCAGATTTATGAGGGTCTCACCTTCCTGACTTCAGCAACTCCCAAAGGCCTCACCTCTAAATACTATCACATTGAGCATGAGAATTTAACATACGAATTTTGGGGGACACAAATATTCACATGCTTCCCGATTTCCAAACTTACTACCAAGCTACAGTAATTAAGACAGTGTAGCACTGGCATAAGGCTATACATGTAGACCAATGGAAAAGAACTGAGAATCTAGAAGTATACCTTTACATATATGGTCAATTGATTCTTGACAAAGGTGCCAGGATAGTTCAATGGGGGAAAGAACAGTCTCTCAACAATGGTTCTAGAACAACAGGATATACATATGCAGAAAAATCAAGTGTACCATTTCTTCATCAACCATGCACAAAAATGACCTCAAAATGGATCACAGACCTACCTAAATATAAGAACTAAAACTATAAAACTCTTAAAAGAAAATAAAGAAGTACATCTTCGTGACTTTGGGATAGACAAAGCCTTCATGTATTTAACACCAAGAGCACAAGTACCAGAAGAAGAAAAAAAAGATAAATTGGCCTCCATCAAAATTTAAAACTTTTGTGTTTCAAAAAACAACATTAAGAAAGTTAAAAAAAATGTACAGAATTAGAAAAAAATTTTGCAAATCATGTATCTGATAAAGCATGTGTATCTGATATATATAAACCAATCTTAAAATTCAATAAATAGAGGACAAATAACTAAAAAATGGGCAAAAGATCTGAATAAACATGTTTTTCCAAAGAAATACCAATGACCAACAAGCATGCAAAAGATGTTCAACTTCATTAGCTATCAGGAAAAGCAAATCAAAACCACAGTATGATACCACTTCATACCCCCTACAGTGGCTAAAATCAAAGAGACAGATAATAACAAGTGTTGTTAATTAAGGATGTAGAGAAATTGAAGCCCTCAACATTGCTAGATGCAATAAAATGTTGCAATTGCTTTGGAAAACAGACAAAACATTAAACAGAAAGTTACATATAATCCAGCAATCTCATTCCTAGGAATTTACTCAAGAAAACTGAAAACCTATGTCCACACAAAAACTTGTAAACTAATGTTCCTAGCATTTATAATAGCCAAAAAGACAACTCAAATGTCCACCAGCTGATGAATGGATAAATAAAATGGTTGTTCATACAAGAGAATGTTATTGGGCAATAAAAACATAGGAAGTCCTGATACATGCTACAACATGGATAAACCTTAAAAACATGGAAAGTGAGGGCACCTGGGTGGCTCAGTTGGTTAAGCGACTGCCTTTGGCTCAGGTCATATCCCAGGGTCCTGGGATCGGGTCCCCCTTCAGGCTCCCCCTGCTCTGTGGGTAGCCTGCTTCTCCCTCTCCCTCTGCCTGCCACTCCCCCTACTTGTGCGCGCGCTCTCTCTCTCTCTGTGTCAAATAAATAAATGATATTTTAAAAAAACATGAAAAGTAAAAAGAGCCAGTCTCATGTGATTCCATTTATATGAAATGTCCAGAATAGGCAAATCCATAGAGACAGAAAGTAGATTGGTGGTTACCAGAATTGGGGAAAGGGTTGGAGGGGAAATGGGAAGTGACTACTAATGGGGATAAGATTTCTTTTTCGGTTAATGAGAATATTCTAACAACTGACTGTGATGATGGATGCACAACTCTTAATATACTAGAAATGATTTAATTGTACATTTTAAGTGGGGGAATTTTATGTTACATGATTTACATCTCAATAAGGCTTTTCTTTTCCTTTTCTTTAAGGAAGAAGAAACTAAAAAAGAAAGAATGCACCCTCACCTTGGCTTTTCCTTTATTCCTGATTTCCTCTCCCACGACCCTATTCCCTAGACCACCTTCGGTAATAAACTAGCTGATATAAACCCTGATTCAGGCTCTGCCTTCTGGGGAGAAGGCAGGATAGAGATACGTATTTGTGTGTGAGTAAGTGATTCTATTTCTCCTTGGAGAAACTGTCAAAAAGTGATACCACTACTAACATCATCACCTAGAGAGATTCACAAATTCTTTATCTCCTGTACTTTTCTTGAATCTATGAGATAAAGGGAAAACCCCACATAGACTTTCTCAGAGCTTTTCCTTTCAAAGACTAAGAATTAGGGCAAGAAAATTTACTGACATAATAATTTAGGGTTTTTTTAAATATCTGTATAGGAATGAGTAAGAGGTACTTTTCCCTCCCCCACCACTAAAAGCCTTGAGTTCTGAACTTGGACACCCTATTTTAAAGACACATTCATGTTTTTGTTGCAAAGAGTTGCCAAGCATTCAAATGATTAGCTACAAAATGTTTCCTTGGGGTAAGGATAGACAGATAGATGAGAGAAGTTATTCTGGAAGTGGTGGAAATGGTCTGATTTTGGATCTATGACACACAGTTCCCTAAGGCAGAAATGCACCTGTCTCCAGCACGGTTTAGATCAGGGATCTGCCAAATCGTCTATACTTAGGCTTTGTGGGCTGCAAGGTCTCTGTCATAACTACTCACCTCTACCCCTGAAGTGTGAAAGCCACCAAAAGTTGCTCTAGACAAGAAGAAACTGAATGAGCATGGAGATGTTCCAATAAAACTTTATTTATGGAGACTGCATTTCTTATAACTGAAATTTTAATTTCTTATAATTTTAATTTTTCATGAAACATCATTCCTGTTTTGATTTTTTTTTCAGCCATTTAAAACTGCATAACCATACTGAGCTTGTAGGCCATTCAAAAGCAGTAATATATTAACTTCTAGAAGTAGGTGAGTGCTACTGCCATTAGCAAAACCACAAATTGGGGCCTAAAGAAAGGGTCCCATACTCACGCTTGGCATAAGAAGAATAGAACCACTCACTTTAAATGGACACTACAGCCCAAAACAATAGGCACCGACTTAGGAACTAGTATATACCAAAACTTAGGGCTCTATTTTTGGTGTGTGTGTGTGTGTGTGTGTGTGCGCGCGCGCGCATGTATGTAGGACCCACAGTGAAGGAAAAAAGTCCCCCCAAACTGACTTTTGATCCTTTTCTTCCATGAGGACAATAAGGCTTAAAATATTAATCTCCTTATTTTTTTAATTTGAAGTTTATAGCATCCAGTGTTAAACAGAATTGTCATCTCTCTCTTTTTTTTAAGATTTTATTTATTTGAGAGAGAGAGAGAACGAGCAAGAGCATTGGGGCAGAGGGAGAGGGAGCAGGGAGCCTGATGTGGGGCTCAATCCCAGGACCCTAGGATCATGACCTGGGCCAAAGACAGATGTTTAACTGACTGAGCCACCCAGGAGCCCCAAAAATGTCATCTCTAATGCTGGGGTTTCTGTATGTCCTCAGAAAAAGGTTAACTTACCTGGTCCTGAAGGCTAGACCCTGAGGAATGCTCACTATAAGGTCAGAAAGAAGACAAGAATCTGAATCCAGAGATAGAAACTCTCAGCTCAAAAAGGTATTTAATATCGACGTAAAATAACCTTTTTTCTTCCTCAGCTAAATCTGCTCATTGCCAGAGGAGAGCCAATGTGCACCCTTTGAGACTTGAAGCATAGCCTGAAGCAGTCTACCATAAAGGCAGACTTTCTTTGAAATCTAGAGCTTTATTTTAGGAATGCACGTGCATTTGTATTCTACTCCATAACACAGCTGTGTGTTTGTTTTAATATAAAAATGGCATGTTAAACTACTTACCACCAAAGAAAACTGGCACTCTTTGAGGATGCATCATTTACCCTATAGTTTTAAGGATCCCCAGGCAAACCACCTTACCCCCAAGGGTACAGGCAGTGCGTTTGAAGAGTGTAAGGCACAATAGGCCACAGCTTTTCCAGATTTTGCTCAGGCACTGAATGCTCACTTTTTATTAACAGGGCATGACTAAAATTGGTTTAGAGGACATCTTCTATGCTATAGGGCATTGGCTCTCCAAGTGCAGCCCTAGAACCAGCTACAACAACCTCACCAGGGGGCTTGCTAGAAATGCAAATTCTCAGCCTCACCACAGGCCCACTGAATCAGAAAGTCTGAAGATAGGGCCCAGCAATCTGTATTTAAAAAGCCTTCCATGGATGCCTGGGTGTCTCAGGCGGTTAAGCCTCTGATTCTTGGCTTCAGTTCAAGTCATGATCTCAGGGTCCTGAGATCGAGTTCCGTGTCAGACTCCGTGCTCCGCTCGGAGTCTGCTTGAGATTCTCTCTCCCTCTCCCTTTGCCCCCTCACTCATTCTCTCTCTCTCTCAAATAAATAATAAATCTTTAAAAAAATAAAATAAAATGCCCTCCAGGTGATTCTGATGTTCCTTCAAGTTTGAAAGCTGTTTCTATAGTGGAAGGAGTTTTAAAGTGCCATAAAAACTTTGTTTAAATTCATTCTGAAGGTTACAATTTCCCCAATCTCTCTTTGCCTCCTTGTCTCCATCTGTAAAATCAGGATACCACCTTCCTCTCAGGACTGTCTTGAGAATTAAATCAGATACACTCAGATATCCAGAAAACATCAGACATAGCACCTGATGATCAGATGCCCCAGCATGATTATTATTTTTCTCCTTTTCCAAATTCAACCCAAATACTAAAATTGAGGTACAGTTGGCCCTTGAACAACACAAGTTTGAGCTGTTCAAACTGCTCAGGTTCACTTATACGCAGATTTTTTTATATATATACAGTACTGTAAATGTATTTTCCTTATGATTTTCTTAATAACATTTTCTTTTCTCTTATTTTATTGTAAGAATGCAGTATATAATACATGTACAAAACATGTGTTATGTGACTATTCATGTTATTGGTAAAGCTTCCTGTCAACAGTAGGCTATTAGTGGTTAAGTTTGGGGGGAGTCAAAAGTTATACATCGATTTTGACTATGGGGGGCTCAGTGCCCCTAACCCCGTCTTGTTCAAGGGTCGAGCATATAAGTGTAACTGGAATAATGACCTATCTCCATGAGATGATATGAGAGATGGAACCGAAATATTTCCCACAAGACGCTCTCACCATGTCGTTTCCTCTCATCCACATTATTTGCACATTCCTGACTTTTAGCATATGGAATTTTAAAATCAAGTAATTATCAGAGTTGAGAAATATTTAGGCTAAAAAGTACTGGTGAAAAATCAATTTTCAAGCAGCATAGTTTGTCTTTGATTTTAAGAGTTCTTTGGGGAGCATTCATTTATAAATTATCCAATTTAAAGGAGAAAAAAAAATCTCTGAAATGCCAGCTTCAAAGAGTAGTAAATTGTAAAGGGCACCATTTCCTTCTATATCCCAAATTAGAGCAAAATCTTTAAGGTGTCCTTCTGGTCTCTCACAAAATCAGAGATTATATGCACTCTTCTTTCCTCATCTACTCAGTCGAAACATTCATAATAACCCTGAATACCTATCATGAGACAATCAGTTCAGATCTACAGAGAAAACAAATAGGCCAAAACAATACAAAAAATTCTTTAAAAGAGCAGAGGGGAGTTACATTGTTATTTTTTTAGTTGAATCATCTCGGTTTATTTCACTGAATAAGGTAAGTATTTTTCATCTGTTAAAAACTCTTTGTTTTTTCGAAGTGGCTTACAAAAATACATATAGTGAAATACAATTAAAAATGAATCCATGGAGACAAAATTAAAAGAGCGTGTCAAAATGTAACTAGCAGTAAATACTGAAAAGTGTGTTACCTCAGTTTTCTTCTTTTTAATAAGAACACTTTTAAACAGAATGCAGAAATCCACACCACATACATATAAGCACACATACATGCATGCTCCTATATGCTTGCTCTCTCTCACAAACATATATATATAAACTCCACTTCCTATGTAACATAACAGGAAAGTAAACCTTAAGAACACAGGCTCCCAAATATTTAATTTTCAATTATTTGGGAAAGAATTACATGAAAGCTTATGCATAAAAATGTGGCTCTGAAAATAATTGGAAAAACCCCCAGATAATTTGGGGGTTATGATATGGAGGATAATTTGGCATAGGGGCATATTTTAGCTTGCTTAAAAGAACAACCTATTTTCAAATATGTTTAGCACCACTACACCCCGGAGTAGAAATCAGTTATAAACCTTGGTAAACTAATTCCTAGTCCTTCTTCTTTATCCTTTAGCACAGGCTCCCAAAGGGACTCCATTAGGCAAAATCGTGCTGACCTGCTCATTATTGTACACTCCCATACGGAACTTGGGCTCTGCATTATTTAAAGCATTATCTTAAGTCATCTTGTCACTAATTTACATAATTATTTCTGTTTTAATCCAAATGGGATAATGGTATTTCAGAGGCAAAGTAGATCTGTCTAACTATTTGACCGAGATTGAAAAAGAGCAAACTTTCTAAATCCGGAATTTGGCATCTAACGGTGGTGAAATTCTTCTGGAATATCCTCCCACAGCACCGCACATTATCAAAGGATAAAGCAAAGACCACCAGAACTTTAAAACAGGAGGAAGAGAAGGTTTGTTGAGTTTATTATCTCGCCAGGCAAGAGAGAACACAGCAGAGAAACACAGAATAGTTGAGGTGAAGAGAGGCAGAGGAAATTTTCAGCACTAGAAAAATGGGGGTGGTTCAGATGGCTAGGCTAATTAAAGATGACAAGCCACAACTCTAGATAAGACAGAATGAGTCCATAGGTCTGAATATGATTGGCTAAAATAAATCCTTTGTTCCTTCTAGAGAATGTCTTTGGTTACATCCAATGAGGTCAGCTTATTGGAGAGTTATAGGTCCTTTTACATCTTCAGTTGTGATGAAACACAGCATTTGCACATAGACGTTTGCACAACACTGACATTGAAATAATTTTGTTGAAGTTTGGAAGTATGCCAGTTAAGAAATGGGCTCTGGGTGTGAACCTCAGCTCCACCACTTACTGGCTGTTTGATATTGGGAAGACTGTGGAATCTCTCTCAGTTTCAGTGTCCTCATCTATGACATGGGGATAATAAAAGGACCCCTTCATTTGGCAGTTGCAAGTATTACATCTATTAATACATTGGTCCACACTTATTTATTACTTAATAATGTAAGACATTTTTAGAAATAGCTTCCCTGTGGAACCACAGAAGATTGTTCATGGATAGACCTTGTCATTTCTCTCTCTCTCTCCCAAAGGAAATTAACATTCTAGGTTGGAAAGTGATACAAACATTCATTCAACATTGATTCATTCATTCAGTGACTTGCATTCGTGGAGTGCCTTCAAGGCACCAGGCCTGGCAGAACTCACGGTCTAATGGGAAACACAGACGCACAGGTAATTAAGAGTCTGCATTGGGAGGAAAATAAATAAGGCATAATGAGAAACAAAAATGGTATATTTCACACAGGAGTTAGGACTGGAGAGATAGATAATTCTTAAGGAACCTGAGAGAAGGCGAGCTCAGCTATAACTAACCAGCTTTTTATAACTAACTTTTTACTCAGGTAAAAAGTTCTGGAAATATTATACTCACAGAGTTATAATTTCTTCCCATTTAGCAAATATTTTTGAGAACCTTCTTCTTGCTAGGAATTGCAGATACATGCATTTTTGCTTCAATATTAAATATACTCAGAAACTTTGCATCTTGTGTGTGAAAAATAAGATTTTACAGGAAAAATAAAATTGGGGCAGGCCAATCAAAACTTATGAAACTTTGGTCTAGCACCTTAACACACACAATAATAATCTTAGTAAGAAATATTAGCACAATTAAATCTCTACCATCACTTGAACCTACCATCTTTTGCAAGCCCTGTACCTTGGGGTTTGCGTTCCTCCTTGCAGATCTAGGTTCTTGAGACATTTACTTTTACTAGCGGCCAGTTTCATCAAAATTAAAACTATAATCTTAAGGGGATCAGAACACGCCACCCCAAAATATGCCACTTCAGAATACTGATTCTTTTGACCTGAAGCCACTTCATAGACAGCAGATGCAGGAAGGGCTCTCTGACCTCCCCCTTTCTACCTAGAAACAGGACCTATCATTTCCTGTGAGAAAAAATGCACTTCCTTCACCAAGAAGACGAGAATATTCTTCTTTTTTTTAAGATTTATTTGTCTATTTGTGTGTGTGAAAGAAAGAGAGAGAGCTCAGGTGTGGGGTGGGGCAGGGGGAGAGAGAGTCTCCAGCAGATTCCACGCTGAGTACAGAGCCCGACGCAGGGCTCGATCTCAGGACCCTGAGATCACAACCTGAGCTGAAACTGAGAGTCTGACACCTAAGCAACTATACCACCCAGGCATTCCAAGAAGAGGAGAACATTCTTATCACCAGAGACAAAATGTATGTAAAAACAAACCTACGAAAATGACCCTCATCTTCTGTTAGTTCCCCCCATGTATTTCCTAATAACTGTCCCTGGCTCAAACTCCCTTTCCCTTTGTCACGTCTCCACAATTTCTTGTTCTTTGTTAAAGTGGCATATAACATTCTCAGGTCTATCCAAGTCTTGGGGTATTCATTTCTTTTCTATGAAGGCTTTCATGTCCCATGAAATATTAACATCAAATAAACTTCATATGCTTTTCTCCTGTTAAACTGTCTTTGGTCAATTTACTTCTCAAGTCCAGCCACAGAACCATGAGGACAGAGGAAAAAATCTTAGTTCCCCTACAAATCCAATAATACCCTTCTACGCCCAAGACTTGTTTTAAAACCCAGGGGGAAAATGTCTTTGTGACATCTGCACTTGCTGTCTCTCCTAACACCTGACATGGTTAGCAGTTCTAGAATCTTGCACTTAAAGGAAGGCACTTTGACAAAAGTTTTCTTTTTCTTAGGATCCTGATGTATTGCTAAATTTTCTTCTTTAATTGAAAGAAAGCTTACATCTGATCATTTCAAAACATTAACATGCTGAGAAAACTGACACATAAAAAACAGCTTTTGTTATGCTGCTTTCATACCCTTATTCGCCACTCATGTTAAGAAAAACACTTCGCTTCAGAACAAACCCTATGACCATACACAGTCCCAAATCTCAAATAATTCACAGTTGGGTAGAAAAAAGTAGTCACACAAACTCAAATCGTACTATTTTGAAATAACTGCTTTATTGAAGAGGGAAAGAAGTGCTAGGAGAAATCAGGGTAGACAGTGATTAAATTTCTGTAGCTAACTTTCAAAGGGTTGTCAGGGTTGTTTATAACTGAAGAAACACGCAAAGGATGAAGAAAAGTGTTTCTAAGGCAAGACGGAGCTCTGGGAGTGCATTACAGGAAGGGACAACTGGAAATGCAAAGATGCAAAGCCATTCCTCAGAGTACAAGAAGAAAGCCCCCCTGTCTCTCACTTCCCGACAATTTTTTGATATTTCATCCCTGACTCCTATGGTTCTAATCACCATCAAGAAAACACACTCTAGCCAGGCCTTATTTAATCAAACTCAGCTTCTCTGCATCCATTTGAGGAAATTTTGTGAGGTTGTTGCTTTTGGAGAAGAGAGAGATGCTGGGGTGGAGGAAGCTGTCTCCAAAGCTGGATTTGGCTACTATCCTAGGTAATGAATGTGAGCAATTGATTTCCAAGAGTGGGTAGCAAGACTCCACTTAAGAAGGAAATGTCTTTAGTTGGAAAAATAACACCACTGGTGTGAAAGGTGTGCAACCCTGTGGGCATGTGGGCTGGCAGAAACCAAGACTACAAAAGATGAGTGATAAAGTTGTCACCATGAGACAAGGAGAGGCTTTTAGCTTGGCCCACAGAGGAGCCAGGAAGCAGCTGAGAAACAAGGTACAGTGCTACATGATGATGGTGGTGGTGCAAAAACATTTTTCATAGAATTTAGTTTATATACTCTAGTTATTTGCTCTATGGTATCTTCCCCCATGATCCTTAAAACATGCTACACAAATTCTTGATTTGTAGTTCCTTTGGAGGGGTGGATCAAAGAGAAGTCCCATGTTTGTGTGAACAAAAATTCCCATCTCCACCTAACAGGAACAGAGATAACAAAGAACATTTAAGAAGAGCTTTGGAATCCTAAAACCCATGGCCTGGGTGTTGGAATCAATCTTATCTCAATTTTAAGGACCAGGGGACTCTAGCATTGAATTAAACCTATGATCTTTGTTTACCTTAACTTTTAATACCTTATGTGTAATCCTCCCTATTGAGAGCAATGTTATGTCCTTTGCACACAAGAGATACTGACCACTGGATGTGTTCCTTAGGTGACCATTTGCTAACAGGAGTAATTTTATTTTTAGCACATGCTACCATAAGAAGACCATTTGCTTTCAGGTAATAGTGAAAAAGGAAGTTAGCAGTGCATCAGCTTTGCACCTCCATTCATCCTTAAGGGTAAGATACTTGGAAGCTCAAGTTTCTGGCTTTTTGTCTTTGTATATTAGCCCACTGCCTAGTTCATAGTAGCCTACAGTAGCAATTTTAGCTCATGTAACAATGGAATCTGGCAAGTCCGAATTCTGCAGGCTAAGCCAGCAGCCTGGAGGCCTAGGGAAGAGTGGATGCTGCAGTTCAAGTCTGAAGACAGTCTCCTGGGAGAATTCCTCTTGTTTGGGAGAGGGCAGTCTTTTTCTATTAAGGCCTTCAACTGATTGGATGAGGCCCACCCACAGTACAGAAGGTGATCGACACTACTTAAAGTTTACTCATTTAAATGCTAATCTCAGTAGAAAAATACCTTCAGAGAAATAGAATAATGTTTGAGCAGTCATCTGGGTATTGTGGTCTAGCCAGGTTGACACATAAAATTAACCATCACACCAATGTACCCCAAAAGCTCCACCCATGGGCCCCATCACAATCACAACCCTCTCTCCCCACCCACACACCCAGCAAGTAATCATTCTTCTGATAATAATCATTTTTGTATTTTTAAAAATAATTTTATCTTTCGAACATGTATCCCTAGAGATGACAAGTAGGCAAGAAATGTTTTAATTTAATATTCCTTGTAGGTCTCATAGAACCCACACATTGCCTCTCTTCACTTTACAATTAATTTGTTGAAGAACTTTTGGTTATCTGATGTAAAATTTTAATTAAAGACAGACTTGGGGCACTTGGGTGGCTCAGTCGGTTAAGTGTCCGACTCTTGATTTTGGCTCAGATCATGATCTCAGGGTCATAAGATCGAGCCCTGCATTGGGCTCCATGCTCAGCACGGAGTCTGCTTGAGATTCTCACTTTCTCCCTCTGCCCCCCTACCCCTGCTGGTGCACACACTCTGCCTCTCCAAAATAAATAAATAAATAAATAAAATCTTAAAAAAAAAAAAAGACTGGAACATTCTGATGACTGAAAACAACACTGTCCTTACTCCTAAGGACAGTAAAATGTTAAAGGATCCCTCAGCAAGAGACAGAAGAGGGAGATATGACAGAATAGGTCAGAGGACAGCAATGGGAGCAAAGGAAACTATTTACTGTTTGTACCACCATCAGCTTCAATTAACACGCATGCATGGCTTCATCAATCTCCACAGCAAAACACTATCACCCTCATTTCCTAGACAACAGAACCAAAGTCAGCAGTCTTTCCAATGTACCCACAAATGTACCCCTAGGTACAGTATGGGGAACTTCTCCACATCAGCCAGCCTGGTAAACTGTTTGCCAGTTCTTGAATCCAAGCCACTTGTCCCCAAAGCTCAATGCTGCCACCACAACATTTAACTGCCCTGACTGGCTTCTTATGTGGCTGTTAAAAAAAAAAAAAAAAAAAAAAAATGATGCCTTGGCTCACTCCGTTGGAAAATTGTGAGTACTTAGGCTAATTTATGACTTTGCTATGCCAGTGTGGAAAGGCATTATTTTCCCCACCGTATTTCCAGAGAGACAGCTGTCCAGTGATCTTCATGTGACCTTCTTAGCAACTAGCTCACCGCGAGAGTTTTGATAAATGCTTCCTGGATGTACAGACAAATAAAGGAACGAGTGAATGCCTGCGTGTAAAGAGAAAACTTGCATTTTAATGTTGGCTTTCTGCTAAAGACACAAGTGATGAATTAGGCTACTCAGCGTCCTCAGGTGTCGTGAAAATAATACAGGTTTCGGATGTCCAAGAAGACTACATCAGGTGAATTATTTTAAGCTGCCACTTCTGAAACTAACCTCTGCGCTGACAAAAATAGGCCAGCGAAACAGCTGCAGCAATAAAATGCGCCCCGGGTGCTGGCATGTGTGGCTAGAGAAGGAAATTTCGAGAGCGGGGAGGAGACAGAGCGGGAAGCTTGTTTCCGTTCTCCTGACTTCAGCGAAGGGAGGAACTGCGGCCATGGGCAAGATGGGCCTTGGGAGGAGCAGATACAGCTAATTTAGCTCATCCCAACAAACATCGCGCATATTTCCACGTCTAAGCCTTCGAGCTTTCCTTGAGAGCAATCTCGTAACCAGGACCCTGGCGCAGCAAGAGCGGATGAACGTGCGGCCAGCTGTGTTAAGAAGCGCCGGAGTCCTGGCGTGTCTAGGGAGACGGCCGCCGATACGGGGTAAGCAAGCTGCAAGGGAAACAGCCCTTCGGATGACCATGGAGGCCATCACACATTTGAGAAGATCCTTGGGGTGGGATGTCAGGGCACCCTGGTTTTATCTCCATTTTGATGACTTACTTGCTCTGTCACTTGCAAACAGTCATCTGTTTCCTGGATAGCCCAGTTTTAAAGTTGCCTAACGCACAGAATAGCCTATAGGTCACAAGTCGGTCATTCCTAAAAGTGTTCCAAGATTCAAAAAGTCGGGAGGAAAAGTTTTTTCATAAGTTGTTTTAGTGGCAAAACTTCATCTGACATAAACAGATTTGGTGGTAAAAGCTGACGTGAACTAATTTGAAGCTTCTTATTTATTCGGTCTCATTGGGTGAATATTCTTGAGTTTCACTGCAGAAATGCTAATGGGATTGATCAAGGATGTGGCTCACGACCCTTTTAGGACTGTTATAAAGTATATGGGATATATGCTGTCTTAACTTTCTAAAAATCCAAAACAATTTTAATTTTAAAGTATATCTGGACAATGGGATTATGGGCTTGCATTAAAATAAAGACCATGATATATAAAATGTAACCAAATGCCCAGATTTCCTTTTATCATGGTCCAAACTGCTTAACCTTCAACTTAAATTTTTCCTGCATAGGCGTAAACCTGCATCTTCTCAAACAGGTCACCAGCAGGGTCATTTTATCCATTAAGAACAACAGACACAGTATCCAGGGCTTACGACCTTTCTCAGGCCCTGCAAAAATGAGAACTGAAAAACCAAGCTACGGGTCCCAAAATATGAAAACAAAATTATAAGACAAAATCTACAAAATGTAGACCACAAAAATCTATAAAACTTAAAATGAGCTACTTCATCAGTGGCTAAATTTAGTATTCTAAAATATCATTGCATTTGAAAACAATTTATAGATTCAATTTTCCCATTTTGCAAGAATGCTCATGTATGCACAATAATTGTCAAGAAATGATAGCCTCTCATAAATTGTGTTTGTTCTTGTAGTCAAATGATTGCAAAAGCAAAGTAATAAAAATCCTTCCAAATGTCTGTAGGAAAATAGTATGTTTAGTATGAGATGCAAATGCAATTTAGTATGTTTTATATAAATTAGAGCATATAATGCTTATAAGGTTCAGCTTGGCCATGGAGAGAAGTGCCAACTCTGCCAATACGAGCTCTAAGGATGATATTAAGTGTTGGGGTTGAGAGTTTTTCTCCAGGTATCCTGAGCATCACCTGTTTCTTTTAAGTTTCCTTAACAGCTTAGAGTTTTCTGGATCCTTTTTTCAGTTACAAAAATAAACATCACTGATCAAACATTCCTAGCCTGGAGACATGCTCTGAAAAGTAACCAGACCTAACATGACCTTCATACTAAATGGCCACTTAATTTTGACCTGTAGGTCAAAAGAATTCATCTTCACTTGGGTTAATAAATTGATTCCAATCCAACTCTGAATGGTGACAAATAAATGCTGGTCTAAATCTTAGGCTGTCTACATAGACGCATTAGTTCCATGGGCATGAGCCGTCATTCAGATCACAATTCTATTGCCAAGTTGTGGAAATGACTTACCTATCATCGTGGTATGCTTTACATAGAAAACTAAAATTCTAGGGATTCTGCTGCTTTATCATTTAATAATGTTATATCACTTAATGCTTACAATACCCTATAAGTTAGCTACCATATTTTTCTCCATTTTACAGACAACGAAAACAGCACTGAGAGAT
Organism: Phoca vitulina; assembly: GCF_004348235.1. NCBI lineage: Eukaryota > Metazoa > Chordata > Mammalia > Carnivora > Phocidae > Phoca > Phoca vitulina. The sequence goes on along the minus strand of NW_022589713.1, from coordinate 38,266,849 downwards.
TCAGTGGCATTCCCAAGATCAAACTAGTGACATAGCTGGGGTACGTATTATAGCTTTGTGTGTCTCCAGAGTCCAAGTTCTTACCATTATTATGGTGAGAATTCCCAAGCTCTCCCATCTGAAATAACAAGCCCAATCACTCTCATCATTTTCTCTCCCCTGCATTGTGAAAGATTACGTACCCACACACATCCTATAAAAGATAAAGCTATCTTTATCTTATAGAGCTGTATCCCACTATAGAACTAAAGACTTTTTAGACTAATCATATCATTCTGCGATCACATCCTGTATCTTATTTCCCAAATTCCAAAGAACCATACTCAGAGATTCTACGGGCATAAGAAAGATAAATAGTTCTATCAAGCTCCACTGTAGTGATAGAGGAGAGCCTGCAGAGCAGTATAGCAACAAATCCAATGAAACCATTGTTGCTTCTCCAGGCGGCAACCAGCGATCCAAGAAGAAAGACACTAAGTCCATCTCCACTGAACCAAAAATTTCTACAAACAACTACTTGGCTTTTATTGTATTTCTAGCTTTCCCCCTCCTTGATGTTAGCAGAGAAGGCTTCTGTACCTCAGGCATTCATATATAATTTGCCAATGGGCATTTATATTGATAAGTGGATTCATAGGGAAGTAAGACCACTGGTTTCCCTAACTTACTCCATTTTCCACAGTCTCAAGATGTCTCCCCATTTATTCTACTGAGGACCCCCATCAGTCTGAAGTCCACAGATCATCTTAAAGAGCGCCACTGAGCACTGTTGTAGCCATGTTTCCCTTAAGGTGGAAGTGAAGGAGTCACCTACTCTGGTTGACAGCGTATCATGGTTAACATCAAGGTGTTAATATCAGACGAACCCAGCACTCTCTTCTTGTTCAACTCATGACTTCTTCCCACAGCCAAACATTTATTTATTAACTGTTTACTCTCAAGTGGCCTCTAACACCTACTCATGCTCCACTAATAGCCAATTCACTGCTGATCCAGTAACAGGTGCTTTAGATTCTCCATTTATGATTAAATGAACAAATACAGAAAGGGTACAAGAGCCTCACTGTTTCCACATCTCATTTTTTTATTTCAATATTAATGATGCATTTTAATAATTTTATGGAAATCCCACAATTTACTATAACACAAAAGAATCATGAAGAAATCTGAGCTTACTCCTTAAACAAAGGAGTTAAATATTTGGCTGCTAAGATAACACAGCTCCATCAATGACTTCTCTCTTCCATCAACAACTATCTTCAAAGAACTCAAAGGAGTTTTAGTCCAAGTGCGTTCTTTTGACTGGATACATTTATATTGAAGTGAGCATAGACCTAGCTTAGCAGAGGTTATAGTCCACAGTCTGTATATAAGTCAAAATATTGAATGCCTTCAAAACTACACTTGTAATTCCTTAGGAAGGCATCACATTGGATATCAATACATATTTCTCAGTATGTTCAACAACTTCTCTTTTCCTCCAAAGATGAAACAGACCTCTTTTAGTATCCAAAGATGAATGGTTTGCAACTATGAGTCACATTATACAAGAATTATGCATTTTTGAGCAGTAAAATCACATATAGGGCAGCATGATGGTCCCTTCATGAGGGGCCTGTGATAACTAAGCCATTTTGGGTAACGTGAGATACAGCAATTAATCTTGCCAGGGCTCATGCTTCTTAAAGAGAAAGTCAGGTGGAATTACTGGCACTATTTAAATTCTTTTCTCCTCCCTTCCTCTATGTCTCCCTCCCCAGCTTTCTTTCTGATAGCATTCGCTGAAATTGTTCATTTTAGAGTTGAAATAAAACTTGAAATTATGTGAAGAAAATGGCCAGCATGCAACAACAACCTCAGTTTCACCTCTTCCTTCCGTTTCTTCTTCCTTCCTTCCTTTCTTCCTTCCTTTCTTCCTTTCTCCCTTTCTTTTTTTTTTCTAGGTTCAAAATGTTATTAAAATTTCTTTTTAATCAAGTGCATTTTTTTTATTATGTTATGTTAGTCACCATACAGTACATCATTAGTTTTTGATGTAGTGATCCACGATCCATTGTTTTCGTATAACACCCAGTGCTCCATGCAGTACGTGCCCTCCTTAATATCCATCACTGGGCTAACCAATCCCCTCTCCCCTCTAAAACCTTGTTTGTTTCTCAGAGTCCATAGTTTCTCCTGGTTCATCTCTCCCTCCAATTCCCCCCACCCCATTTTTCCCTTCCTTCTCCTAATGTCCTCCATGTTACTCCTTATGTTCCACAAATAAGTGAAACCATATGATAATTGACTTTCTCTGCTTGACTTATTTCACTTAGCATAATCTCCTCCAGTCCCATCCATGTTGATGTAAAAGTTGGGTATTCATCCTTTCTGATGGCTGAGTAATATTCCACTGTATATATGGACCACATCTTTATCCATTCATCTGTTGAAAGGCATCTCGGCTCTTTCCACAGTTTGGCTATTGTGGACATTGCTGCTATGAACATTGGGGTGCATATGGCCCTTCTTTTCACTACATCTGTGTCTTTGGGGTAAATGCCCAGTAGTGCAATTGCTGGGTCATAGGGTAGCTCTATTTTTACATTTTTGAGGAACCTCCACACTGTTTTCCAAAGTGGCTGTACCAACTTGCATTCCCACCAACAGTGTAAGAGGGTTTCCCTTTCTCCACAACCTCTCCAACATTTGTTGTTTCTTTCCCTGTCCATTTTTGCCATTCTAACTGGTGTAAGGTGGTATCTCAGTGTGGTTTTGATTTGGATTTCCCTGATGGCTAATGATGATGAACATTTTTTCATGTGTCTGTTAGCCATTTGTATGTCTTCTTCAGAGAAGTGTCTGTTCATCTCTTCTGCCCACTTTTTGACTTGATTATTTGTTTTTTGGTTGTTGAGTTTGAGAAGTTCTTTATAGATCTTGCATACCAGCCCTGTATCTGTAGTGTCATTTGCAAATATCTTCTCCCATTCTGTGGGTTGCCTCTTTGTTTTGTTGACTGTTTCCTTCGCTGTGCAGAAGCTTTCTATCTTGATGAAGTCCCAAAAGTTCATTTTTGCTTTTGTTTCACTAGCTTTTGGAGATGTATCTTGAAAGAAGTTGCTGTGGCCAATGTCAAAGAGGTTACTGCCTATGTTTTCCTCTAGGATTTTGATGGATTCCTGTCTCACACTGAGGTCTTTCATCCATTTTGAGTTTATCTTTGTGAATGGTGTTAGAGAATGGTCGAGTTTCATTCTTCTGCATGTGGCTGTCCAATTTTCCCAGCACCATTTATTGAAGAGACTTTTTTCCATTGCATGTTTTTTCCTGCTTTGTCAAAGATTATTTGACCATAGAGTTGAGGGTCCATATCTGGGTTCTCTATTCTGTTCCATTGGTCTGTATTTCTGTTTTTCTGCCAGTACCATGCTGTCTTGGTGATCACAGCTTTGTAATATAGCTTGAAATCGGGCAACGTGATGCCCCCAGCTTTGTTTTTCTTTTTCAACATCTCCTTGGCGATTCGGGGTCTTTTCCGATTCCATACAAATTTTAGGATTGTTTGTTCCAGCACTTTGAAAAATGTCATTGGAATTTTGATCGGGATGGCATTGAAGGTATAGATTGCTCTGGGTAGCATAGACATTTTAACAATGTTTATTCTTCCGATCCATGAGCATGGAATATTTTTCCATCTTTTTGTGTCTTCTTCAATTTCTTTCATGAGTATTTTGTAGTTCCTAGAGTATAGATCCTTTACCTCTTTGGATAGGTTTATTCCAAGGTATCTTATGGGTTTTGGTGCTATTGTAAATGGAATCGTTTCTTTAATTTCTCTTTCTACAGTTGCGTTGTTAGTGTATAAGAAAGCAACTGATTTCTGTGCATTGATTTTGTATCCTGCCACATTACTGAATTGCTGGATGAGTTCTAGTAATTTGGGAGTGGAGTCTTTTGGGTTGTCCACATAAAGTATCATGTTGTCTGTGAAAAGAGAGAGTTTGACTTCTTCTTTGCCAATTTGAATACCTTTTATTTCTTTTTGTTGTCTGATTGCTGTTGCTAGGACTTCTAGTACTATGTTGAACAACAGTGGTGAGAGTGGGCACCCTTGACGTGTTCCTGATCTTAAGGGAAAGGCTCTCAGCTTTTCCCCATTGAGGATGATATTTGCTGTGAGTTTTTCATAGATGGATTTTATGAGCTTGAGGAATGTTCCCTCTATCCCTATACTCTGGAGAGTTTTAATCAGGAAAGGATGTTGTATTTTGTCAGATGCTTTTTCTGCATGAATTGAGAGGACCATATGGTTCTTCTCCCTCCTCTTATTAATGTGTTCTATCACATTGATTGATTTGCAAATGTTGAACCACCCTTGCATCCCGGGGATAAATCCCACTTGGTCGTGGTGGATGATCCTTTTAATGTATTGTTGGATCCTATTAGCTAGGATTTTGTTGAGGATTTTGGAATCCATATTCATCAGGGATATCAGTCTGAAATTCTCCTTTTTGATGGGGTCTTTGCCTGGTTTGGGGATTAAGGTAATGCTGGCCTCATAGAATCAGTTTGGAAGTTTTCCTTCTGTTTCTATTTTTTGAAACAGCTTCAGTAGAATAGGTATTATTTCTTCTTTGAATGTTTGGTAGAATTTCCCAGGGAATCCATCAGGCCCTAGACTCTTGTTTTTTGGGAGGTTTTGGATCACTGCTTCAATCTCGTTACTGGTTATTGGCCTATTCAGGTTGTCAATTTCTTCCTGTTTCAGTCTTGGCAGCTTATAGGTTTCCAGGAAGGCCTCCATTTCATCCAGATTGCTCAGTTTATTGGCATATAGTTGTTGATAATAATTTCTAATAACTGTTTCTATTTCCTTGGTGTTAGTCATGATCTCTCCCCTTTCATTCATAATTTTATTAATTTGGGTCCTTTCTCTTTTCTTTTGGATAAGTCTGGCCAGTGGTTTATCGATCTTATTAATTCTTTCAAAGAACCAGCTTCTAGTTTCGTTGATCAGATCTGATCTGATCTGATCTGTTTCTGGTTTCTAATTCATTGATTTCTGCTCTAATTTTAATTATTTCTCTTCCAATGCATGGCTTAGGCGTCGTTTGTTGCTTTTTCTCTAGTTCTTTAAGGTGTAGAGTTAGTTGGTGAATTCGGGATTTTTCTATTTTTTTGAGTGAGGCTTGGATGGCTATGTATTTCCCCCTTAGGACCGCCTTTGCAGTATCCCATAGGTTTTGGACTGATGTGTTTTCATTCTCATTGATTTCCATGAATTGTTTAAGTTCTTCTTTGATTTCTTGGTTGACCCAAACATTTGAGCAGAGTGGTCTTTAGCTTCCAAGTGTTTGAATTTCTGCCAAATTTTTGTTGTGACTGAGTTCCAGTTTTAGAGCATTGTGGTCTGAGAATATGCAGGGAATAATCTCAATCTTTTGGTATCGGTTGAGACCTGATTTGTGACCCAGTATATGGTCTATTCTGGAGAAAGTTCCATGTGCGCTCGAGAAGAATGAGTATTCTGTTGTTTTAGGGGGGAATTTTCTGTATATATCTATGAGGTCCATGTGGTCCAATGTATCATTCAAAGCTCTTGTTTCCTTGTCGATTTTCTGCTTAGATGATCTGTCCATTGCTGAGAGTGGAGTATTGAGGTCTCCTACAATTAACGTATTGTTATCAATATGACTCTTTATTTTGGTTAACAGTTGGCTTATGTAGATGGCTGCTCCCATGTTGGGGGCATAGATATTTACAATTGTTAGATCTTCTTGTTGGATAGACCCTTTAAGAATGATATAGTGTCCTTCTGTGTCTCTTATTACAGACTTTAGTTTAAAATCTAATTTGTCTGATATAAGAATTGCTACCCCAGCTTTCTTTTGAGGTCCGCTGGCATGGAAGATGGATCTCCATCCCTTCACTTTCAGTCTGGATGTATCTTTAGGTTCAAAATGAGTCTCCTGTAGACAGCATATGGATGGGTCCTGTCTTTTTATCCAATCTGCAACCCTGTGCCGTTTTATGGGAGTGTTTAGGCCATTCACGTTGAGAGTGATTATTGAAAGATACGAATTAATTGTCATCATGTTGCCTGTGAAGACGTTGTTTTTATAGATTGTCCCTGTAAATTTCTGTTGTAGATCACTCTTGGGGTCTTTCTCCTTTTATAGAACCCCCCTTAATATTTCTTGCAGGGCCGGCTTAGTGGTCACATACTGTTTCAACTTCTGCCGGTTGTGGAAGCTCTGCATCTCTCCATCCATTCTAAATGAAAGCCTTGCCAGATAAAGTATTCTTGGCTGCATGTTCTTCTCATTTAGTGCCCTGAATATGTCTTGCCAGGCCTTTCTGGCTTGCCAGGTCTCTGTGGATAGGTCTGACGTTATTCTGATCTTCCTCCCTCTGTACGTAAGGAATCTCTTCCCCCTAACTGCCCTTAAGATGGTTTCCTTGGTTCTAAGATTTGCAAGTTTTACTATTACATGCCAGGGGGTTGGCCTGTTTCCCTTGATCTTAGGAGGGGTCCTCTCTGCCTCTAGGACTCGAATGTTTGTTTCATTCCCCAGATTAGGGAAGTTCTCAGCTATGATTTGCTCAAATACGTCTTCTAGTCCTTTCTCTCTCTCCACTCCCTCCGGGATTCCAACGATTCTGACATTGGAACGCCTCATGGTGTCACTTATTTCTCTGATTCTATTTTCATGGATTCTGAGTTGTTTTTCCCTGGCCTCCTCTTTTTCCCTTTTTATCTATTATATTGTCTTCCAGGTCGCTTATTCTCTCTTATGTCTCAGTTACCCTAGCTGTAGATTATCTAGATTGGATTGGATCTCATTGATAGCATTTTTAAGTTCTGCCAATTCAGCTTTTATTTCTGCCCTTAGAGACTCTATGTTGCCATTAATCGATTTCTCCATTCTAGCCATTGTCTTCACAATTGCTAGCCTGAATTCCATCTCCGACATCTTGATTATATCTGCATCCATTTGTAAATCTGCAGCATAAGTCATAATCTCTGAGTCTTTTCTGTTTTGGGGGCTCCTCCTCCTAGTCATTCTGTTGATGGGTGTTTGAGGGAATGTATAGAGTCCAAATTATTGACCAGAACCCAAGCAAGATGCACCTGTTTTCTTGGGACCTTAGGGTTGTTGGCCTCTTGTTTTCCCAGCCTGTCTTCTGCGGGAGGGGCCTGCCGTGCTGTTACTCAGGCAACCCTGTTTGGGCGGAGTTGCCCTGCGCCCCTGTGGCGGGGGATGGGCTCAGCGGGAATCAGTCTTTGGGGCTTTTGTTCTCTGGCACCTTTCCCTGGCGGCTTTCCCCGTCTCTTCTGCGAGTCAGAGCAGAAGAGACCGTTTCCAACCCTCGCCTCAGAGCAGAGAGACCTCAGTCTGTTTTTCAGTGAGCTCTCCAGGCCACACTGTGTCCGTTTCTGTCCGTGCTGCTATAAACTGCAGCGGCCTGGGTTGTGCGCCCCTCCGCAGCGATCCCAGTCCTGCCTCCAGGTCGGAGCACGTCTCTGCCCTTTGTGCTTCTAAAACCGCCAGCCACTCCCAATTCTCGCACGCGCGACTCCGCCGCTCGGGGTTTCCACCCCGGGGTTGCAGTTCACCGGCGCGACCCCAGCGCACTGGGTTTCTGTCTCGTAGGCTGCAGTTCGCGTGCGCGTGACCGTCGCTCCGGGTTTCTGTCTAGGGGGCTGCGGTTCGCGTGCACGCAACCCCGCCAGTCTAGTTTTCCACCCCGGGAGCTGCCCTAAAGTCCTTTCCCGACGCTACTGGTCTGCGAGTCTGTGCCCCGTCCGCAGCGCGCAAGGCTGTCACTCACCAGCGGTGTAGGATCCCCACGTCCAGGCACCCTCCCGCTGCCATTTATCCTCCGATATCTGCCCGCAGAATCACAGCTCTCTGCCTCGTACCTCAAAACCAACCGCCTGCGATATTCTGTTTGTAGAGATCCAGATCTTCTTACATCTCAGGCTGGTTTCGTGGGTGCTCAGAGTGGTCTGGTAGATATCCAGCTCAATTCCGGGGACCAGTTGAAATAGGGTCCCCTACTCCTCCGCCATCTTTCTCCCCTCTCCTTTCTCCCTTTCTTAATAGCAGAAAGCCCTCAAGGTCCATCCACGTTATGGTAAATGGCAGGATTTCCTTCTTTTTAATGGTTGAATAATATTCCACTCTATATACGAACCACATTTTCTTTATCCATTCATCCACTGATGGACACTTGGGTTGTTTCCATGTCTTGGCTATTATAAATAATGCTGCAATGAACATGGGGGGTGCAGATATCTTTCCAAGATAGTGATTTCATTTCTTTTGGGTAAATACCCAAAAGTGGAATTGCTAGATCACATGGTATTTCTATTTTTCATTTTTTGAGGAACCTCCATATTATTTTGCATAGTGGCTGTACCAAGTTACATTCCCACCAACAGTGCACAAGGGTTCCCTTTTCTCAGTTCCACCTCTTAGTGCAGATATAAATTTCAGTAATACTAAAGGTAATCAGAAAGACAGAATTCCATAAAGTAAAAAATTGGCACTGGAGAAAACACAACAGTTGTGACTGAGCATGCTCCCCCCCAACCCCCGCTTCCACACTTGAAGTCTGTATGTTCCAATTAACCACATGGGGGGAAACCAGCTCAGGCTCAAGCCACACTGCAACCAGTGAGATAGAGAAGCAAATTTAAGAGTGGACAGTAAAACTAAGCTAGATGCAGAGTTTAGCCCAGGAGATCCACAAAGTTTAAGCTCAGGCTTGTTTTGGTAAGCACAATAATTAAGGAGAGGGGATGTGGGCAGAAAGAAAGTACAGTTGAACCAGCAACACATGTCAGAGAGAAGGTCCAGGTGACTGATGAGAACATGGAGAGCAACAAAAGCAACAAGAGCAACACTGGTTTCCTGGACATGTGTTCATAAATGACTATATTCAATTCCTTGGAATCCTAGGAGAGCTCTGCCAAGAGTTAGCTAGGCTAGGAAGACTTAGAGTCAGAAGAACAGAAGGGCTATGATCATTCGCTTAGAAACCAAGCACATTTGTGTTGGAATTCTGGTTCTGCCACTCATTAGTAATAATAAGTACTCATTAGATGGTACAGTAGCAGATAAGCCAGTGTTCCAACTCATAGAGAGGGGTCAGAGAATAGTTAACCATGCAGATGACAGCAGCGGGTTTAGTGCAGGAAAGCAAGGCTGGAATTGGTCAACATGGGGAACTAGGTGAAGGGTGGGAAGTGGCAGTGGTAGACCTATGGCTGGCTTCATAGGTGTGCCACTTTTGCTGCCACATATAGGGTGTGTATATTGTTTCTAAGCACAGGGCCCCATACTTGGTTTAATGCTTTGCTGTTGCAATCTTGAAATTCTCAATCATTTTTTACATTTTGCACCAGACCCCACAAGTCATGTAGCTGATCCTGGGTAGGCCATTATGGGCACAAAAGACATTTCAGACACTGAAGATATTGCAAGCAACCACAGATGTTGAGATAAGGCTTCACTGACTATAACTGGCTTAGATTTCTCTGGGACTTGCATGGCAAGACACAGAATCCAACTCTGGGGGGACTGAAAAAGGCAAAAACAGGACAAACTAGACAGGGGAGCAGGGAGTGCTATGAATAATTACCCCAAGACAGCAGGTGTAACCTGTGACTCTCCAGTCAAACAGGGAGAAATGGTCATTCCATAAATAAGCCATTCTAGAAACTATTCTGAAGTTATTCCTAAAGGGCAAAGTTGGCAATAAATACAGAAGATATGATCATGACCACAAAGTGTGTTCATAGAAAATTCAAATCTATTTTTGGAGGTGGGGAGAAAGGGTAGTTATTATCTTATCTTTGAAAGGATGATCAAAACAGAATAAAATTTTATGTAGCCAAAACTTATGTTTGAAAAGCTGCCCATATGGTGATAATTGTTGCAGCTGGGTAGATGAGTATATGAGGTTCATTACACTATTCTAGTCTCTACTTTCACGCATGTTTGGAAATTTCATAATAACCATTTATAAAAGAAAAAACAACTAATTTAGATTTTTTTATTGCTATTATATTGAATAAATATTTCTTAAATCTAATAAATTATTTTATTAACAACTTGCTATCAAATGACTTCAAAAAATAAATAGGAAAACAATCTGATTTGAGAATGATTTTCGTGTCAAGTGTGCTCAAATTACCCAAGTAAATAAACAGCGCTATTGCCAGAATTTCTATATTGAGGGACTTAGGGATATAAATCTAATTGGAGAAAAAAATCAGAAATTCTGTCTTGAAGCTCTGTTTACATAGAAATCACATTATTTTTATTTAGATTTCAAAGTTGATTTTGAATGGCCTGGGATGGATGTGACAGAGCTTATGGGAAATTAAAGCTCTTGTATTAGTCACAAAACATTAGATGGTACTACAGATCCAAATTGACTCCAAATCTCAGTGGCTTAGGAACAACTAAGGCTTGTTTCTGGCTGGTGCTACTGCCTGTCAAGGATTAACAAGACGCTCTGCTCCCCTCACTCACCCAAGGGATCCAGGCTGGTGGTGACTCGGCTATCCAGTAATTGTGCTATCTGGAACACATGGCTTCCTCTATCCCCGTGTCAGGCAACAGAGACTAGAGAATCACACATTGTCTCAAAACATGAGTGACACATCACTTCCACTACCATTTCATTGGCTGAAAACTGTGATATGGAAACCATCTGACTGCAGAGGGGATCACATGGAATATTCAGCTAGTATTACTGTTTCCACTATGTCCCAACCACTCCTTTGGACACTGCAAGAAAAATACAGCCCAGGATTTCTGGGGTCTTCAATCCTAGAATCTGAGCTACACACCGAATGAGAATTAAAATGTCATTGATAGGTCTGGAAATATTTGTTCAACAAATTAATAATGAAAAGAAGATTAGAGGGTGAAATTTCTAACTTTTTCAAACACTAAATAGTATTCATTTTCATATGAGAGGCATGATTAATTCAAATGAATATTAGCAATTCATTCAAACCAGCATAGCTGACCTTTTAACTGCCAATACTTTCCTAGCCATTGTTATGGATAATAGTAATGTTGATTTTAAGATGAATGATTATTTTAGTCATCTATTCCCATATAACAAACTACCACCTAGGCTCAATTGGGTGGTTTCACTTGGGGTCTTTTGTGCAATTACAGTCAAATGGTGGCTAGGGTTAGAATCATCTGAAGGCATCTCTTCTCATTGGGCTGATACTTCTGCTGAGATGGCTGAAACAGCTGGGAGCTGGCTGGGCATCTCTCTTTCCACACAGACTCTCCAAAATCCTCACTTGGGCTTTTCTATAGCATGGCATTCTCAGGATAGTTGGGCTTCCACAAAGCAGACAGCCTCTCCTATAATAAGTACTGGAAGAGCACAAGACCAAAACTGCAAGGCTTCTTACCCCTACACTTAGAAGTCCCATGGTGTCACCTCACTGTACTCCATTGAGTCACAGGGCCAGCTAAACTCCAAAGAAAGGAAAGAAGCCAAAGGTGTGAGTACGAGGAGGCATGGTTCACTGGGGTGCCATCTTTGGAGACAAGCTATCACTAATCAGATATTTCATTTAATCCGACCCTAATTTCCTACATTCTAAATAATTCATTTTCAAATGCAAGTCCAAATTTGTAAGGGTTTATATTATGTCAAGTTTGCTTTTTCACAGTTTTTGCCTTATCCATTAAAAAAAACTGTAAATGGGATATGACAGTTTGCAAATGCATAAGAATTGGTATTGCAGATCTTCCCTGATCTCTAGATTTATAATGCTAGGATGTCAACTGGATGTCAACTCTAGTTAAGAATGTTGCCACTTTGCTATTCTGGTCAAATTCTCAAATATATGAGTGCAAGTATCAGGAGGAATACAACAATTGGGGAGGATAGTGCAGGTCTTCCATTTTATATGTGCAATCATATAAATTGTGTGTGTATACATATACAAATATATGTATATATAGTATAGTTATATACGTATATGCATATATATGTATATACGTGTATATGTGTATATATGTCAGCGTGTGTATATATATATATATGTGTGTGTGTATAACTTGTGTTTATATATAAAATATAGCTGTCTAAAGTAGATGGCCTGGCATTAGCATCTAGGCCAAGAAGTTCCCTACTTAACAGAAATAATTTACAGAACATAAACATCAGATTAGACAAGGTTACCTCACAACCCTAAACTTCACTGAATAAGACAAAAACAAGGCCACTCCATAATTACATCCAAGCAGAGAGAAAAACAAGACCACTGTCCAAATCACAAAAGTGACCAAACATGCCCCTCGCCCCGGTAACATGAGTGACTGTTGCTTCTTTATCACTTACATCTTTAGCCTTACTCCATTGATCCCACCTTCTGGATAAAATTATTAAGATATCCAATCATAGAAATACTCCTACTTCCTAACAGTAGTCAATCCAGAACAAATCCCACTTCCTTATGGCTCACCAAAATCATCTAACCAAGGCCTAAATCCCATAATGAGTCCCACCCAACAATACCCTCTTACTCAGATTTCCCTCATTTTGCCTGCTCTGCTGTCTGCTTCAGAGCAGCAAGCAACAAGCAATAACTCTAAATTTGTTTTAACACATGTGTGTTCATGGTAGTCTTTGGCTGATGAGCATTATAATAATTTTATATAACATATGAAATGTTTTCTATTTAAATTACAAAGTTCAACAAATGCACACACAGATAAAGGGGGTCAATTTTGTTCAGAATCCTGAACGAGAATAAACTGGAAGTTTACATTTGTTTCCATGGACCTCAGAGCACCAAACAACCATACACATATTCCCAACATTGGGGTTTCATCACTGAAATCTCATGGCAACCACATTAATCTCAAATGCATAACACAGACAACATAAAGGCAACATCACATTGATCAGTGATTCAAAGTATGGACTCTCCTGGCCTCTGGCAGCCTATACTTCTCCTACCACAATGCTTGTTACCAGAACTAACACCAGAGAGGAGGTGAAACGCATTTACCTCAATCAACTCACAATTATCAGCTTTGATGTGAGCCTCAGTTAAGGAGAAGGTAGAAACTTAATGATTTGGAGAAAAGAGAATATATATATGGATTTGAGGCCCCCCTTTCCCCATTCTATCCCTGCTGTTATGTCATATCATTCATTCCATTCATTCAACAAATATCTCATGAGCTCCTACTACATGCTGAGTACACATATTTTCATATACAAGTATGAAAAATTATGTAAGACAATCTGGGAAGGGTACTCACTGTAGCCTATTTTTTTAAAGATTTTATTTATTTCACAGAGAGATAGAGAGCACAAGCAGGCAGAGAGGCAGGCAGAGGGGAGGGAGAAGCAGGCTCTCTGCTGAGTAGGGAGCCCTACGCAGGGCTCCATCCCAGGACCCTGGGATCACGACCTGAGTCGAAGGCAGCCGCTTAACCAGCTGAGGCTCCGAGGTGCCCTTCCCTTTAGCCTTTTATAAGTGGACCGCACACAGCTATTTTCTCTTACCACATGAACACAGTGATGTGTTCTCTTCCTTCATTTAACACCAACCCTTCCAGATAACCAAATTTCTGCTGTCAACCTTGCATATGGCCAGGTCTATCTGCTGCTCGAAAAGGACACGGGGATACCAGGTTGAATTTTCTTGAGTAAACTGTCACTCATTAACATACCGCATCTTTTCCTAAAATTCACAAGTTATCCTTTTAATGAGATGAATGTTAATGTTCTTACCTACCAAGGACTACTCTAAACACAAAGCTTACAACGTTACAAAATTTAAAGGACTAAAGAGACGTCAGTTGATTGATCATTATTGACCAAAACTTTACAGCAAGCTTTTAAGACGCAATGCTTGGATTGGTGCTAATTATCCAAAAGAAAAACTTCCCATTTCTGAGTTATAGGAAGATAGCTATTTTATATTTATAAGGAATGTGCTGAACAGCAGATAGAAAATGTGATGGGAAATACAAAAGTTTTCTAAAGAGAAGTGTACAATACGCATTAAAAATATCACAATTTCAGTTCCAGATCTGAAGATACCAGTCAGCCAGTCACCATTCTTATTTGTCTGTGTCCCTTATTCAAAATTCAATTCATAATGACTTTTATTCATAGATATCTGTAAGCACATAAAGCTTTATGTGCATTCCTTACAAACTGAAAGCATTGGAAAAGACACTTTTTTTTTTTTTTTTACAAATAGGTTCTCAAATTATTCCAAATAAAACACCAAGCTACTGCATTTTAAATAAATGGTGTGGGGGCGCCTGGGTGGTGTAGTTGGTTAAGTGGCTAATTCTTGGTTTTGGCTCAGATCATGATCTCAGGGTCATGAGATCGAGTCCTACATCAGACTCTGTGCTCAGCTCGGAGTCTGCTTGAGACTCTCTCTCCCTCTCCCTCTGCCCCTCCCCTTCTGCATGTGTGCATGCGCACATGCATGCTCTCTCTCTCTCAAAATAAATAAATAAGTGATAAATAAATAAATGGTTCTTTTTAAATAAAACTTATTAATGAACATATTAAAATCTATATTTTCGGGGCACCTGGGTGGCTCAGTCATTAAGCATCTGCCTTCGGCTCAGGTCATGATCCCAGGGTCCTGGGATGGAGCCCCGCATCGGGCTCCCTGCTCAGCAGGAAGCCTGCTTCTCCCTCTCCCACTCCCCCTGCTTGTGTTCTCTCTCTTGCTGTGTCTCTCTCTGTCAAATAAATAAATAAATAAATAAATCTTTAAAAAAAAAAAAGATCTATATTTTGAAAATTGTCTATTTGCAAATAGACTGATCTATACTTGAGTGGATATAAGCAGTTGTTTCAACAAAGAAAGTTAACTGTGCAAAAATAATTTCAGAGTAGAAATAATACCTAAAGGCCAAAAAGTTGTGTTCTGGTCAGTGCAAAACTGAACTATTAGTGAAAATGGTTTTCAGTGGCCCTAAATTAGTCTAAAAACTTCAGGGAAATAGCATTGTCCACTGGTTAAATGACTAGGGTGCAGCCACTCTGGAGAACAGTCTGGAGGTTCCTCAAAAATTAAAAATAGAGCTAGCCTATGACCCAGCAACTGCACTACTAGGTATTTACCTAAAGGATACAAAAATACTAATTCAAAGGGATACATACACCCTAATGTTTATACAGCATTATTTACAAGATCTAAATTATAGAAACAGCCCAAATGTCCATTGACTGAGGAATGGATAAAGAAGATGTGGTATATATAGACAATGGAATATTATTCAGCCATAAAAAAGAATATAATCTTGCCATTTGCAACGATGTGGACGGAGCTAGAGAGTATTATGCTAAGTGAAATAAGCCAGAGAAAGACAAATACCATATGATTTCACTCATATGTGGAATTTAAGAAACACAACAAACAAGCATAGGGGAAAAAAGAGAGAAAGGCAAACCAAGAAACAGACTCTCAACTATAGAAAACTGCTGGTCACCAGAGCGGAGGCCCCGTGGGAGGAATGGGTTAAATAGGCGACGGGGATTAAGGAGTACATTTGTTATGATGAGCACTGGATATTGTATGGAAGTGTTGAGGAGTCACTAAATTGTACACCTAAAAGTAATATTACACTGTATGTTAACTAACTGGAATTTAAGTAAAAACTTAAAAAAATAAATCTAATTAAATGGACAGGAAAAAAAAAATACTAAGGTTCTGTAATCTAACAGAACCAACCCTCTGTCACTGGACGAGTTAATTAAATGTTCAAGTTGTCAATTCCCTCACCTATAAAATATTGTCTCCTTATCATAGAGATACTGAGAGGATTAAATGAGATAATGCATGACAAGAAATTAGCGGACACCACAGAGTAAACATTCAGTAAATGTTAGGTATGATGATAATGTTGAAGAAGGAATGGTGACGATATTAATTCTCAAACGAGCACATATCTACCTGTACCAATTCACTCATTACTATATCTATATTTGTATCCGTCTGAGGTTTACAAATAGTGTTATGAGGACAAATAGAAAAAGGTCCACTTTTCTTAGTGAATATAAATCCATGACAGTTTTTTTTCTGAACTGTTCTGCTGATGCCAAAAATCAGAGGAAGACACAAAGCTAGGATCCAGGATCGAGTTACAGTTGTCCTTTCAACCTCAGGCTGAGAATTTGTGTAGGTACTTTCAAAAACTGAAGGCAATAAGCCTATTATATTGCAAGCACAGAAGACAAAGGTTTTTGTAATAAACACAAATTTAGAAGGGAAGGATTAGCTCACAAGTGACAAAGAGGAATAATTATCCTGTGTGGGATAGGGGTATAAAAGGATTACCACCCACTAGGCCAGCTCAAGAGAATAAATCTCAGAGTTTTCAGCAGCTGCAAGTCTGGGGATCCTGTAAATATTCACATAATATTTATAAAGTTAAAGTTAAAACCCACTGTTATACAACCAAAGAATAAAGTTCATCATGCCATGGTAGGTGTATCAATCAGAAAACAGTCAGAAAAATTGTTGGAAAAACAGAGCCCATACCAGGCAGTCAAAGAGAAGGAATTTAATATAGGGAACTAGTCATAAGGCTACTGGGAAAGCCAAAAAAACAGACAGGGAAAAATGAGGGATGCTGTCACCTTGTTTGAAGCTGGGGGGACCACAGAGAGGTACTCAGAGGCCAGAATCAAGGGCTGCCTCACACCAGCTAGACCCACAAGGAGGCTCAGAACATGGAGATAACACTGCCCAAAGCAAAGGAGGGGGGAAATATATTTCTCTTTCTATCTCTTCCCAACCAGCCAATGGTGCCTCCAATTGGGAGAACCTATTTAGCAGTCAGTTAACAAGGGAGCCTGGGAACGTAGATGTCAAGAGATGGCATGGAGTAGATCTGAATGCAAACAAATGACCAGCACAACAGGTAAACGCCAAGGAAATCTACCAAATATAAAAAATGTGCCACTCCCTTCAGTTAGGGTTAAAGGGGATCCTCAGTACAAAAGAGATGTCACCGATACTAGTTTTAATCAGGCTACCATTTGGAAATGCCATCAAATTAAGCATCCCAATCCAAATGGCACTGCGAAGACTGAAAGTCTGCCTATATAACCACATTTCTTTCAGCATGTGAGAAGGCAAAAATGAAACTCCTTTTTGGTAGCTCTTCTGCTCCTGGATTTCATTTACAGGTAAGAATTTAGAGAACACATTGGGAAATGTATACAGGATGGTTACCATTTAAATTTGGCTTGGATATCAAAAACTAAACAAAAACCATCTAATCATTCCCAGATTTCACTTAAAAAGATCATTGTAATATTGGAAAGCTAAAAGGATACATTCTAAGAATTAAGGACTGTCCCAAATACTACCCTGTCTTCACTTTTCTCATTTCATTGCAACATGTAAAAAGTTTGCAGGACCAGCGCAGAGTCATAGATTCACATTAGACTATTTCACTGGGAAGTTCTCAGAAAGATGGTATTGGCTTGTAAAACTGAGTAAGTTCTAGGGGGAAAAATCATGGAATTGTAGACCAACTGAAATCATGTAACCTTGGCAATACACTCTCTGCCTCACTTTCTTTAGACTGTGAAGATTAGATTAGAACATCTCTCCATCTTCAGGGTGAGTGCAGAAATGTGACCAGTGACTTGCTCAACCCAGTCTCTGGGAGATGTGAGAACAGAAATCAAAAATACTGATTAAAACCCAGTGTGCATTTTCAGGAAATGCAGGAAGTAAAAGAAAACTGGATATTCAAAGCAATCTCCCTAGACTGGAGCCACTGTCCCTCTTTCTAGGTCGCCTTTTTCCTTAGCTCACACTCACAAAGCAATATATCCTTCCAAAGTTAACAGAAACTACAGCATCCACCCAAAGCTAATGCCAATGGAAGCAGACCCATCACCTCAAGTTTTTTCCACCAACCAATCGATATAAAAAGAGTCACAGCGGGACGCCTGGGTGGTGCAGTCTGTTAAGCGTCCGATTCTTGGTTTGGCGCAGGTTGTGATCTCAGTGTCATGAGATCGAGCCCCACACTGGGCTCCACACTCAGCATGAAATCTTAAGTTTCTCTCTCCCTCTGCCTCTGCCCCTTCTCCCAACGTGCTCACTCACTCTGTCTCTCTCTCAAATAAATAAATAAGAAAAAAGAGGCACTGTGAGAAAATGTTGCATAATGGAAGAATGTATTTTTCTCTTATTAATTTCTTTAATATTTTTATTGATATCAATTTCTTGCGAAGAAATTACGAAGAAAAGATAAAAGGGAGAATACAAAGAGTGCTCACATTATGCTGATGCTGGAGTAAATTATCACCAATACTAACTGTCTACAGAAAGTCAATAAAATGCAGGAGAAAACGGGAATATAAACCATTTATAATGTGCTTCTGCTACTGTCATTCCAGCCTGCCTAACTGACCTGAAAAGCCTAAACGAGAATTCAGACCAATAAAGCAAAAGACAAAAGGGAGCTTATTTCTTGTTGGTCTCAAGGTAACTTGAATTCAAGTCCTACTCAGCTTTTAGAGTCTAAACTTAGTGTTCTCATCATGTGCTGCTTCAAAAAGAAGCCCATGCAGTCACCTGTGTGAATGGCTTACCAACCTCAAAATCCTGTTTTGTTTACACACAGAGACATAACAGTGCCGTGCTGGCTTAACTTCCCCTAAGAGGCTAAGTACTGTTCAGTATTGTTTGACCAGAATGCAGATTTTAATCACCCTGAGTAACAAGGCGAAAAAGTGATTCTTTGTGGTATCAGTACATTTTCAGATGTACTGGTATATACACTCTTAGAGACCCTGTGTGCCATACACACACACATATATATATCTGTGTGCACATATACGCACACATGGGAACATATGCACTTTCCTAGAATAGAAAGGACAGAGAGAGAATCTTAGGTTGAAGAAAAAGAGGCAAAATCTATTCTCAGTAATTGCCAGGTTGACTTCCTTAGCTATGCACTGAGGAGGGCTTTGAACATCGAACTTGGACATTTCCCTCTCACTGTGACCCTCACGTAGCCCTGACCGGAGACCCGGGGTGGAGAGAAGTAACCAATGAGGAACTCCACAGCCTTTTGCCAAGGGACCACCTTCAAGATGAGAACAGGCAAGAGCCTGATCCCCTCCATGTTTGCCCAATGACAAAATAACTGTACGTTTAAGCGCACTTCAGGGAAAACAAGCACAACGAGATTCTTAAAAAGAGCATGTTACCTGATGTGGCTGTGAACTGGACCATCTGCTATAGGAAGGAGCACCCGAAGACTTGCTGGCCGAGGGTCTCTGAAAAAGGGAAGGGGGGAAAAAAAAAGATATCATGTTGTCACACAAACTGAATTCACTTTCTATTTCTCTAAATGAATTATTTATTCAGTGTCTACAGTTCCAAAAATTAACACAATCTTAGACTGTCTCAATTTACTCTCTGTTTCATTTCTTTTAAAACGCATTCTCCTCACCAAGTATAATAATATAAACACTAGAGCCAAAACATCTGGATCCAACTCACAGTTTGAACTCCTTATTTGACCTGGTGCAAGTCATCCAAATTCTGTCTCAACTTTCTCTTCAATGAGACTAGAATAATAATTTTTATGTCATGGGATTCTTGAGGGGATCAAATATGATAATAGGTGTGAAGCATTTTGTACAGTAAGGTGCTATACACATATAAGCCTTAATTCAACAAGCAGAAAATAAGGCACATTATTATAAGTTTCCATGTGAAACCAAACTGGTATATGAATATCCACATTAATAAATGAGGTCATTTGAATCAGTTATTCTTATTATAAAGAGACCGTTCATCTTGGGAAAGACCTGACCATACCATTGCTACCAGTTCTCTGGGATTGTAAAAATGCCACAAATTCACTGTAGATTAGCTCATCCACAGCCGTTCTTAACACCATTTTTCTTGTCTGCTTCTACCACAGAGGCTCAAAAAAAAAAAAAAAAAAAGAAAAACCTGCATATGCACTGTCTCGGCATTCCCTCCCTCTACTCCTGGTCAATGAGACATAATGTAATTTCGGAGGGGCAGGAGGTGAGAGAGTTCTGGGAAACCCTTTGCTTTTCTGATAAATGGGAAAAGATAAGGCTTGGGCCTTCACCACTACTTCTTCTTTCTAAATAGAGATACGCTACATGGAGCTAGAACAACCATTCTGTGAACATGAGGAAAAAAGGCCAAGAGAAGAGCAGAGAAACTAACCCTAATTGGTCTTCTTATGCAGTTTAACCACAGCTTCAGGCTGCTACTTTTGCCTAAACCCTCCTTGGGTATATGACTATAATCCCATTTTCTATCCCTTGAAGAAACTTGTGGATACTTCATGGCAGAGGCATGAAGATGTGAAAGTGATTAGTATGTTTGGAGAATGATCAATAGACCGATCTAGTACTGCCAACTCCTATACTCCCCATCACTGCATTCCATCTGCCTTTCAGGACCCCTGTGTAATTCTGTGCTGGCCTTTGTTGTTCCTGACAGCTTTCCTGAATCTCTGCCACGGGGAGGCTGGCATGCTAGCTAAATGCTGTGTTCTGTCTGCTCAATTCAACTTCCCTCTTGCATTTGCCTGCCTGAGGAGGCAGGGTTGGGATCAGCTCTCCTGCCCCACTGAGGCTGATGGGATTGGACCCTATAGCACAGTGTGAGAAGCACTTCTGATTTCAACTTGGTTAAAGGGAGAACTACCAAGGAAGTAGCTAGAAATTAAGCTAAAAGCTTAATCATATTCCCTCAATGAGAAGCAGTAGCAACGAATTTCAAACGTATCAGACTTTACCAGCGCATGACCATGTACCTCTCTAATGCCATTTTCCTAATTGTGAAATAAGGATAATTTAGATGGTCCCCATGCTTCCTCCTTATCCAGCCCCAAATCTATTCAATTAAATGATTCTATACTTTCAGAGTACATAAATTACTGATTATAGTGGCAACACTGAATTTCCATGGAAAGATTCGATTTCCATGGGAAGATTCGATTGCTTTCAATATTATGCATCTGAAATACAAAAAAAAAAAAAAAACACATCTGAAACCTCTGTTAACTAGAAAATGCTAGGAATCCAGAATAGTCCATCGCCTGAATTTTGTAGCAGATCCTGGCTTCCCTGCGTTTTCGGGAAGGGGCATCTGGCTACTTTTCTACCCCAATGATTTGGACTTCAGCAGAATCTCTTCAAGTCTCCTTAAGCCTTAAGCTTTTGGAATTCACCATCAGACTAATTTTTGAGACATCGTATGTAGAGAACGGAACTTACCATATTTTCAAGACACAATACAGGTTTCTAAAATTGTAGCCATAATTTTTATACTTATTATCAGGAAAATAAAGCTTTATGGTTTTTTTAATTGAGATACGACTGACATATAACATGATATAAGTTTAAAGTATTAGAGTTGATTTGATACATCTACATATTGCAATACGGTTACCACCCTACTGTATATCATACATTTTATATGAAATATGTATATTATATATAACATATATACTTCTTCTTTATCCACTCATCTGTTGACAGACCCTTAAGTTATTTCCATATCTTGGTTATTGTATATAAGCTGAAAGAAACATGAAGTGCAGATATCTCTTCGATATCCTGTTTTCCTTTTTTTTTTGGATATATATCCAGACGTGGAATTACTAGATCATACAGTAGTTCTATTTTTTCATTTTTTGAGGCACCTTCATGCTGTTTTCCATAGTGGCTGCACCAGTCCCACCAACAGTGTGCACAAGGGTGCCTTTTCCTCCACATCCTCACCAACACTTGTTTTCTCTGCTTGAAAGCTTTGGTTTTTTTAATCAAAATAAAATTATGGTAATCAAATTCAAGACATGAGCACTAACATTCAAAAAATATTTTAAAGAAAAGTGAGATGTGTGACCTGCAGCATCTGAACTAAATTATTAAGGAATCTTGAATTGGGAAGGAGAGAAAAACGGGCATTTGTGGATTTGAATGCAATAAAAACCCAACGTGAAAGGCACAGCTCTTCCTTCTTGAAAAGTGTCACAATACTGCCATGCCCACACTTGACTTTCTCCTAAAGGTCATACTGCACTTCAGCACTGACACAAGTATAATTAACTGTATAATGGTAATTGCAGTCTATTGTGATTCACACACTTCATGTCCTTTCTAGTGCTGGGGATAAATGTAAAAGGCCAGAGAAACAACAAAATAACTGGTCAACATTAATTACAAATTTTAAAGACATGACCATGTCCCGAATTGTAGCATAGCTTCCGATGGATGTGATTACATTCAAAAATCAGTTTCATAACACAAAACACAAAATCTGGTTGGGTTTCCTTGGTATCTTTTTGAATAAACTAGCCATGATGCATGCTTTGGATTTCAGCCTGGATGAAAATAAACTCACCTGACAAACCGGATAAGTAATTGATCATATCCTCATTCTCCCCCTCCTAGGGCCCTTAGCAACCAGTGGTTAATCAAAGGGCAGTATCCAGATCAGAATAATGAGGCATGCTGGTTTAAAATGCAAAGTCTTTGACCCCAGGAATTTACAAATCTCTAGAAGTGGTATCCAGCAATTTGCATTTTTAAGAGGCTCTTCAAGTGATTCATATTTAGTCTTGGAAGCAAGGAAACATCCCAGAATACTCCCAGCACACACTTCTACTGCTACATGCATCCACTGAAGAACAAGGATGATGATGAGTAGAGGTATGAAGACCCAAGGATATTATTGATAGCAGTTTTCTCTAAACAGATAAAATGAACTCTCAAACTCCAGAGAAATACTTCTGGAAATTGTGGGAAGACGCTTGAGGAAAAAGAATCTGATTTTTAATCTACTGATATAGATTGAACCTTGGACCACCACAGCCCAATTAAATGGCTGGGTAAGGGTTGCAGTTTAGATACCCAACTCCCACCCTTGGAAAACCTTCCCTGAATACCAAGAACAGGCTACTATCCTGATATGTTTCCAGCCCATCTACACTTACCTCTTAGCAAAAACTTCTATTATACCCTCTTGTAATTGCCTTCTAAATGCAGTTTCCTCTTGCAGACTGTACATTCCACAGGGTTATAGGGGAAGACGGGAGCGAGTTGGGGCTGGGTCTTATTTACTCATATAAATAGGCATGCTTGTTCTGGGGATATAGTAAGTGCTCAGTAAACATCAAACTAATTAATAGGTTCAGCAAACTTAATCCTATTCAAGTTTGGCAAGTACGAATAGGAGACTGTGACAATGAAACCAACATGCCTGAGGACAAATGCAGTAAAAACTGGTGGAATTCCAGAGCCCCAGTGGTTACTATAATGCCTTAGAAAGGGTATTGGCCCATTGGCCCAGACTTCAGGATATTAGGGTAGGGAGTTCCCTAAGATGGCTTCATAGAAAATACCAACTGTTAAAGTCAGTAGGGCAAGGAATCAGGGAAATGGCAGACACTGCATGGAGGTTGAGAGCATTGGTGAACGGGTACACGTGATTCCACATGAAATGTCTCCAGAAGGCTATGAGGTAACTGCCAAAGAACTAGATGATCTACAAAAGCAGAGAGAAGCTCGAATCCAAAGAAATATTGAGGTAAAAATACATACCCTACTTTTCATCTTCTCTCTCTCCCTCCCCCAGGCTGTAAGGCTTGTGCAGATCCAGGTTACTTATATCAGAGAAGGGAGCTCAGGAGGAGGAGGGTGTAAAACATTTTAGTGACAAAAGCATGCAGAGTGTGCTGTTAAACAAAGGGGGGAAAAGTGCTATGCAGAAACCTGGAAGACGGACCAAATTCAATGGCAGTTCATAAGTGAGGAAGGCTGCCAGATGCTGCAGCAAGCCTGCCAGCCAGCCAGCCGTTATACTTCGTCCACCACTGTCCTTTGCTTGGCCAGCTTCCTCCAAGTCTAACTGCCCATCAGCATAAGACAAGGAACTTTGGGAACATGTACATTTTTCAGTAGCTGGAGTCTTTCCTGCATTAGGCCTTGAGCATATTTGAAGAACAAGAAATGAAGAACACAGCAATAAATAGTGTTAGGAGGTGCCAATTAGACATCTGCATTTAACATCGTAACACAAAACGTCATTGACAAATACGATCCAGGAACCAACACGGGTTATTCAGACAGACTGAACTCTGGATGACAGACATGACTTTTGGGATTTTAATTTCAGATGGAAAACCATGTTTCCAACCCCAGTGAGATGAATCATGCAAGAAACAAGACCAAACAGCAGAGGACCTAGACAGCAGTAACACTTTTAATAAGTAAGGTATGAAGAGCTGACTGAAAAACCTTCCCAAGGCAAGAAACTTTGTAAAGATTAAGTGGTAAAGACTTTACCCAAACGTACCTTAAAAAGGAGCTACCAAAAAAAAAAAAAAAAAAAAAAAATTCACGAGTGCACACACAAAGCAAGTTAAGAAAAGGAAACTGATAAAGAATAAAGGGTATAGGGTGAAGTTCTGTAATCTCTTTAACAATTTTGCTATTGAAAGCATGATTTCAGGGGCGCCTGGGTGGCTCAGTCGGTTAAGCATCTGCCTTCAGCTCAGGTCATGATCTCGGAGTCCTGGGATGGAGCCCCACATCTGGCTCCCTGCTCAGCGGGGACGCTGCTTATCCCTCTCCCTCTCCCCACCTCCCACAAATAAATAAATAAAATCTTTAAAAAAAAAAAAAAAGAAAGCATGATTTCCTCTTTATTGTTACAATACCCTGGAACACATATTCCAGTGTGTGCTGCTACATGGATTCAGCATTTACGGAGGGCTTTGCTTGTGAGTGTCCTTGAGCCTCTCCCCTCCCCATTCTCTGTCAACACAATCACAGATTAATTACCCTCATTTTAATACGAAATTATCGAGCTCAGTTAGGGAATCCCAGAACTCTGGACCAAACCATCATACCAAGAAGTCCTATCACGTTCCTAATGCTACAGAGAATCCTCACAGTTGGTAGCTAAAAGCCGACCTAAATCTTTCCAGTTTCAATAAAAGCCCAGATCATGAAGGTATATGACAAGCAGCTCACATAATCTCCATCTCCTTTTAAGGCTCAGCATCCTTTGGTATTCTTTTCCCAATTAATTAACCAGTGCTGCTTAAACTTTCTCTGTGTGCCCTCGTTTCTAGCCCTCCTTCAGTCATTTCACTGCCCTTCTCTGGGCCACCTCCAAAATCTCCACGCTCCTCCTTCTGGAGTTGTGAAATCTGAAATTGGATGAGTTACTACTCATTGTGTCCTCATTCCATTACAAAAATGCAAAAGAAATCTAAGCTAGCCTCAAAGCAAAAAAACAAAAGGAAGAAAATCCCAACACAATTCCAAGTACTAAAGATGGACTTAGTAACTATAGCCAATAGGCTTTGCCTCTCGATCTTACTTATTTTCCAGTGATGGAAGGAGAAATAAAGGAATCTTGTTTAAGGAGACCTAACCAAGTCTTTGTGTTGTGCTTACAAAAAGCAGATGTAGAATAATAGAGCCTCCGTCTGTCTCTATGCATTAAAATAGCATATATATTTACTGAAATCAAAATGGTGCACCCAGGGCTTTTCTTTGCTAGTTCTCTGGCCCTCACCGCACTTGAACTTTGTAAGCATTTTGTTGCAAAGCACTCTGCTACCAACAGGGGTTGCAGAGATGGGTGAGATTCTCCTCAGAAGGGCTTTCTTCTCTCCGTGTCCTCCCACCCTGCCCCAAAGAACCACATGCAAGCCTGCCCCTTTCACTCCTTATTCTTTACCCTCTTGTAAATTCTTCACAGCTCCTATCACTATCTGAAATTCTTTTGTCCATGTACTTATTTTGTTGTACATTGTTCATGTTCCTCACTAGAATGTAAGTACCAGGAAAACCAGCTTTCAGCTTTG
This sequence comes from Phoca vitulina, assembly GCF_004348235.1. Lineage (NCBI taxonomy): Eukaryota > Metazoa > Chordata > Mammalia > Carnivora > Phocidae > Phoca > Phoca vitulina. The sequence continues at coordinate 38,240,939 of NW_022589713.1, read as the reverse complement.
TTTCTTTTTTTTTTTTTTTTAACACTTTTCTTTTTTAACCACCACTGTACTATCATGCACATATAGTATATACCAGCTGAATGATTAAATGAAGGAAGGAAGGAGGAAACTCAGTTCTTACCCTCGAAGACTACAGTCCAGTGAGAGAGATTAACACATACACAACTCTATTGCAAGAAGTGCTGCTCCCTCCACCACATATGCAGGCTGGGCGGGCATGTACTGCATGGGGCAACCATTCACAACACACACAAAAATCCCACGTTGGTATATTACAGCACTTTTCCAGCAGACACAGTAAAATGCCTTGCTGTAATAAAATTGGTACATTAGGATCATTTTTCAAAAGCAGAAGTAAACTATCTTATGGAACATACCTTATTCTCATTTACACAAAGCTGCTCTATAAGCTAACAATGGCCTTACATGGGTAGAGCTGATTTTAGGCCCAATTCCCTGGCCTTAGGCTTTGAGTATCCTGGACCAGGGGCAGGGAGTCGGGGCATAAGCGGTTCCTTCACCAACAGATGCTGTTTTAAAGAACCAGAATATGGTCTCCAGGCTCCAAGATGGCCTCCAAAGACCCTGCTTCCTGATATTCATTCCACTTTGTAGTCCCCTCCACAACGTACCAGGGGTGGTATGCTTGACCAATGGCATATAGTAGTAACAAGGATATATCACTTTTTAGGTTAGCTTATAATCTTGGGAATGGTTTATCACTTTTGGATTCTGTAGGTCCAAGCCATGTCACTAGAGAAACCTGTCATGAGCCACCTCATGAAGAGTCCCAAATGGTGAGAAATGGAAAGCTCTTGCAAACAGCTACATGAGTGAACTTGAAAGTTGATCCTTCAGCCCCAGCCAAGTCTTCAGAGACTGCAACTCTGGCTAACAGCTTAAGCGTAACTTTAAGAGAGACCCTGACCGAGAACTGCCAGCCAACCTGTTCACTTACTCCCAACCCTCAGAAACTGTGCAAGATAATCAAGGTTTGCTGTTAAGCTGCTAAATTTGGGGGTAATTTGTTCTGCAGCCATGCATTAACTAATTCACATTATTAGCAGAAAAATTATTCAGCTCTTACCATGATACAAGTAAAAGTCTGTAGAAAGCATACAGTATTCTGTGACATGATACAAGTAAAAGTCTGTAGAAAGCATACAGTATTCTGTGAATCATACCTACCAGAGGGGAAGACATTATACTACTGAATTACAAAAAAAAAAAGTTTCAGGATTTTTTCCTCCTTTAGGTCTTTAAAAAAAAAAAAGTCCCTGAATTTTCACATTGTTATTTAACATGTCTCGCAGTCACTTTCTTCAAGGAGACAGAGAACTGTAAGTCCCTGAAGACACAAGCACAAGGTAACCTCCAGCTCCCTTCCTGCATGGGACTAAAAACAGCGAACAGGATGTTCAGTAAATAAATGATAAGCTTCCTGTTATCATGCAGCTTTCTCTGTAACTCAACTTGATCTTGCTGTATCTTACAACAAAGAACTGATTCACTTTTGCTACTGGGCTCAATCTGCCACTCCACATCTCAGAGAAACAGAAATCCTCCTCTATAGCAGCTGCCTAACAGGGCAGGGGAGGGTATTCTGCTTTCAAGGTACTAAGGGGAGGGGAGGGGAGGCTCCCACAGACCACAAAGAAAGATTGAGTTGATTCAGTGTTCCCCCATCTGTGTTATATAGAAACTGGACCCACAGTTGGGTCCAGAAACTGGTTCTCTGGTCAGTTTTGGGAAATGCTACATTTCCCAAATGATTCAACCCAGGGGTCAGCAAATTTTTCTGTAGTGGACCATAGAGTAAATATTTTGGGCTTTGTGGGCCATACTCTTTCACAACTACTCAACTCTGCCATGTGGCATGAAAGCAGCCATAGAGAATACAATACAATGAGTGAATGTGGCTGTATTCCAATAAAATTTGCAAAGATGGGCTTGGTTCAGATTTGGCCCACGGGCTAGAGTTTTTATAGTGTTCTTGTTCCTCACTGGAATGTTTAAGTACCAGGAAAGCAGGAAGGTTAACACAGAGGACACTGTTCCAGCCTCTCTCTTGGAGAATTACTAGACATTTTGGCACATAAGAGGCATTGAGAATTTCTGCTCCAAAGACCCATCCATGGATCAAACTTGTCCCAACATTACTTGCCCAAAAAATTTATTTATTTATTTACTTACTTACTTACTTAACTTACTTTCTTATTTCTTGCTTACTTGCTGTACCTCTCTCCTCCTTTTTTCTCTCACTCAACTTATTTTCTTACCAAGTATTTATTAACATCTCAGGGATCTAGTCTTCCACAGTACCTCCCTGAGGAAATAACGAGTCACCTAAATTGCCATGTATATCAATCAGAGTGAACAATCTGATTCTAACTCTTCAGAAAATTGGTTTAGAACTTAGAGGGTCAGCGAACGTCTTAGGCAATACCTTGACTTTCAAACATAGGATAGTCCCAAAGATAGAAATTTTAAAAAGTACCTGGGTTTTGTGTGTGTGTGTGTGTGTGTGTGTGTGCAGGCGTTTTGTGGAAAATTGATTGGCTAACTGCTTCCCACATTTTTCTGTGTCCTCTACCTCCCCTCATCCCTATCCTAGAAGTGATTGTCCCCCTTTGGGAACTTGTGGTATGAAAACCATCTACTAGGAAGTTATGGACTAGGTCATTACCTCCAAAAAAATGTCATGTCACTAACATATCTGAAACTTAGAACTCAAAGTTAATTTCATTGGCCAAATTAGCAAATTAATGATTTTCTGTCAAAGTCTCTTAGAAACTTATAAAACACACACAGTGGTATCAGGGATTGGCAGAGTTCTTTTAAACAAAAGAAACCTTGAATTTCCTCATTAGTAGCCTGTGATTATTGGTGATTATTGGCCAAACAGACCAATCCTGGAAAAATATAAGCGTGCACCGCACCAGGGTGTGAATAGCAGGAGACAGGGATCATTGGACGACATCTTGGAGGCTGCCTGCCACATAAACTAGGTGGAAAGAAATCGGGCAAGCAGATTTTTTCCCTCCTCCCGGAACTGATAGTAATTATAAGGCATTAACCAAGTCATTTCTGCTCATCTATAAACTGGGGAGGTTGAACTAAAGTCAAACTTGCTGTGAAAATGTGCATGTATCAATATTCATATATTACTTTAAATATTTTCAATGCATATTCATATTAGTGGTGCCACACAGTGGAAATGCTAAGTGGGAAGGATCTGGTCACAAGCTGGCTAGAATCCCGTTTCCCATAAAGGGGCTACCCCTAACCTGGAACTCCAACCCAATATTTTTCCCTCAAAGCCATGAGAAACCTCAGGACAGTCAGACTATCCTGAGCATAGCTACCATCAATGCACTATAATCCACAAGGCTTTTCAAAAACTTGGACTTTTCAAAGCCTGAGGAGGGGGTGGCGGTTGCTAAATCTTAAGAGTGGTTTATTCAACTGTCCATCAGATTAGAGCTTGCTCTTTCTGTCTCCCAGACTTTCCTTCATCACAGGGAGACATGTAACTCTCAGAAGTTTCCCCTATAAAAACATAGCCCAGGACACTACACAGTCCTCCATTCTTATCCTGGGATTTCCTCCTACCTCTTCATCTCATCACAAAACAGGGGAAGACCAAGTTCTCCTCTGCACACATAGCACCAGATGCCACCTCAGCTGCAATGACCCTCCCAACCATGGGCGCTGGTGACAAGGCTCTGAACTAGCCATTTAGCTGTGGCTAAGCAAGGGGAGCATGGCCGCACTGTCGTAATGAACCAAATTTGTCCTCCATGCTAATTGCCACGTACAAAACACTCCTGGCATGCACACCTTCCAGGATGAGCATGTTTACAAGTGGAAAACTTTGGAAGTCTGCTCTGTGACTGAATGGACTAGGTCAGAGAGAACGCTTTTCTGACTCTTCCTGACAAGTCCTCATGTGGCTGATCCTCCTTGTGGGCATAAAAGACAAAGAGAAGTAGAAAAATGTACTTTGGTTTTTCTCCGCCAGGAAACTACAGATTTCATAATTCTTAAAGTAAGGAACAACTGTAAAGTTTAAAACTTTATGAAGAAATAATCATATCCCATCAAAATACTCATGAGTAAACTGGGGGTGAGGTTAATTCCTCCAAATACAGCCCTCTATTTGGAAGAATTTTGTTGCCATCTACATTATTTGAAACTTTTTTAAAAACAGGGAGGAAGAAGGTGAGGTGAAGAATTAAGCCTAATTTTAAGAGAATGAGATTTAGGGCCCACACAGGTAAAAGCACTCACAAGCATTAAATCACAAAAAAATTAACTGCCCAATGTGACGTGTATTTAAGTGGAGTAAATTCCAAGAAATTGTGGAAAGGCTGCCCTCTTCAGACACACTATTTTTTCTTAAGTTGCTATAGGTTTTTCTATATAAGTTTCTCTATAAGGGAAAATGGAATATAGGGTAAAATATTTAAGTCTGAGCTTTATTCTAATAAATAAATGTCAAACAAGGACATGAAAAAAAATGTTATTGAGTACCTAGTTTGCCTGTCTGAAATTGCCTGGAATATATATCTTATAAGTATTCCACATGGCCCTTGAAGCATGTAAGCAAGCTTCAGAATCCTAAGCGGTAATTAATTAATGGAGCTGTCTGTGGCTGAAATGTTTACCTCGGCTGTCACGTATCTAAGTGCATTCAGAATAACCACCTGAAGTCACAATAATTGGCTTTCATGTCATTAGAATTTTTAATAGCCGTGATGAACTCTACTTTTATTCCACAAAAAACCCTTGTTTTCGGTTTTATTCCTGTAATTCTGAACCACCTGAAATGACAATTAAGAAGAGTCCTGTCATAATGGTAGGTATTGTGCATAGCTGGGACCCTGGGAAGGCACGAATTCTACTGTCAGCAGAGTTTCCTTAGAATACCCCACAGACAGGTACTAGCAAGAGGCAAGTGGAAAATTTCATTTGAAATACAACTTGTTTCTCTGCATGTCCTGACCTGGGCTTCCCCCCCCCAACTAAGATTTACTTTTTCAGTGACCAAATACAGAGTATAAGTCTAATATAATGAGATGGCTTCCAAGAACCACACTCAAAAACCAATTTCAATTCTTTACAGTCAGTCCATAACAAATTAGAGCAAAAAAAAAAAAAAATTACCAACAAATCATAAAATACTCCCATTGTATCATCTTCTGCAAGAAGGACAGGAAGAAATTTAGTTTGCAAGGTGGCCTCTTTTGTTTCATAACAACGAAAAGAGAGGGTACATAATATACTCAATTACATAGAGGTCATTGGAGAGAGAATCTCTAAACATTGTTTTTGAGAAACAGTTGTTGATGAAAATCGAATTGGAGTCTGCAGGAAAATGGTGTGTGGGGCAATGATAACTACCGACTTACATAATATGTGACATATGTAATATATGTGTGCTTTTTTTGCATAGGGACGTAAATACAGAACAAACTTGTTCATAATGTGAGGTGATCAGGCTGAAAGGAAGTGCGTGCCAGCATGTTTCTCCTCTGCCTTTTAATATTCAGTTTCATGTATAATTGATAGATGACCATTTTTATGATGGTTAAAATAAGAGTAAATAAATTATGAGGATTTCAAATATCATCCATTTGCCAGGAAGACTCAGTTTTCTTTGAATGGACATTAAACAATCACAATTCTGAAGGCATTTCTAGAGACCAGCAATGTCTTTGGCTTCTTATGCTCCCAAATTTTACTCAGGTTCAAAACTAAGATTGGTAGACAACTAGATCTCAAATATGACCCATGCTTTATATTTATGCAGAGCTGAAATTCATAGCATTTGGGCTGAAGAGCCTGCATAATACCAAATGTTGAACTCAGATTATACTTGTATGCAAGATAAAATGAGGAAATGCCAAACAGAACCAACAGAAGACACTTTCTACTCTAGAGCAAGACCTTGAGGTGAATATAAGTTAATTCAGTGCACCATAACTTCCAGATTTTCAAATATAGATCTATTTGTTTACATAATTAAAATTCTATAAAATTATATTTTGAACATACATCCAACTATAGATGCTATATATATACACATATATAAGCTTATACATTTGCACAGTACATATATATAATATAAATGTATCATGGATAATCTATATTGTGTATTATAAATATAAATATGTTTATATGCAGTATGTATAGTTTTGTATTTATTTTATTTGTTAATGTATGAAGATATTTACTAGTATGTACAATAAGTATTATATACAATGCATAAGTATATAACATATTATATATCACACTGTATAACATTATATATTACATATTTAGCATAATTTATATATTACATATTAAATATATCACACACCATATGCACATATTTTATAATTATATATTTCCTATTATATAATATGCTATATAATATTATATATACTATAGATAATTTTACTGCATAAATGTATATACAAAACCATAGACACTGAATGTAATTTGAAATCTGAGAGATTTTCAAGGGTACTCTTGACTGTATGCAATTTCGAACTTCCACAAGGACTTTGGAATGAGAACCCTTTCATAAGAGGAGACACCACTGTATCTATTCTCAGTAGAGCACTCCACAAGCCATCCAGCTCCTGTAGACATAAACACATCTTTAATACCGAGCTCAGGAACTCCTTCATACAACTTCAAATTAAAGCCAATTTGTTTTTTGATTTGGTATTGGCGACATCAGCCTTGGTCTACCGACAATTTTAAACAGAACCCTATGGTATAAACACCGATTAAACCCCTGATTATTACACCTCTGTTGTAAGGCACAGTGAAAGAAACCCCAAGTTACCTGGGAGACGTGAAAAGGAGAGTTCGTGGCCAGTTTTGGGACGAGACTGTTCGATGGGCAGGTACTGTATGTCACCACTGGACCTCCCAGCCTCCCCAGGTCTCCGTGCTTTGATTAGCAAATGTTATGAGGCACCATTACCCTTAAGGCATCAGTACAATCATTGTAAAAGGCTCTTGAAAGCCCTTCTTCCCTCGCATGCACATTAAATAAGCTAGCATTCACGCCGATTTCCCCTCACAGACAAACCATTACCAGCCACCGTTACCATGGCACAGACACACGCCAGGGAAAAGCCCCACTCACAGAAGGGTCGTTTTTGTGATTAACTGGTAGAATCAAAAGGAGAAAAAAATTATAGAGCCAGAACTCAAGCCATGCATAGCCATGTGTCCCACGTGAACAAAACATTCATAAGAAACAAACAGAGCATGGAGCCAATACGGCAAATTTCAGACATGAGCATGTTTTTATAAATAATCACTTACAAAACTGTGGGAGAAAAGCAAAAGATACCCAGTGTGCATTCTCCAGTGCTTTGCCGTATATCACGGCTTCATTAGTGGCAAGACACAGGCTGCTCTTTCTCGGGGAAACCCCATAGGTTTACCATGAGCAGGGAGGAACGTGAGCCACAGTGGTGCACGTGAAGGTGCACTTTAGTTCCGATGGCACCCACAACTCCCCTAATCGCCGAGGCAAAGCTACTCAAGTCTGGGTATAAAGCAAAGTCCTACAGCTGCACAGTGGAAGGGAAGAGCCAGGAGATTTTCTGAAAGAGCTAGCACCTGTCTTTCAGCTTGCTGCTCCAGGATTTCTTATCACGGTGCCAAGTCCAAGGTCCATGCAGAATGTTAGAATACTGGTGCTAGAAATATCTGCAGTGGGTGCCTGTTGATTTGCTTGCCTGGTTCCCATGCACAGTTTCTTTTATAAAACGGGGTACTCCTTTGAGAAACTCCTCTATCCCCACTAAGCTTCGCAGTTCAGGTGCATTGTCCTCTGGATGACCCAAGCCTGCCATGCAGTTTCTTCATCAGGAATTTGCATCTTGGGTGGAATGGCTCAAGGGCAATTGGAGGTGATTCATCTCGATGGAGGTGCCCTAAAGAGACCGCTTGTTCCTGTCTAAAACCGTCCTAGATCCCTGGAGCTTCCCTCATTGTTGCCTTTCCCAAGCACTGAAGACTCATTTTTTTCTTTGAAATGTAATTCTGTCCTACCCCAGATCCTTCCAGTAAATTCCATTTTGCTTAAGTTAGCCAGGGTTAGTTTCTGTTGGCTTGAAACCAAAGTACCATAACAGACAGAGCCTCTTACCAATTACCTTGTCTCCAATTTCTTTTCCACTCTTCACTGCACACTATTTACCAAGTTCTCCTCATCATACTGGTAAATAGTTCTCCTCATCATATACGATTATTTTCTCTCTACATACACACATTATAATACATGTTATATTATATTCTACTGTATTACACTCTGTTATACTATACCATGTCTTTTTCATCCTTAAAACACCTTAATGATATACCTCTTATTATTGCAAATGCACTGGAGATGAGGAGGTAATTGAAGTTCAAATAGGTTAAATTAGTGGTGCATCAGGATAACCGAAAGCCTTTGGTAAACAACAGATTCCTGGTCCCCAGCCCCAGAAGACTGACTCAGTGGGTCTAAGAGAGGGACCCAAGAAGTCACCTTTCTAACAAGTTCCCAGATGAGGATGTTGCTTGCCCAGGACCACATTTTAAGTAGCACCAGATTAAGTCAAAGCTTCTCGAACTCGGATGGGCTTACAAACGCCCTGGGGAACAGATTCTGCTTCAGCAGGTCTGAGGTGGGGCCCAAAACTGCATTTCTAACAACCCCCAGGAGATGAAAATGCCACCAGACCACATGCTGGCTCAGATCACACAATAAGTAACTGCCAGAGCCTCGACTTGGTCTCAGGTTTGACTTCTCCTAGTCACTCCACTGCCTCCCCTGAGAAAACCTGGTCTTTACAGATGGGAAACCCGAAACTCTGAAAGATCATACAATTTGACCAACTCTCACAGCTGGCTGGTTATATATTTAACAGGACACAACCCCCACCTTTGACCACTAGCCCAGGCTGCTTTCCTCTGTGGTGCTCAAGAGTTTACAAAGTATTATAGATTCACTTCCATTCTGCATTAAACCCGGACAAAGACACCAAGAACTGGGCAAGGCCAGGACTCATTGACATTTCGCTGATGGGGCACCCACGCAGTGAGGATTGCAGAAACCACTTGTTTATGACCCCTCTGCTAGAAGGTGCCAAAACTTGACCTGAACTAAAGCAATTCTAATGCCAAGTACCTGCTCCCACCACCTGTTAACAGCCCCTCCCAGAGAAGGAAAGACACATCCTTACTATGAAAGACGGGATGACCCCAGACAGATAGCAAATTATGGGGACCCAAGACCCTGGAGACCAGGTGTCAAAACTAGAGGTCCACTAGTCCTGTCTGGCCCATAGAAGCATTTTCTCTGGCCTACACAATGTCTGTTTGTTTATTGGTGGGTCAGTTGCCTATGTTTAAATACTGAGAAATTTTACACTATAATCCAGAATGAAAACTGTAAAGATCTGGCAACACAGAATCCAAATTCTCACACATTACAAAAATCAGCTCTGGGTGTGAGGGGAGGAAGGTGGGGGCCGGGTGGTCAGTAATGAGGCCACATTATCAGTGACATGGATTTACATGATAGAAGATAGACCACTGGCCCCTTGTTCTTCAGTTCACTGCAGTCCTCAGTCAGCCTACAGCCAGGAAACCCTACAGGCATTTGGAGTTCGAATGGCTGCAAACAAGAGATCCACAAGACTACGGTACTATAATGTCAACATTTCTCTGGGGTACTGGATAGGAAGGTGCAGAACTGAGCCACGTTGTTAGGAAAGAATGTATCTGTTAAAGTACTGGAGAAGAAAAATCCAGAATACATGCCCCTGCCTTTATGGTTACATGAAGGTAGGTAGCCTCTCACTTCTGAATGAAAGCTGAGCTCATAGATGCCTCCTTTTCTCTCATAAAGTACAAGTTGCTAATACTATTTGAATTACCACAGCATCCCTACTCATCCTAAAGTTCTAGTACCTTGATTGGTGACTGTTTGCTGGTTTCTGAAAAACTCTGCCTTTGTAAAAAAAATAAATAATTTTCTCTACCCTCATGGATTAGCGGTCCCTGTTGCACACAGCCAAGTATGTTCCTGAACGAGGCCAAGGATCCAGCTGGCAAAATCCTGCTTTAGCATAATTTTAAATCGCCGAGTCAACATAATGCCACTCTTCTGTTTAAATTACTGAACAATTAGAACTATGTGGGGTGTAATTCCAGGCCGAGTCTGGCCCCGTATGCAGCTCTTTTTTGTTGTCATTGTTAAATGGCAATATTAAAACATATCCAGAAGTGGACTGAGGGTAGAGTTTCAGGGCAACAAAATTTATGCAAAGAATTTAAACACTGACACCATCTTTGTTTAAGACAAAAGATTTGCCCAGAATTCATCACACCTTTAAGACCACAGACATATATATAAATGTATGGTTTGGGGGTTGTGTGTGTGTGTGTGGTTTTTTTTTTTCTTTTTTTTGAGAGTCAGCCCTAAGAGCAAACAGCCCTCTCCCTTGGTGTTCTGCTGTCTCCTTGCAGCCTGAAGGTAGAAATAATGAGCCTGCTGAAGGGAGTGACAGATTTTATCTCAGAGACACTGACCCGAATGACTCCATTAGCATTGTTCCAAATGAAAAGTCGCCCTCCCTCTATGGGGATCGGAGGGGCTGCCGGGGAGCTAGGAGGCACTGAGATGTTCAGCTTCCATTTGGAACCAGATCCTTCCCCAGAACCAAGGACATATTGTGCCCTCGCCCCAGAAGCCAGGCCCTATCTATTTCTGTGTTACCTGCCTGCACCAGAATGAGAGCCTCTCAAATCAAGGAGTACTACCTAGGCCCTCCCTGCTCTAACTGGCATCCATAACCCCTTTCAGCCCACATCAAGGGGATCCTGCAGTGCAACCTGATGGATGCCCTCCAGTCCGGCTTCATGGTTTATCATTCACCCATTCCTCTTCCAGGATCCTGTTCTTGTGGAAGATCAAAGCCACCTGCCCTCTCCAGAGTTCTGACTTTCCAGAGAAAACCACCATTGTCCAGTTTTGAACCAGGCAGAGAGAGGAAGATGGGAGGGAGGTGATGGATGGGAGGTCAGAGGGGGTTACACACACACACACACACACACACACACACACAGTATCACTGAAGACTCCAGGCAAAAGCATCTCATCACACAAAGTAAAGGCCTTCTAAATCTGAGAGGAGTTCATTAGACTTTCACCTTTTGTGTACCAGATGTTTTTTAATCCAGAGATTCTACTCATGGACAAGTTTGGGGTCTGATGTGATTCCAAGTTTTACCCCCTACTTACTGTGGGACCTTGTATAAGTTTAAGCAACTAGTTTAAATGCCTCTGAGGGGCCCCGTTTCTTCATCAGCAAAATGAAGATGTTAGTTTCTATTTTGCAGAATCATCTTGTAAATTAAATGCAAAAAGCAATTGTGCACCTAGAACGGTGCCCAGTGCATACAAGAAATTCAGTAAAAGTGGCTTAATTATAATAATAGTAATGATATTTGAATAAACCCTATAAACACAAAGTCAAAGAATTCCACATGCAGAGGTAGCTCCTACCATGATAAGCTTGCAGATGAGGTTCCTCCCTGCCTTCTATCCATATGGCCAAGTGAAAGCTTTCTCAAGCTATGTTCCTCCCCAGGGACTGTCTTGGGAAGCCCCACATTGCTGGACGAGGCTTTGGTCACGACTTTAATGAGAGCTTAAGAATCCTGAGTGACAGCTCTGTGGCAGGCCTAGCCAGGAGGAACATTTCAGAGGAGCTCCCCAAGATAGCCCCTCACTCTGGGGAGTCTCAGTAGGTTAGAACATGCTGGAAACCACGGAGTAAATGTAGTATCTTTTCCAGGAGCATCATTCTTCCTGAATGGTAAGTCATTTAAAATGTCATTTTTAAAATTACAACAAACAAGGATATAAATGGAGTAAAAGCGGGGAACAAGATTTTTTAACTTAAAATACAAAACTTCAAGGGAAATTCAAGCCTACAGGAGACTATTTCAGGCTCTTGGGGGCAAAGAGGTAGGCAGTTTCTCTCTGTTGCCTTTAGGGTTGCTGGGAAACACTCACCAGGTCCCCACTCACTCTCAAGATGGCAGGTAAGGTGGGGGTTATTACTGCCCTTTCCTTGGCAAAGAATCAGGCACAATTCATCTGCAGTGACAGAAAACAGATCTGTATTTTCCCAGGGCCAGGATCAGAGGAATTGACCACAAAGGGACATGATTTGGGGGGGTGACAAATATTCTCCATCTTTATAATAGTGGTGGTTACATGGCTGCACACGTTTGTCAAAAAAAAAACTGAACTGTATACCCAAATAGGTATAGTTTATTGTATATGAATATAGGAAAATAAAATTGACCTTTTTTTAAAGGCTTCAGTTTTTAATTAAGTGTTTAAAGCATCTGTTGACTATGCATCCAATTATAGGGGGGAAAAAATTCAACCCTATTAGAAAACAGAAAAACATTGTGGGGATGGGATGGATAGAGAGAAGAGTGGAGAGTGTGGGGAGGGGAGGGACCAGAGCTGAGGCATTATTAGCAATTTAGATCCACAGAGAGAGTGCAAAGGACCTTCCTGTGAAAAGAAGAAGAAAGCAGAAAGAGGCAAGAGGAGGATGAAGAGGCAGAAAGAGGAGAGTGGGCGCTGGCCCAGTGAGCAGAATCTCCAGGGGAAGGCACAGTCGGGGGAGGGGGATGGTGGTTTGGGGGTCAGGGAACCTGGAATGCAAAAGAACTTCAGGACAGGAGAGGGGAGGTATCTGGATACAGAGGCACTTCTAGACATAGCCTCTGGTTGCCTGGACCATCCAGATGGGATCCCCTAAATTGCACCACCCTGTGGGCCAGCTTCTAATCCCTAATGCTTCAGAGCTCTGGTAGGGATCTCCAAACCCCGAATACACAAGCTGTCCTTCTCCCTTTGGCTCCATGGGCCATCCTCCCTACTTCTCTCTACAGAGCTATTCTCCTGCCAAGTGTGTCTTCGCTGGGAGGTTCCATACTTAAAAAGCTGGACTTATTTTTAGCTCCTGACAAATCCTCCAGTTTTTTCAATCCAACAGAAAGAGGAGTGACTCAGCTTCTTTGGGGCTGGGGGTGTGGGGAGGGGGTGGGAAAGAGAAAAGAAAACCAACCTGAAGTTTGTTGCAATGGCGCTTTTCATTTTTCAATGTTAATTTGGAAATTGGCTTCAACTTGCTGTGAACCTTTCCACAGAAATATATTGCACCGAACACTAAAGTGTTTTAAAAATACTGGCGCACTCTGGTAACCGTCTGTCACTCTTTGCGGCACATAGCAATTTAAAATTATTGGAGCTCTTAAATTAAGTGCTTAAATTTGAAGGTGATCACCACTTTGAGCATGTGGATTGCACAGCTATCTCAACTATAACAGTGCTTCAATTTTCTTTAAGCAGGTCATTTTGGGGAGCGATAAGGGAGTCTGATTGCCCAGCATGCATTGATTTAAAACTACTGGAGTCGTCAATTCATTTCTACAAGCACTTCTGTTTGGGTGCAATCTTGCTCTGACGGCTAAATTGGGCCAAATTGGTCTATACTGCACATGCCCAAAACACTAATGTATTTTGGTAATCTGCCTTTTTAAGGGCAAAATTAACAATCATTTCTGGCTAAAGCCAAAAACTGCACACCAGCAGATATATTTGTCTTTTAAAATTACAAGGTCATCTAGGTGGGATTTTTCTGTGTGTCTAATGTCAAAGAGACATAAAGGGAATGCATGTATTGGTTTTTCAGAGACATTTGGCCCAACATACTGTATTCAATTTCTCAAAAATAATATGAGTTTTATCAGAATGTAATGCCTGTCGGAGAATTCTGTGTCCTTCCTGGAACCCACAAGTTAACATTTTATTGCCTCTGAAATACTGAGAGATCACTGGGTTTTGCAACCTGACTGTACACAGGGAATAAAAAAGCTTTTCTCAAATTAAATATGCCATACTCAAGTTATAAGAGAAAGAAAAAAAAATAAAGTGTTAAATGGGAAAATAGCCAATGGACAGGATGTCTCCTATAACAGATCTGGAGATATCCCATTGTCAAGTAGTCCAACAACAACGACGACGACAACAACAACGTTTTCCTCTTAAAAATCAGTGAGGAAATGCTGACTCAGGTACAACAAAAATAGCATTGACAGCTGACGTGCGTTGAATGTCATGTAATCCTCACAGGAACCCCAGAAGGTAACTATTACAGCACCCCTCCTTCTTTTCACTATCACATAGAACTTTTCTTTTCATTTATAAGGAACAGATTCCCAGATCTCCAAAAAAAAATATTTTTAGGGGATGTCAGAGTACGAAAGCACACACACACACTTATATTCTCCAAGGGTTTTTATATAGCAGCTCTAATGGGGTATGGCGTATGTAACATAAAACTCAACCATTGTGAGTAAACAATGCAAACGATGTTTAGGAAATTTATGCAGTATACAACCACCTCCGCAATCCAGTGTTAGAACATTTCCATCACCCCCAAAAGTTCCCTGGTGCCTACAGTCAAACCCCACTACCCACCCCCCCACCCAAGGCCCAAGCAACCTCTGATCTGGGGATTTCACATTCCTGGGATCATGCACATAGCCTTCTGCACCTGCCTTCTTTCACATAGCACAATGTTTTTGAGGCCCATATTGTAGCATGTACGAGTTCTTTGTTTTTTATTGCTGAATAGTATTCCATCATATGGTTATACCACAGGTAATGGACATTTGGGTTGTCTCCATGTTGGTGCTGCTAGGAATAACACTGCTCTGACAATTTGTGCGTGTGTCTTTTTGTGGACATAAATTGTCAATTGTCTCTACGGGTAGAAACCCAGCAGAATTGGGGATAAGTTTAAGTTTATAAGATACTGCCAGACTATTTTCCCAAGTGGCCATGTCAATTTACATACTTGTCTTTCCACCAGCATTGAATAGATTCTCATTTTTCCAAGAGAAAAGGGAGGTAGAGCAGGATTAGGTACTTAGCCCAATATTACGCAACGAATAACTGCAAAGCAGGGGGTCTGAAGCTAAGATTCCCGATTCTATATCCAACCTCCTTAATTTCACAAAGTTGCATAGGTTATTTGAGGTTAAACAAATTTCCCTGTTGTAGGACTTCAGAGGATTTAGTGCCCTAATAATGATAAGGAATTTCCAAGAGAAGTCAAGAGCATCCAGTGCTTCCCCCATATTTGGCCCACAGGACCCTTTCCTATCTTGGTGCATGTCTTCTGTTAAATTCTCAAAAAGCAGAGCCTGAGAAGGGGCCTGGATGCATGCAATTTGTCAAAGAAACATAGCAAAATGAGGGAAGCAGAATAGAAAAAAGAAAGGGGGCTAAGTAAGGATGGGGCTTCACAGGAGTCCAGCTTTTGCCTGACTGGGGGTGAAGAGAAGCTCTGGGACATTAACTACAAAGCAGTTACCTTGCCAGCACTTTGCTCCCAAAGTCAACTTGTCATTGGCTATGGGCTACCCCTCCTTGGTGCAGGGGGGAGGCTAGGACCTTCTTTCCTTGGTGACTCCAAATGATGGAGAGCAATGCTCAAGGAAGGTGGCTGCTGGGAGCCGTTAGCAACCAACGCACTGAGTGCTATCCTGGAAATGGGCCTGGGAGGGGCACCCATAGCATCCATGACAGTAAACCTCTTTCCCTCTCATACAAGTTAACACATCAAACTCCTTCTCACCCCTGTGCCTTTGCACTTGCTGCTCTAGCCTGAAAATCTTACCTCAACCCAACCATAAACATACTGGCTTCTTCTCACCTCTCAGGTCTCAGCTCAAATGTCAATTAAAAAAGAACTGAAAGAGAAAAGATGGTGGTCATCGTAACGGTCATCAAAACTGGTTGTAAATGTTCTGCATGATTGAAGGGCTCTGGGAGCTCACACACCCTGGTCATGCGATGACTGGGGAAAAAAACAAAGCATGTCGTGTGGAAGGCACTTCCTTCCACTTTGAGGCACTTCTTCTAGAATCACAGGTCTGCTGGGTATATGTATCATTCAGGACAGGATATGTTTTGCTGCAGTAACAATAAACCCCAAATCTCAGTGGCTCAAAACCATTTCTTGCTTTTCCTACACAGCCATTGTGGGTCACCAGAGCAGGAGAGGGATGGAGGCATTCTTCTGTCAAAGTCACTCCCTCAGAGGCCCAGCTGGTAGACCAGCTATCAATATCAGTGTTGCTCATCAGTAACTGCCAAACCAGAGGGAGAGGGTTCCAGAGGTTCTAACATCAGCAATTAAATGCTCCAGCCCAGAAGTAGGCACCTGTCACTTCCATTCCCAGCTCACTGGTCAGAACTGCTCATAGGGCCTGGACTTGCCAGAGGGTCTAAGAAGGGCAACTGTCCCATGTGCTCAGCAGAGAAGAGACCAGTGAAAGAACTTCTATCCTTCCTTTCCGGCTTGACTTCATCTCATCCACAAATAGTGTGGCTCTGGTCACTATTTCCAGTCAATGAAATCACTCCCTTTCTGATGGTCTCCTGTGTTAAACTGGTTTTGGAAAGAACAGAACTTCTAATGGCATAAAGATAGAGAGCAATTCAAGAAGGGCATAGCAGTGGTTAATGAACTAACAAGCATTTCCAAGAGAACTCTGAAGAACTATTAAATCCCAAGTCGCCAGCCAAGTAAGCCTGCAGTATTTTCAAATGTACAGACCTTTTCTACTTTCACTTTGAGGAAGAGAAAGTTGGCTTGTGTCTACTTCTAAGGTAAATGAAGGTCAAGAAGGCCATAAAACTTATTTTAAGACCAAGCCAAGACAGTGATCTGACAAGGTTATAGAACACAAAACCTTAATTAAAGTTCCCAAGTAAAGAGAAAGAATCTACTTGCTTATATTATTCTCTGTGTGAAGAAAGTCTTTCAAAATTCTGTATAACAAAAAAGTCTTTGCAGTTAACTTAAAATAAGTCATCTTTTTCAAGGTACTTAGATTTATGATGCAAAGGTAGCTTTTAACTTAATTGTTATTTTTTCCCCAGGACCTTCCACACGCACAACAGCCAATTAGGAGAGCCTTCTTTTGCTATTCAGCATGTTTGTAGCTGCTGAAGTGTACTTCAGATCCTTGCTTATGAGATTAGCTCAATTTAGGATCCTTCTCCATTTGCTTGTGAGTTGCCTAGAATGACAAGAAGTTCTGAATATCAGGGCGGTGGGGGGATGGGGATGGAATGTAATAGACCACAATCTATGTCTATTGATATAGTATTAAAGTAATGCAAGCATCAGCCATCCACGTCTGCCAGGCAAAATTGTCCTCCAGGTTTAAATTAAGAGGGATCACAGAAATTGACAATTTGTTTTCATGGATATAGGAGAAATTTAAGAACTGTGATGATCCACTCAAAAATCAAGTCTCCAAGTGTCTAATTTTGCTTATATTCGCACTTGTAGCTGCTCTCCAGTGAAAGTAACTGAGTATTTGAAGGAGGAACACTGCCTTCAGTTACTTGGTAGCCCCTGACCACTTTTCGTCAGTTCTTTAGCTACGCACCCCTAACCCAATGGTAATATGGAAGAAATGTTACATACTTCGGCTGAAGAATACCATGATCTCTGTGCTTTTTTCCTATTCTGCAGAGTGCCATTTGTTCAATTCTCTCACAGCAAAGGACAGAGAAGGGAGAAATTCGCCTTTTATACTATGCTGTTTGACTGATGTATCTGTCCCCTCCGTCTCTCTACTCCGGCGTCCTAGCTCTTCCTCAGATATGCCACCTCTGTCTAGGCCTGCATCACATCATGCACAAAATGAAGGTGTTTGACTCCCGAAAGAATGAGAACATCTGGAAACAATGAGCCCACCAAACCACTGAGGCTCCTGGGGCTGATGGAGAGGGGTAGATGCCTACTCTGGCCAGGGCACGTATGTGCTCGTTTGTCACAGAACCAACTCTGGGGACAGAGGGAGCCCTAATTGGTACTGTTTGCCAGTTTTGATGGTATAAATACTCCTGCCATGGTTGATTTCAAGCTACCACTGGAGCATCACCCATCTTACACGTTTCCTGAAAATTTAACAGTTGGCTCTCAGGAACTGGTACCAGCTGGCTCCAGCATACCATGGCACAGTGGCCAACACTCTACACCCACACAGTGTAAGTACAGGAATTAAACCCATACCTGCTTCACGTGCTACTTTACCTGTCTGGGGCTCTTTAGGCATCCAAGTTAGCTACCACTGGAGTAGATGACCCTAGATCTTTCCAGCTACAACAGGACATGATTCCACGGCTTACAGGGAGACTCCTCAGAGAACACTTTCTATATTAATAACAGGACGGTCTGATACTGCCTCACTATTTTTAGATCTAGAAAGGTCTGCCTGAAGATTGAAAATCTTATCTAGATTCAGATTTGACACTACAATCTTCACCATCTCATCCTTGATTTATTGTAACAGCTTCTTGGATGGTCTCTCCCACTCCAGCCCTTTCTGTAGCTAGGCAGCCACGGGAATAAGTGTCCTCCATCAGCTGTGAGAATGAAGCCCTCCATCACCATTTTCATCATGTCATTTCCCTACCAGGCAGGCTTCAGAAGCTTCCCGTGGCTTGTCATATCTAATCCAAACCCCTCAGCTTGGCATTCAAACCTGTCTGCCCATAAGCAAGAGCAATAATCCTGGGCTATTGTGGCTTCTCACAAAACCAGAGATGGTCTTTGAAATCCCTCTAGACCCTCCACATTGCGTCTCAATTTCCTCATTCACAGAAAACAGCAATAACTCTAATTCCCATCTTTCATCAGACTTGCTAGAATACAGAGTATCTAGTAAGCATGCTGTCTGCATGCTAAGTCTCAGGGACTTCTGATGCTCTTTTAACACATTCACGGCCTCAAATCACAAACCCCTGTAAGGACGGATAACATGGAAAAAAAGTAAACACTTCATTTTAACACTGTCAGGGCCACCAGCAAAACAAATTTTCAGATACCCCGGCATTTTCAGAAAGCACTGCGCTTCTCTTCTCCCTACTTCTACTTGTAGTTTTTGGTATCTTTAAGCAAGGTCGATTCCAAAAACTATCTCCCTAGCCTACAGAATGACAGTCAGAGAATGTCCTGCAAGTGGGGTCCTTTTATGTGTCCTAGGGGACTGGAACAAATTCCTTCAATATCATAGGCTATGGGTTGAGAAACAGACTCTATTAAGGAAAGAGGAAACTCACAGACAGGATATAGAAGATGATGTTTAGGTCCCAACCTATTGATCCTCTTAGCACACCTGAGTTCACCTACAGCTATGCTAGACAGTTTCCAACACGGGGAGAGCTTCTCACCTCAAGCACCTGCCATCTCTCTTCAACTCTACCTGAGGGTTTTCTCCCAGCACCACCTGAGCTTGCAACCAAGAAATGCAGGGAAATTAACATCCTCAGGGGCAGCCTCCACCAACTGTGGGATGGGAGTGAATGGATAGCGCCCAATTCTCCATTCTTTGGAAGGACACTACTGAAGGGCATTCTACATTGTTCCTCAGAAGGTCCCAGAGTCATTGAGCCTCATGTTTTCACTGCTCCCCATCCCACACGCCCAAAAAACCATAGGACGAGAAATAAGACCACATGCTGTGATTAGCCTATCGCCACCTGTGTTGATCCAAAATGAGTAGAATTGGCTCAGAATCCTCTGGACAGTAATCTATTAATTAACATACATTTCATTAGCTTTCCTCTGTTTTCACCTGTGTTTCCTTGCTCTCCCAAGTAAACTACCTGAACCCATATCTGGGGCTCTACTTTTGGACAAAACAGAACTAAGGCATGGGGTCAGTGAGGGAAGAGAAGGCATGAGTCCCCACCCTCCCAATCTCACTATGAGTACACTGGGTCCTGAACAGTCACCTGGTTGTGCAGTAATCGTTATTTGTTCCACTGGGGAACTCCCACCCATGCTCCTTATAGATCCTTATAGATCAGCAGTTCTCAACTAAAGACAATTCTGAGCCCCTAGGGACATTTGGTTCTATCGGGAAACATTTTTGGATGTCACAACTGGGGATGAGAGTTGCTACTGGCATCCAATGGGTTAATGTCAGGGATGTGGCTAAACATCCTACAATGCACAGGACAGCCCTCTGCACCAAAGAATTATCTGGGCCAAAACGTCAGTAATGTCAACATTGAGAAATGTCATAAAGCAAGCATGAGAACTCTGTCCATGGAGAATAATCAGACCACTTTGGTACCAGTTAGTCTCAATGTGGGTGTCAACTATTTACAAGAGTTCTCTCAGCATCATCTGCCCAGCACCTGGAGGCTTTGGGCCTATGGAAGATGCAGTCTCCCTGGGAGGAGAAGAGCTACAGTCCTGTGAGAAGCTGAGGGTGGGGTGGGCCCCTCCTGCTAGAAGCAGACAGACCCTAGTTCCAGCTTTTTGCCCAGGTAACCCAAAGTGAGTCTCTGGGGTCACTTTTCAATCTTCCACACAGAAAAGATATCGAACCTTGCCCGCTTACTCTTCTCCCTAAGGAGAATATTCTTAAGACCATTCTCTAGACCTATAAACAACTATAAAAATGTAAAAGAAAGATGTAAGAAAATGTAAGAAAAAAGAAAAACACCCTCCCTTTACAAACTTTTTGACCTGTGAATAAATCATAACCAGAGAGGAAGTCCCCCTCCCCTGCCACTGCTCCCTATCCCCACACACCCAACAAACCACAGGGTGAGAAATAAAACCAGATGCTGAGGTTAGCCTATCGCCACCTGGGTTGATCCGAAATGTGTAGACCTGGCTCCGAATTCCCTGGACCCAAAGAACATTTTCCTTAAAGATTCTAACTCTCAAAGATATCACTATGAGTTCCAGTAGAAACAAAGAGTAGCAATCATGATGGGTAAAAAAAAAAATCATTGGGGCCCCAAGTAGGGGAGGATCAGACAGGACAATCATCCCAGGTGAGTCACCTGCCTGAAGGGGGTGGACATCAAGCCGCTGCTCAGCCTCTGCTCGGGGACACATTCGGCCCACGCTGCACCTGGAAGGGCACGGCTCAGGAATTCTACGGAACGATCCCAGGTGGGACTGTCACTGCCAAGTAGGCATCTGTCTACCTGCACAGCCCCCTTGGCTGCCCGAATTAATAAGCTCCACTCCCTAAACGTGGCTTCCCGCCAAAGTAGGGAGTTGGCTCCCCAATCCTAACTCAATCTCGGTCTCACATTAAAGCCCCATGTGCTCTGGAGCAGCTTTGCAAATCACTAATGGTTTCTTTTTCGGGAAAATAGAGAAGCAGGGAAGTGTAGCAGCCAGCTGACTGACAGAAATCCACAAAGCTGGCAGCCGGTGCCGGGCCCAGAAAACAAAAGAGTCTTTGGTTCACCTGTCAGGACTGTGCTCCTTCCTCAGGTCTCGTCCCATGGAGCCTGATTCCTTCAGCCAGGTGTGATGGAGCAGAGAGTCTGACATGATCACCCAGGGTGAGCTGCTGGCTGCTTTGGAAGCCGAAAGGGAAGCTGAGGGAGATGCAGCTCTCAGCAGAGGCGGCCGCAGCCTGGGAGACTTGGATTTCTGTCCTCTAAACTGGTAACTCTGAGGAAGAGGGAGGACTGGTCCCCAGGAGGGTGAGGGAGTTCTCCGTACTTACCTCTTGCCCTGGCTTCTTCCTTCCGTCAGGGCCGTCCCAGAATTAAAGGCCCCTTTCAAGGCTATGGAGTAACATTAGCCGGACTTAAGTGAATCAGGCAGAACCTTTAGTTATTATGATTTGGTTATTCTCTTCCACCCGTTCTGACCAGCAAATATGCTCTTAAGATGTTCTTAGAGCAATGGTTCTCAAAGTGTAGCCCCCAGGGATGGGCATCACCAGGGAATGTTTTTGGAAACTCGAATTTCCCCCTCCTCCCCGCCCCCCCAGCTGACTCAGGGGGCTGGGGGTGGCGGGACCTAGCAATTGGGTTTTACAAGCCCTCCAGGTGATTCTGATGCACTCTAAGGTGTGCAATCCACTGTTGAGAGGAGCAGAGTTCCACCAGGCTTCCCAGGTGATTTCAGCTCCTAGCGAATTCACACCTGGGCAAATACACACCTTCCATTTAGCCTTCCTCCCCGATGTCGCCTTGGCACTACCACCCCTCTCCCCAAAATATTATTTACTGACTTCAAGCTTTTCAAAATTTGCAATTTAAACTTCTCCTCTGAGTGTGAATGTTATATTAGCATAGATTTCTCATAGAATGCAAATGTCGCTAGTCAGATGCATTTCAAAGCCGAAAAGCCCTCGCACCTGTCATCCCGTTAGTGAATTTATTTTACCCTAATACAAGCAATCCTATATGAACCCCATCAGCATTTTTTAAACAAAATGGTTACTTGTTTGAAAATGATTGTATGGAGGGGCGGGGAGGTGGTAAAGGAAAGAATATATATATACACATTTAGGTATAGGTATACATACATATATATATACCTATCCCTAAATGTGTATGTATAAGAGAACTATCATGGGCAAATATCTCACACAAAGATTGCTTAGAGGCTACTTTCTTTTAGAATAACGTCACCTCTTATCTCCAAAATGCTTATGATAGGGGTACCTGAGTGACTCAGTCGGTTGGGCATCTGCCTTTGGCTCAGGTCATGAACTCAAGGTCCTGGGATCCAGCCCCAAGTGGAGCTCCCTGCTTGGTGGGGAGTCTGCTTCTCTCTCTGCCCCTTCCTTCACTCATGCGTGTGTGTGCGCGCTCACTCTCTCTCAAATAAATAAATAAAATCTTTAAATAAAATAAAATGCTTAAAATAGGGTCACAATACTCCACCCTGGCTTTCACAGCTCTCTAGAATCATTCCTCAATGCAGCCCCTCTACACTCTATATTCAAGTCGCCCAGACGGCTCTGCCTTCTCCAAATAGCCCATGGACTTCCAGGCCTTTCTGCTTCTCTTTTTGTGCCCTCACTGACCTCCCTGTGACAATTCCCCTAACCCCCCAGTCAGAATAGCTTTTTCCCAATCTAGCTCCAACTCCATGGGCAAAGATGAACTAAAATATTAGTACTCAATGTTGGCAATAATATGATGAGACAAGCACCTCTGTGTACTTCTCAGGGATGTAAATGGGAGCAACTTTTCAGGAAAGTCACTGGGCAATATAACCCATGACCCAGGAAGTCTTCTTGTAAGAATCCAAGGCGAGGAAATTTTAGGAAAATAATGTTCAATCTTTCAGGGCATCTGTCTAATCCACAGGCTGACCATCCTTTAGGTAACTGGCCCCCGGGTGTACTGGTAATACAGCACAATGGTTGAGGGCAGATTTTGGAGCTCACAACCTGGATTTGAAGCCTGACTCTGAGACAAGACCCCTGTGTGACACGGGATAAGTAACGTAAATTTTCTGAGCTTCAGTGGCACCCTCCACGTAAAATAATGATATCAGTACTATCTCTCCTGTGTGTAGGCTTATGAGATGCCCCACCGTAAGCACTTGGCACAGTGGCTGACATCCAGATCACTCTCAGGAATTGTAAACTACTGTGGCGTTATGACTTTATGTCTCTCTTCTATAGTTGACCGGCCATAACGTAAGCTGGATCTATCAGATTTTTCTCCTGGGAATTTGGCATTGTGACTCAGAGCCAGCTAGTCCGTCTATTTGTTGCTAGGAGCATAACATAAACCATATTCTTCCATGTGCATAGAGAACCTGTGAAGCCTCTTCAAAGAAAGAGAAGTTTTACAACACAGCAGCAAAAGCAAGAAATAGCGGGAGTCCTGGGGGCTTCCCAATCTTCAGTTCTGCTCTCTTCTGGCAGCCAGGCTTTATTCCTGTCCTTGATTTTAGGAAATACTCGGTTCCTTCGAATACATAGAAGAGCATGATGATGATTGCCTCTCTGCCCCTCAGGTGGAGTCTCCGCCTTCTTCTGCCCTGCTCTGTGCCTTGGGGACTGAGAATGGGCTTAACATTACCCAGGACCCCTGTACCCCTGTTAACCACACACCCCAGGACCTTGTGATTTCATCTTTGAGTTCTTTTTTAATTGAATTCTCAGTCCTCTTATGTTCTTCTATAACATAAAGCATATGCATGGGACTTTCTTTTATTCCCTGAGTTATAGTTTTCTTTTAGACGAGGTTCTTTGTCTTTTCTGGTTATGCGTTTTTTTCCCCCTCTGTGGAGCCTTTTACAACTGCCACGTGGTTTTCTTTTTCATCTCATGGTTATCAGGAGACACTTGTCCAGAGTTTCTATTTGATCTGCTACTGTGTGAGTGAGTGAGTTCCCTTTAAACTCCTTTCCACTGAGACCTATTTCTATCTCTCTAAACTACAAATAAAGCCTGGGCATCCCAGGTCCTAGCCGGTTGTTTTTGTTTTCCTTTTGGTGGACCTAGCAAGCTTGAGCGGAGGAGCTGAAAGACAAGGAAAGGGAGCTCAGTGGAGGCTGTGAGCAGCTGTTATTAGAAGACCCGGATTCTCTAATGTTTCCTGATTTTGACAGACGCCCATTCTAAACCAGGGTCCATGCCACCTATGTAACGGTGTATCCCAAGGCCCTGGGAGCTGTGCTGGATGCTCAGGTTGTACTCCCCACTTTACGGGGGAGCCCTGGAGCCTTCCATCCCCAGGGAGGGTCATCTTCAGTTGCTCACTTCTCATTTAGCTATTTCACTACCCCAGTAAAAAGAGGGAAAGGTGGGGGGGTGGGGAGTCCTTTGTAACACTTCTCCCCAGTCTGGGCATGATTAATGGAAACTATAGAGGTTATGTAGACTCTGTGGCAGAGACTGCTATCATCACCAAAACCTTTCTGTTTCCTGGTGGGCACACAGAAAGACTATGCATCCTGGAATCCCTGGCAGTTAAGGACATTTGGCCAGGTGAAGTCAGCCACTTCCAAGCTTATTCCAGAAAAACTTGTCATTTCTGATTCTCTACCCTTCTTCCTTTTAATGGAGACTACTATGAGAATCTAGAAGAGGAAGAATCCATAGATAGAAAGAACCTTGAAGCAACCTCACAAGAATAACCATTTGGGTACATAATGAGTGAGAAAGGAAGTTGCACGTAGCATGTGAAACACTGAGGTTTTATCATTGTATGTTTCAACTGTTAACCTACCCTGAAGAACACATTCACCAATATTGTTTCTTGAATTCTGTAGCTGTGGTTCAGTGACATGCCATGTCACGCTACAATATTTTAGTTCTTTTCTTAGCTGCCACTTGAGAAATGTAGGGCATTCAATTATTCCCTTTTCCTTATTTTGTTCTACCAGTGACCTACTCTTTGTTTACTCGCTAGTTTTTATTAGTTGTCATTCACTTCATTAGGGATATTCTGTAAACCCATGCCACGCAGTCATTGTTATCCAGAAGTGACACAGCATATATTTTTTCAATCTGTTATATAACCATTTTTCCATTCTATCTTGCGATGTATGTAGGTAATTACAAACCTGTTTCTTTTCCAGACTGTAAGTTTCTTGGACTCAAGAATGATGACCTAGTTTGCTAGTAACTCTCATGGGTCCACAGCAGCTGGTTCATAGTAAGCACCCAATATTTTCTGACTAATAGATATACTTATCATTAGTAACACTAGACAACCAGAATTTTGTCTGCAAGCAGCTGAAGGTAAATATAAGTGGAGTAAACACTGATAATAAACACAAAATATAAGCTGCAAATATACATATATATATCTATGGCCATATAGAACATTCTGCCAGAGAACTTCAAGTGGTCATCAATTTACCTGCAACAAGAAAAAGTAAGCACAATCTACTGAAGTGCTAAATTCCCTGTCAATTACACCGAAATAATTGAAAAATCCACTTTGGGAATAGTAATAGAATCCCAAGTAAAAGTTTTGTAACTATTAATGTTGCATAAACACAGGCATGCGACTTTTGCTGCCTATTAGCAGTGATCTATTATGATACAAATCTCTCAACAAACTTCCAATGATATAATTCAATTTTTCCTTTAAAGTGTGCAATCAGGGGCCCATGGGTGGCTCAGTCAGTTAAGTGGCCAACTCTTGATTTCAGCTCAGGTCGTGATTTCAGCTCAGGTCCTGGGATTGAGCCCCATGTTGAGCTCTGTGCTCAGCGCAGAGTCTGCTTGAGATTCTCTCTCTCCCTTTCCCTCTGTCCCTCCACCTGCTTGTGCGCACTCTCTCTCCCTCTCTCTCTCAAATAAATAAGTAAATATTTTTAAAAAGTAAAAAATTTAAAAAAAAGTGTGCAATCAACCTCATTCTGTAGTACACTGGTGCAGTACTTTCTAGCACTTACCTCTGAAAATTCTAAAACCCCAAAAACTAGAGAAACAATGAGATTTGTAAATAGGACCAAATGGACAACTGCCAACTTCTGACTTTCCCTGGGCTTTCTGGGATACAGTCTGTCCAAGATCCTTATCCATGCACAGAAATTCAAGGCTAAGGTTGGTAGTCACTGGATTATAAAGTTTAGGTTGAAACTGAAGAAAGATCTCCCTTCATTCCTTTTTCATATCTATATATCTTTCGCTCCATCATGAAATGGAAAAAAAGTCTTTTTCTACCAGCTGATGCTCCCAAATTTACCTCTTCTCTGAGCTCTAGATCCAACTAAATACTCAATGTCTCCACATGGATGCCTCATAGGCATCTGCAAGTGATACGCAATAGACAAAACGCTTGCCTGCACCATCCCTGTCCTGCCCGAAACCTACCTGGGTAGTTGTCACTATCTCAGTGTATGTCCCCCATCCTTATCTATGCCACATCACCAGGAACCATCTTTTATTACATTTTCTTCCTTACTCTATTTATCTCTTCAGAAAACTCTGTTATCTCTCCCTCTAAGTATATCTCTCTACATCTCACCTTTCACAAAACTAATCTTGGTCTTCATTGCCTCTCACTTGGACCCCAGCCAGAGCCTCCTACATGGTCTCCTTCTTCTGCTCTTGTGCACTGCCAGTCTGTCTACTAAATACAGCCAATGCTATATTTTAAAATCCCAAATCAAATCATTAACCTCTCTTTATGAAAGCCTAAAAGGAACGAAATAATTTCACCCCTACGCTCTCTATCCACATTCCATATCATTTTCCTCCTTCAAGATTTCCTTTTAGCTATAACTGTCATCCTTCCAGGTTCCCCCAATGTGCCAAGCTCGTTTTCATTGCATTTGGCTTTTGCATTTGTCAGGTAACCTCCTGTTAAATATTTTCCCCCACCTTGGAATAGCTAGTTCCTTACTCTTCCCACCTCACTTTAAATGTCCCCTCCTCAGAGAAGCCTTCTGAAATCTCCCTCTCCATCTTTTCCACCTGGGACATTGTTTGTTCACTCAGTATCTTGTATAATGATTGACACTTAGTTAACGCTTAATAAATATGATTACATGAATGAATGATTGTGAGAACTTCTTTAAGTGAGAGACCCATTGTGATTGAGATGACACTTTTATATTCTTGTTGCCTGTAAATTTTTAAGTCAACTGTTACCCATATTTTATGGCAAAACAGGTGGAGTTTTTCATGAAGCAAAGAGAAGAGTTATTTTTGCTCCCCAAAGGGAGAAAAAAGCAGGACTAATTCTGGTAGAGAGAGTGCTGGTAAGGTCAAGATTTAACAAAGAGAGAGAACAGAAAGAGCTAACAGGAGGGGTTGGTTTCTCTAATGTGGAGTAGATGTGAACTCCTCCTTTGTCAATACTATAAAATCCACCTTGCTCACTAATGTATTTTGAGAATATCAAGGGGTGCTAACTCTTGCATCTAAATTAGCATGGATTACACCAGTGCTCATATAACATAGGGCAATCCATGAAGTGTGCTCACATAAACTAAAGAACCAGAGGATGAGGAATCAGATGACATTTTCATGAACATGTATAATGAAAAAAATCTTTAGAACAAGACACAAAGTGCACAAAACATAAAAAACTCCATACCTTTGAATACATTAAAATTAAAATTACTTTTAAAACTCACTATGAAAAAAAGGAAAAGAGAAGCCACAGACAGGAAAATACATTTGCTGTGCATATAACCAACAATACTTTAGTACCCAGAATATATAAAGAACTCTAACATTTCTCTTTGGAGAGCAATTCAGCAATATATGATAAAGTTGAAGATATTCATATCCAAAAACTTAGCAATTCCATTGAAGTCTGATCCTCTAGAGAACCCTTACACAGGGAAACATGGTTAAGAATGTTCTTCGCAACATTGCTTGTAATGGTGAAAAACTGGGGACATCCTAAGAAAATGTATATATAAATAAATTATGGCAAAATCATACAAAAGAAAACTATATAGTAGTTATAAAATTTTAAAACCTGCATAGCAAAACTATTCCTCATTTATGGATGTGTATGAATGTATATATATGGAAACATGCATGAAAATAAAAAAATATCACATTCATGATAACGGTTCTTTCTAGAAAGGAAGGCAAAGGAAAGGAATCAGCAAGCCTTGGGAAAATATCATGATCTGATTGGAGTGGAAGGGGTATCCATCAGGGCTCATTATGTTTGCCTTAAAATTACTTGTATGTGTAAAATCTCTAAAAATTACATTAAAAATTTTTAAAGACTTAGAAAATAAATATAAAGAGAAAAAAAAGTCGAATAAAGTAAGGTGAAACCCAGGCTAAGGTTAGCACACAAAAACCAGACACTGTACACCACCATTCACGTGGCAAAAAAATGATTCTAACATTAGTATTTACACAATCACTTCAATTGTGTTTCCAAATGTAGGTAATATAAATCCTTGCCTGCAGATCATGATATAGCATGGATTCATAAATTTCATACCCACAAATTTGGGGAGTTTCAGCAACTGTTGCAACCCCTTGACTCCTAGAAAGAAGAATCAAGATCAACTGCCAATTCTACTCCCGCCACTCGGCTCTATGCAGCGTAGATCGCTAGGGGAGGTTAAGCATCTTGCCTGGCATACATATTTCTGGGTTAGTCTGACAGACAGGGCATAAAGTGCATTTCTAAAAGCAAATGAAATTATATTGTCATAAATAGGTAACAGCTCTGGCCAGGGCACAACATGCACACTGCCCAATGAATCACTCCAGGCTGTTCTTTTTGCCTAAAATAATCCAGGGCCTTATGTGTTGGAGGAAGCCATGAATCTTTCCACTACCCAAGCAGCAAGAGCATGCCTCTGCACTGCTGGCTGTGAGAAATCTTCCTGACATAGAGGGGAGAAGAAAAAAACATGGCAAGAATTTGGACTCTGAGGAGAAAAAAAAATGGGTCATGTTTTTGTCTCATCCTGCTCATCTTTGGAGAAACTAAATTCACTCTGAATCAACAAGGGATTTAACCTCCTTGTAAGGAGGCTAAGATTTTATCATAATATAAAACCTGACACAATTACAATAGAATTTAAACCAGAGTTGCTTTTGGTCTTTGTTTTTCCAGTTAACTCTAACAGATACTAGTGCCCAAAAAAATATTAGCAATGTAAAAAGATACTTTCTTTATAATAAGTCAGAATGCTTCACTTCCTCATATTTTCCCAGTAGCCAAAGGGCATGGTCGTTGTTGGGTGATGGGGTCTCCTCCTAGGGGATATCCCAATCATCCGGGGAAAGTTCAGATTCCATGCCTTCCTATTCAACTTCCAAACTTAGCAAGTTTGGTAAATGGGACTTATATTTCCAAAGAAGTGTTACCATTATCCCAGCTTCTGGACTGTAGAGACAGAAAACTTGCACAGTAGCAAGTACCATATCATCCCTGCCTTCCACAAAGACTGGTAGGTTGTGATAACTCCATTTAGAAACAGGCCAAGTCCAGGTTGTGATGTAGACTACATTTTACTTTAAACTACTTCCAACCTAGATCGTGTAATGTAAATGAATGTCATGCCTCTAGGCCCCAGAGCATAATTTCCCTATTTGAGGATATTCTAGGGGTGTTAGTGGACACTTATTCAGAAGACAATGCACCAGAGGTGATATCTATAAGGCTTCAGCTAGCTCTATGTCTGATCAACACAGAAGTTTGTTAATTAGCATTATGAATATTATAAATAGATTTTCAGGGACACCTGGGTGGCTCAGTAGGTTAAGCATCTGCCTTCAGCTCAGGTCATGATCCCAGGGTCCTGGGATCGAGTCCTGCATTAGGTTCCCTGCTCAGGAGGGAGCCTGGTTCTCTCTCTGCCTGCCGCTCCCCCTGCTTGTGCTCTCGCTCTCTCTAACAAATAAATAAATAAAATCTTTTTTAACACATAAATAAATAGATTTTCATTGGTGAAATCAATGGCTTATTAACAAGCATAATGGACATCAGATACGGGCTTTCATCGGTAAAAATGACGGTGTTCAAGATACAAGAGCAGGCTAGAATACAGCTGATATATCCCTACTTTTACATGAACAGAAAATTTTTAAAAATCTAGCACTCCTTCCATGCTTAGTAATGGTTCCCTAAGTTTAATTTCTACTGGGTCCTAGGATACTAGTTTAGAAAGTTCTTGATCATTTGATTCTAAAAAGAATAATAGTTAGAAAATTCATGCCATAAAATATTACACTTTTGCCTCAAGTGAAATTTTCAAACAAGGTGATTTGGGAGTAGACAAAGGACAGAGAATAAAGAGTTCATTGAGTTTATAGAACTTTGTGCTTGCTTATTTTAGACTTCAGATGTGTGGAAGAATGCTGTTTGAGATTTGTTTTCCTTATACCATACTGAGATACCAGAAGTGGAATAGCAAATATCACCTATCTCTAATACTAAAAGGAAGCTAATAGTTATGCATTGCCAATTAGGTTTCAGTCAGGTTTTAGCATAAGAACTAAAGCAGACTCAAATAATGACTTAATGAGAGAGCAAAATAGGAAAAGATCTGAGGATATAATCTGGCAATAAGTAACTGACGGAAAAAGAGAATTAAAGACATGTAGACTTACAGGGTCAGAGAGAAGAAAATAAAATACAAAACAGAAGAACTGAATGTTCCAATCAGGAAAGAGAATGAAAAAAAAAAAACAAACAAACTGAAAACAAAGAAGTAATATTAAAATATACTTTCAAAACATGGGAATAAGATAAAATAATAACAGTGTGTCCTTTGGATTTCATAGGAATAATGTCTAGCAGGTCTTCCCCATGATTACTTAATTTTCTAGGAGAAGATGTCTTTGTTTGACTCTTTACCATTGATTAGAACTCATCATCTTCGAAGTTAAATGTTAACTTCAATCTTTGATAAAAATACAAACGATATCTGAACAGTAGAAATGGCAATGCCAAAAGTTACCATTTTTATTATTTATATTTTTACCATTTTACCAGTTTTATTGCCCTGTAGGAAGTGAACAAATTTTATATTTAAATTTAGCAATCTTATTCCAGTGGTAATTCTTTTAGAGCCTGTAGATACTTAGCTTTTCAAATTCTCTTTGAATCAGCTTTAATATCCTGCTGCCTCTTTCGTTAATGAGTGAAATAAGTCTTTGACATGATAGTCATGTTTTAATTTTTGTTTTAATTATACTTCAGGAGAAAGTTGGAAGAGTTGCCAAAACATTTATAAGGAGCTTACAGAGCTCAAATACCTCAGAGACAGATTGTTGTCTGATTATTATTACTCTCCAGATACCTACGTGGAAAGATATTAAATGTTTTCTTTGGAAGAAAATGTTTTCATTCCCATTTCACAGAGAAGAGAACTGAGCTTGAAGAGGGTAAGTAAATTTGCTCCTATTAAACAGACCAGAGCTTGCACTCAAAAGGTTGCCTGAGTCTTTTCCTTCTGTTATACAACCTTTAGATTCCCTGAATAGAATTGCAAAATGAAATTAAGGAGTTGTCACAAAAATACCCTTCCATCCCAAGCAGCCTCTCTGTGCCACCATTCTTTGTTGCCCCAGGCATTTTGCTGAAGCTATTCGCTGCAGTCTGGCCAATACTTCCACTGCCTGAGGCTGCTTTTCCTCTAGCTGTAAGGTGATCTGCGTTCATATCAAGAAAACAAGGATGTTTTATGGGCTCCTTCCTACAGCTCTTTCCTAATAGTAGGATGAAATAATCTTGGCTCTAGTTCTAACTAGGGCATTTGGAGTATAATACAATGATTATTGCAATTTTTGAATTGTCGGAGAATGAAAAAATAAATCCAAGTAGATCAGAATGTTCTAAAACCCAACATTCTCCCTCATTTTGAGATCAAAGTTTTAAAAAAGTGGTATCTCCCACCTCGTTTTTTTTTTCACTTTCTTTCTTCCTTTAAAGCATGAAGGTTGATTTTAGTACACAGAGAGAGGACTGGACAATGAGAACTTCAATAAGACCCTCAAAGAAGAGACGTTAAGAACTGTGAAAATCAAAACGATATGTTGATTCTCAAACCCTTCCAATTTGTTGTACCTTGTGGTGCCCCACACTATGCTAGATACATCTACCAGAAGAATTCTGGGCCTACTTTAAAAAGACCAAGTGAAGTAATAGCTATGTAACAGGACAGATGGCAGCTACCCTTGTGGTGAACATGGCATAGGTGTAAACTTGTCAAATCACTAAGTTGTATACTGGAAACCAGTGTAACATTATGTGTCAACTATACTCAAATAAAAAAATGAAAAACAAAACAAAAAGACAAAGTGAACATAAAGCAGACAGTTCAATGATTTAGTATTAAATGTTATGAAACAGACCCTAAGGGTTACAGAAATTCAAAAAGATGGGGTGGGGTAGAGTAGGGAAAATAAGTGATCTGTGACACAGGGAAGTCCAAATGCGGAGATCAAAGCCCATCAGGGTCTCCAGTAATTTATAAAGTTGGGGAGCAGGACGGATTTCCAAGGGCAAGGCAGATCTCTCAGCAGAGTTTGTATTGCAAAACAGTGATAATAAAGTACTATTTACTGAGTGGTTATTTTTTTCCCAAGTATAGTAAGCAGCAATTTACACATGTTATGTGTATTTAATTTCATTTGGTCATCAGTCATGGGAAACAGATAAACATTACACCCATTTTGTAGATAAGAACACTGATATGGTACCCAAGATCTTAACTGGGGATTACTGAGCTCAAACCCTGCGTGTGTGTGTGTGTGTGTGTGCGCGCCTGCACGCACACATCGAGGGCAGCAGGGCCACGCCTGCACCAGGGTGGAGATGGGATGGTCGCTTGCTGAAATTGCAAGGTACCAAGAAACCTCGAGTGGGAAGCTGCAGAGCGAGCGTGGGCTTGAGGAAAACAGGCATCAGAGAGTGGCGGTGGATTTTTTTTCTTCAGTCTCTGGCATGATGAAATCACAGTGTAGGATAGAAAAGCAAAGAGAGGGAAAGGAGAACTTGGACTGTAGACACATATTTCTTGCCATCTCCAAAAGAGAAGTTCCTTCTATTTAAAAAAATACACTTTTGTCCTCATATATTTATATATACTTCTTTATAATTTTTGTTTTGTTTGAATTATAAATTTTGGTTAAATGTAAATCAACATAGAGAAAAATTGGGGAGCTTGCTTTATAATTTTAAAAATATTTAAAATGCTTTACCTTATTTGCTGCTAATAATGCCGTGAGATAGGGAGGGTAGGGTTTCCTTAGTCATTGTACAGATGAGGGAAATGAGGCACAGAAAGTTTCAATGCCCCTCATTCTCTGTCCTCAGTTGCCATGAATGATACCATTACTCGTCTATTAGAGTCAAACAAATCAGACATTTGAAAATCATCCTTGAGGGGCGCCTGGATGGCTCAGTCGTTAAGCGTCTGCCTTTGGCTCAGGTCATGATCCCAGGGTCCTGGGATCAAGCCCCGCATCGGGCTCCCTGCTCAGTGGGAAGCCTGCTTCTCCCTCTCCCACTCCCCCTGCTTGTGTTCCCTCTCTCGCTGTGTCTCTCTCTGTCAAATAAATAAATAAAATCTTAAAAAAAAATCATCCTTGACTCCTCTCTTTTCCATATGGCCTAACTCCAGTTGGCTACCATGCTCCAACAGTCCTACATCATTTTAATAATGCTCAAATGCCATACTTCCACTCTCTGCCTAGACTGTCATAACTGAGGCAACCATCACTCCATCATTTATACCCAGATTATTTTAGCAATGTAAAATGGACCAACCTGCCTCTGGTCTCACTAATGCCCAGTCTCTTTCCCAACTACCACCATTTTGTGAAATGTTAATCTGAAGATACCTCAGCCACCATGTCAATGATTTTCTTATTTTTACAAATAAATACAAACTCTTTGTTAGAGCATATAAGATCCTTCATGATGCAGCCTTCATGAAACCCCAGTGTTATCTCTTGCCATTTACCCTCTACTCCGATGGGTCATACCTGCACCTCATGTGTCATATCTTCCAGTCACACAGAATACTTCTGATGGTTCCAGAAGCTTCATACTGGAAATCTCTGCATTTGTTGTTCTCTGTGCCTAGAATACTCATCCTCATTGTTCTCACAGTTCACTTCCTGTTCAGTCCTTCAAAATTCATTAGCTATGCTTCCTTCCCCAGGAAGCCTTTCTAGCACCCCTAGACTAGCATAAGATGACTTTCTATATGCAATTAGCCATATCATAGCATTTACCACTCCTAAAACACACACTATTTTCCTATTCGTCAGTCTTAGCACTAAGCTCTAACTGTGTCATTACATGTCATAAGATTGTTTCGGTCCTCTGTATGCACATGTGTGCCATCCATTCCTTTAATAGCTCTCAAAATACATTAAGATACATATACATCTCAATACATTAAGAGGGCTTGACTGGGTAGAGCTCTTGACTGGGCTGTAGGGAACCCAAAAGACACAAGATATGTTCCTTGTCCTTGAGGGAGATTTCTATGAACCTGAAACAGGAGAAAACACAAGGAAAAATGACACATACCCAGTGTAGTAGATTGAATGATGATCCCACAAAAGATATGTCTACTCAGAACCTGTGAATGTAACCTTCTGTGGAAAAAGAAATGGTCTTTGAAGATATAATTAAGTTAAGCATCTTGATATGAGACCATCCTGGCCCCTGAGTGGGCCCTAAATGTAATGACAAGTGCCTTTATAAGAGACGATACTAACAGAAGAGGAGAAACAGCAGAGAATGTGATGTGAAGACATAAGGCACAGGTTAGCATCATGTGTCAATAAGCCAAGCAATGCAAAGGACCGTCCACAGCCACCAGAAGCCATAAGAGGTATGGAACAGATTCTCCTAGAGCTTCCAGAAGAAACCAAATCCAATCACACCTTGATTTTGGACTTGAGGTCTTCAGAACTGAGGGGGGATAAATTTCTGTTGTTCAAAGCCATCCAGTTTATGGTAATTCTTTATAGCAGCCCTAAGAAACTAATATGCCAAAATATTAACAATAATAAGAAAACAAGACCTCACTTATTTTCAACGCACTTTTGCAATAGGTTAACACATTTCCAACAATTTAAGATGTGATCCTTTTCTTTCTGCTTGCATGTTCTTTTTCTCATCGTCAGACCCTAGCAGGGATGTGTATGTAGAGATGCACTAAGTGCTTCGTAAATACGGGTTGACAGATAACTATATTTTGTATAATAAGAGAGAGATGCTACCATAAGTGAAGCAAAAGTGAAAACAAGTACAGAAATGTGTGCCTTCCTTACTTTTAAAAAGGAAAAAAAAACCTGTCAGAAACAGGAAAGAACTGTCAAAAGTACACGGTATTCCGTACAGATATTGTGAAACAAGTCACAATACAAGTTGTTTTGTGACAGTGTAAATGCATACATTTTACATCATGTTAGCAAGTACGTATCTACTACCTCGACCAAAATTACATGCGCTCCTCCCAACACTTTAATCATGCACCGCAGTAATCTCCAATTCAAGAGAGATAAGTTGATAACTGATATATTCAGAGCTATTTAGGATTTTAACACTGGGGAAAATAGGTTCTTTGCAAAAAAAGGGGGAGGAGGCAAATAAAAGAGGGAAAAATATATGATAAACACTATTGCCTGGAAATGACAAGGATAAATGAAAAAAGGCAGCCACACCTTTCTTCTTTTATGATTTGAAATTCAATAACCTACATCTTTGGTTGGTGCCAAGTGTTGTACTTCCTCCTGAGGGAAAAAGTCCCTGAACTCACAGAACTTGTATTCTAGGGCAGCTCTTACAAAGCTACAATGCATTATGTAAATCAGTAATAAAAATAGCAATGAAATCATCTGCTTCCACATAATGTTAATAGTTAGTAATTATTGAGTTTTTATTATGTAACAGGCACTTTCTAGGCTCTTTTCAAATTAATTTATTCAATACAACAATCTATTATTATCTCTATTTTACAGAGCAGGAAACTGAGGCAAGAGAAATGAAGTAAATTGTCTGCTGGTTGAACCAATCAGGAAGTGGTAGAGAAGGGAGTGAAACCCAGCAGCCTAGTTCCAGAGCTCTTGGTTTCAATTACTGTATTATCTTGCATCTAGATGTAATAAGAGCGACTTGCAACAATAAAAAGGAAAAATCATCTTATGGAATGAATTAGTAAGTCTTTACTCCACATCACAAAGCACAAATTAAATAACCACTTCAGTCTCACACATACCATATTAAAAAAAAATGTAGAAAATAATAACACGTAACTTTGCAGGATCCATGTGAGTATTCGAGAAGAGGACAGATGTGAATGTGCCTAGCATAGTGCTCTGAATAAAAAAGGAATTTAATAAATGCAGGTTTTAAAAAAAATTATACATAGATTATTCTATGGCCCCTTTCCCTATCTTTTAAGCATTAACTTATAATTGGGCTGAAAATGCATAAAGATCACATTGAAATCTCCAAAGTACATTACAAATCCTTAAGTCATTGCCTACAGCAGAAAAACATGTTATATCATCACTAAACTGCTTTATTTTCTTCCTGGGCACAGACGAAGACTACATTTTGTAGCCCAGCTTGATCTAGGAAGAAATCTCTTCTGGCCAATGGAATCTGAAAGTATATGATGTATACCACTTCTAGATCTGGTCTCTAAAACCTACACTTCTGGATCTAATGTATCAGCTCTGGCAGACCAATCCTTCAACTTAGAACAACTAGAAAAATTAGATGGAATGGAAAAACAAAGCAAAACAAAAAACAAACTAAAAACATCTCTTGGAAGCCATCAAAGATGTTAGAAGGTGTGGCAGTTATTAAGGGGGATGGAACTTAAAAGAGACCATGATGCTACCAACCAGAAACAAATCACTGAGGTGAGCATAACTTTCTATACTACTTTTATCAATCTAATCACTTCTCAGTGTGTATGATAAAGTGGCCACATTTGGAGAGCCGGAGCAGAAAGCAGCTGCTGGGAAACTGAGAGCTAAGCAGACCTTTAGGCAGTATAAAATGTTGGGGGATAAAAATCAGAAGTTTAGGGTCCACATCAGTGCTGAGTCTCTGTAGGATCACACTCCATAGTTAGAACAAAGCAGAAATGGGCCAGATCTTACAAGGACTGGAAACTCTGCCTCAAATCAGCTCTAATCATTTGGCCAGAAAATGAACAAAATCTTTAATGGAAAAATATAACAGCATCCATAGACTCTAATATTTGGTAACAAAATGTGTGGCATGCAGTTCAGAATTACCAAGAGTATACCAAGAGTATAAAGTACCAAAGGAAAAAGAATTAACAGAAACAGACCTATGGATGATCCAGATATGTGAGCTACACAGACTTTAAAATAGCTGTGATTAGTATGTTCAAGAAAATTGAATCAAGATCAGAATTTCACCAGAGAACTTGAATCTGTGAAAAATTAAGGGGAAATTCTAGAATTTAAACAAATAAAATTACTGAGATGAATACAACTTAGAATTCTATACCAAGTAAAAATACACGTCAATAATGAAGGTGAGGAAGGTTTAAGGAGCTTGGAAGTCACCGCTCTGTCCCAACAACTCTACTTGGATCCATAAGAGAGGGAAAGACAAAAGACAAACTCCTGCCCCCACAACTGGAGAGATGGGTGAATACAGATCATCACAGCTTCCCAGAGCAGAGACTCATGAAGAAATTGCCACAGGAACCAGTGCTGGGGTAAGAAAATTTGAACTGTAATTGATGAACTAATTGCTGGAGGCTCAGCTTGGGCAACTCTCAGAGTGAAAAACTCCAGGGGGACTCAGGCAGAGGGAAGATCCTCACCATTGTGAGATTTACCTCTCGGAGCTCAACCAGATTCCCATAGTAAATATCTGAAAAAAATCAATCCCTTCAGGCTTCCTGCAGGGAAAGAGAATAAGGAACCATTTTGAAATAAGCCAGAGCACTCTTCTTAACAAGGCCTGTCCTCAGGGAGAACTAGTTAACTAGAACTTAACCCGCTGAGGTATTATCAGAGCCTAACTTGCCCGGGGGAAAGAAAATATCCAACTCTAGTCTGTTGGTGTCATCCGGTCCCACCTAAATGGGGAGAAAAAAACTGAGAAACCCTTGTGAGTTTCACTGTCCAGACACACAGGGTCCCTGAGAGACAGACCTAGGCACAGGACTATAGAATGCTTCCCTTCCCCATACCCCACCGCCACATCAGTAAAGGCTTATTCACTGGAGGTGCTTTTACCCAGGACCCATGTCTGATTATCAAGAAAAAATTAAAAGGCATACCAAAAGGAAAAAATACAGTTTGAAGAGCCAAAGCAAGCATCAGGATGCTTGCTAAACCAGATATGCACCAGATATGGCAGGGATATAGGAATCATCAGACTGGGTATTTGAAACAACTAGGATTAATATGCTAAGAGCTTTAATGGATAAAGTAGATGGTATGAAGGGACAGATGGACAATGTAAGCTGAGAGATAAAAATCCTAATAAAGAACGAAAGAGAAATGCTAGATATCTAAAAAAACACTGTAAGAGAAATGAAGAATGACTTTCATAAGCTTATATAGGCTGGACATGGCTGAGGAAAGAATCATTGAGCTAGAGGATATAGCAATAGAAACTTCAAAAACTAAAAAGCAAAGAAAACAAAGATGAAAAATAGAGAACAGAATTCTAAGGACTGTAGACAACTACAAAAGGTGTAATGTACACATAATGAGAACACCAAAAGGAGAAGAAAGGAAGAGAAGAAAATGTGAAACAATAATCACCGAGAATTTAACCCAAATTAATGTCAGACACCTAACCACAGAGCTCCAGGAAATTCGGAGAACACCAAGGAGAATAAATGTCAAAAAATCTACACCTAGGAATATCATCTTCAAACTACAGAAAATCAAAGACAAAAAAAAAAAAATCCTGAAAGAAGCAAGAGAGAAAAACACATTTTCTATAGAGGAACAAATTAGAATTGCATCCTACTTCTTCTCAGAAACCACGCAAGCAAGAAAAGAGTGGAGGGAAATATTTAAAGTATTGAGAGAAAAGAGAGAGAAAGAAAGAAATAAAATATTTCATAATGGACAAAACCCAAAGAATCTGTATTACATGACTTTTTACTTTGTGTTTTACTTTGTGAAAATTCATCAGGCTATGCACTAAACATAATAAAAGTTTATTTTTTTAAATGTCTACAGAATGGTGAGAAGGAGGGAGATGAGAAATAGTGAAGCTTTAATGACTATATTCACCCTCTCCCACTGAAAACCAAATGCCAGAGGCTTGAGTTCTAGATGGGCAAACTAACTTCAAATCACGTTCACAACTTTGCTAATTACAAAAGACTGGACATTTTGACAGACTGGACTTTCAATTACCTAAATATAACCAGAAAGTGCATGGGGTTCCTGAGCCTTCCTCCAGGGTCAGTGCTTTACGAACTAGGCAATGTGGCCCTCGGTGACCTTTCCAAGTCATTGGCCAGGCAGGTCCCCGCAGCATGCGCCGGGGTTCATACAAGATGTTTCAAAGCCTTGTTAAAAATGTTTGGGTCCCCCCGAAGCCCTATTCTACCCAAATTTATCAGGAGATTTGGGTAGGAATGGGATTGATGGGTTTCATCATTTATAAAATCAAGGAAGTAAAGCTTTGAAAGCTTCGAGTTCTGCACCTGCTCATGGTCATCATTAACCAGCTTTACTTGAGTACACGTCAGATGGAGCATCAGTCTGGCTGTAAATTTCAGCAAGCTGTGTTAGATGAGAACATGGAGCATCGCTGTAAACTTGTAGACATGTTGTTTCCTTTGTGGAGTGAATAAAGGTACCTGGGAGGTGTACCAAACAAACAAAAAAACTGGGCAATAAAAAAGTGTTGTGTTTATAATCACTTTTTAAACCCTCCTGAGAGGGTCTGCTTGCTCTTTTCTTGTCTGCACTCAAGGCAGAGGATGCAGTGGAGGACCTGAGTCACAGCTTGGAACATAGCTGCCCCATCAAGAAAACCCACTTTGGACTTTTTGTGAGTGAGACATAAACTTTTATTGACTGGAGTTACAATATTTTAAGGCTGTTTGTTTTATGTCCCACATAACTAATGCACTGCTATTAGAAATTTCAAGGTAAACAAAACCACCAAAGACTCAAAGATGAAAAGGGGGAGTGGCAGAAAATGTAACTTACATTCATCAAGTGCTATTTTGTGCAAAATTCTCTGCTGATAATAACTAAAATTTCTCAACATTTATCAATAGCCACTGACAATGTTACCTTCTTTAGATACATCGTTTCATCCAATTTCTACAAACACCCTTTCAGGTGAGTATGATCATCATTATTACACAGATAAAGGTAAATGAAGAACAGACCGACATTTATTTTTTTTTTAATTCCAGTATAGTTAACATACAGTGTAATATTAGTTTCAAGTGTAAAATGTAGTGATTCACCAATTCTATATATTACTCACTGCTCATCAAGATGAGTGTACTCTTAATCTCCTTCACCTAATTCACCCATCCTCTCACCCACCTCCCCTCTGATAACCATCGTTCTTTATAGTTGAGTCTGTTTTTTGGTTTGTCTCTCTATTTTTCACTTTGTTCATTTGTTTTGGTTCTTAAATTCCACATATGAGTGAAATTATATGGTATTTCTCTTTCTCTGACTTATTTTGCTTAGCATTATACTCTCTAGCTCCATCCATGTTGTTGCAAATGGCAAGATTTTGTTCTTTTTTATGACTGAATAATATTCCATTGTGTGTGTGTGTGTGTGTGTGTGTGTGTGTGTGTGTATATATATATCACTTCTTTTTCCATTCATCTATCAATACACACTTGGCCTGCTTCCATAATTTGGCTATTGTATATAATGCTTCTATAAACATAAGGGTTCATATATCCCTTTGAATTACTGTTTATTATTTGGGTAAATATCCAGCAATGTGATTCCTGGATCGTAGGATAGTTCTATTTTTAACTCTTTGAGGAGCCTCCATATTGTTTCCCACAGTGACTGCACCAGTATGCATTTCCACCAACAGTGCACAAGGGCTCCTTTATCTCCACATCTTCACCAAAACTTGTTGTTTCTTGTGTTTTTAATTTTAGCTATTCCAGCAGGTGTGAGGTGGTATCTCATCGTGGTTTTGATTTGCATTTGCCTGATGATGAGTGATGTTGAGCATCTTTTCATGTGTCTGTGGGCCATCTGTATGTCTTCTTTGGAGGAATATCTGTTCATGTCTTCTGCCCATTTTTAAAATGGATTATTTGGTTAGGGGGTGTTGAATTGTATAAGTTCTTTATTTAATTTGGATACTAACCCTTTTTTGGATATGTCATTTGCAAATATCTTCTGTTCAGTAGGTTGTCTTTTAGTTTTGTTGTTTCTTTTGCTGTGCAGAAGCTTTTTTATCTTGATCTAGCCCCAACAGTTTATTTTTTATTTTGTTTCCCTTGCTTCAGAAGACATATGTAAAAAAAATGTTATAGCTTGTCAGAGAAATTACTGCCTGTGTTTTTTTCTATGATTTTTATGGTTTCAGATCTCACATTTAGGAATCCATTTTGACTTTATTTTTGTGTATGGTGTAAGAAAGTGGTCCAGTTTCATTCTCTTGCATGTAGCTGTCCATTTTCCCCAGCACCATTTGTTGAAAAGACTCTTTTTCCCACTGCATACTCTTACTGCCTTTGTCAAAGATTAATTAACCATCTGGTTGTGGTTTTATTTCTGGGATTTCTATCCTGTTCTATTGATCTATGTGTCTGTTTTTGTGTTGGTACCATACTGTTTTGATTACACAGCTTTGTAGTATAACTCAAAATCTGGAATTTTCATAACTATAACTTTATTTTTCTTTTTTAGATTGCTTTGGCTCTTCGTGATCTTTTGTTGTTCCATACAAATTTTAGGATTGTTTCCTCTAGTTCTATGAAAAATGCTTTTGGTATTTTGATAGGGATTACATTAAATCTATAGAATGTTTCGGGTAGTATGAACATTTTAACAATATTTGTTCTTCTAATCCATGAGCATGGAATATCTTTCCATTTGTTTCTGTCATCTTCAATTTATTTCATCACTGTCTTACAGTTTTCAGAGTATAGGTCTTTTACCTCCTGGTTAAGTTTAGTCCTAGGTATGTTATTATTGCTTGTGCAATTGTAAATGGGATTGTTTGCTTAATTTCTCTTTCTGCTGCTTCATTATTAATGTATAGAAATGCAACAGACATTTTGTACATTGATTTTGTATCCTGCAACTTTATTGAGTTCATTTACCAATTCTAATAGTTTTTAATGGAGTATTTAGGGTTTTCTATATATAGTATCATGTCATCCACAAAGAGTGATAATTTTATATCTTCCTTACCAATTTGGATGTCTTTTATTCCTTTCACTTATCTGATTTCTGTGGCTAGGACTTCTAGTACTATGTTGAATAAAAGTATTAAGAGTGATATCCTTGTCTTGTTCCCAACTTAGGGGAAAAGCTCTGTTCTTCTCCATTGAATATGATGTTAGCTATGGGTTTTTCATGTATGGCCTTTATTATGTTGAGGTATGTTCCCTCTAAATCTCCTTGTTGAGGATTTTTATCATGAA
This sequence comes from Phoca vitulina, assembly GCF_004348235.1. NCBI lineage: Eukaryota > Metazoa > Chordata > Mammalia > Carnivora > Phocidae > Phoca > Phoca vitulina. The sequence goes on along the minus strand of NW_022589713.1, from coordinate 38,197,983 downwards.
TGGATGTTGTACTTTGTCAGTTTCTTTTTCTGCATAGATTGAAATGATTATATGGTTTTTATCCTTTCTCTTACTGATGTGATGTATCATGCTGATTGATTTGCAAATGTTGAACCTCCTTTGTATCCCGGAAATAAAACCCACTTTATTGTAGTAAATGATTTTTTTTATGTATTCTTGGACTTGGCTTGCTAATATTTTGCTGAAGATTTTTGTGTCTATCTTCATCAGAGGTATTGGCCTGTAGTTCCCTTTTTTGGAAGTGTCTTTATCTGGTTTTAGCATCAGGGTACTGCTGGCCTCATAGAATGAACTTGGAAGTTTTCCTTTCTCTTCTATTTTTGGAATAGTTTGAGAAAAATATGTATTAACGCTCTTTTAAATGTTTGGTAAAATTCACCAATTTGGTCCTGGACTTTTGGTTTATGGAAGTTTTTTGAGTACTGATTCGATTTCATTGCTGGTAATCAGCCTGTTCAAATATTCTATTTCTTCCTGGTTCGGTTTCAGGAGGTTATATGTTTCTAGGAATTTTTCCATTTCTTTGAGTCCAATTTACTGGCATAAAATTCTCCTTGTCCAGTTTGCTGGCATATAATTTTTCATAAGATTCTCTTACAATCCTTTGTATTTTGTGGCATCAGTTGTTATTTCTCTTTCATTTCTGATTTTGTTTGAGTCCTCTCTTTTTTTTTTTGATGAGTCTGGCTAAAGGTTTATCAATTTTATTGTTCTTTTCAAAGAACCAGTTCCTGGTTTCATTGATCTGTTCTACTGTGATTTGGTTTGGGGTTTGGGGTTTATTTGGGTTTATTTTTTTTAATTTCTATTTCATTTATATTTGCTCTAATCTTTATTATTTCCTTCCTTTTACTGGTTTGGAGTTTTTTGTTTTTTGGTTTTTGGTTTTTTTTTTTATTGTTCTGTTTCTAGCTCCTTAAAGTATAAGGTTAGGTTGTTTATTTGAGATTTTTCCTGCTTCTTGAGGTAGGCCTGTATCACTATAATCTTTGCCCTTAGAACAGATTTGCTGCATCCCAAAGATTTTGGACCACTGTGTTTTCATTTTCATTTGTCTCCATGTGTTTTTGGTTTTGTTTTTTTTTTTAATTTCTTCTTTGACTTCTTGGTTGACCTGTTCATTGTTTAGTAACATGTTATTTACCCTCCATGTTTTTGCGCTCTTTCCAGATCTTTTCTTGTGCTTGATTTATAGTTTCATAGCATTGTGGTCAGAGAAGATGCATGGTGTAACTTCAATTTTTTAAAATTTGTTGAGACTTGTTTTGTGGCCTAATATGTAATCTATTCTGGAGAATGTTCTGTATGCACTTGAAAAGAATGTGTATTCTGCTGTTTTAGGATGGAATGTTCTGAATATATCTGTTAAATCCATCTGGCCCAATGTGTCAAAGAGACGGTTGTCATTGATTTTCTGTTTGAATGATCTGTCCATCGATATAATTGGGGTATTAAAGTCCCCTATTACTATTATATTACTATTGATTACTTTGTTCATGTTTGTTATTACCTGCTTTATGTATTTGGGTGCTCCCATAGTGGGTGCATACATATTTACGACTGTTTTATCTTCCTGTTGGAAGTACTGTTGAGTACTGTTCCCTTGATGATTATATAGTGTCCATCTCTGTCTCTTGTTATGGTCTTTCTTTTAAAGTCTATTTTGTCTGATATAAGTATTGCTACCCTGGTTTTCTTTTCACTTCCATTTGCATGATAAATGCTTTCCCAAACATTCACTTTCAATCTGCATGTGTCTTTAGGTATGAAATGAGTCTCTTGTAGGCAGCATACAGATGGGTCTTGCTTTTTTATCCATTCCATTACCCTATATCTTTTGACTGGAGCCTTTAGTTCATTTACATGCAAAGTAATAATTGATAGGTATGATTTTATTGCCTTTTTGTTACTTATTTTGTGGATGTTTTTGTAGTTCGTTTCTGTTCCTTTCTTCCCTTGCTCTCTTCTCTTCTGATTATATGGCTTTCTTTAGTAACATACTTAGATTTCTTTCTCTTTATTTTTTGCATAGGTACTACTGGTTTTTGATTTGTGGTTACCATTCAGCTTGTGTATAACATCTTCTGCATATAGCCGTCCATTTTAAGTTGGTGGTCATGTAAGTTTGAACCTATTCTTTACTCTTTATTTACCCCACAATGTTTTAGGTATGTGGTGTCATACTTTACATCTTTTTTTTTTTTTTTTTTTTTTGCAGGGGATGGGGGGGTCCCTTTGCTGAGTTTTTACAGATATACTTATTTTCACAGCTTTTGTGCTTCCCACTTTTCTTACTCTTAATTATGGTCTTTCCTTTCCACTTAAAGAGTCCCCTTTAACTTTCCTTATAGGGCTGGTTTAGGTGTCATGAATTCTTTTAACTTTTGTGCATCTGGGAAACTCTTTATCTCTCCTTCTATTCTGAATGACACCCTTGCAGTATAGAATATTCTTGACTGCAGATTTTTTCCTTTCAGCACTTTGAATATATCATCCTACTCCTTTCTGGCCTGCAAAGTTTCTGCTGAAAAATCAGCTGATAGCCTTATGGGGTTTCCCTTGTATACAATTGCTTTCTGTTCTCTTTCTGCTTTTAAAATTCCCTCTTTATCACTACTTTTTGCCATTTTAATTACTATATGTCTTGGTGTGGACCTCCTTGGATTGATTTTGTTAGGGAATCTCTGTGCCTCCTGGATCTGGATTTCTGTTTCCTTCACCAGGTTTGGGAAGTTTTCAGCTATTATTTCTTTAAATAAATTTTGTACCCCCTTTTCTTTCTCTTCTCCTGGGAATCTCTGTAATGCTTTATGGTGCCACTGTGTTCCCTAAGTCTATTCTCATTATGCATAATTTTTTTGTTTCTCTCACCTGCTCAGCTTGATGATTATATTCCATTACTCTGTCTTCCTGGTCAGATTTGTTCTTCTGCTTCCTTTAGCCTATTTATTCTATCTAGTGTATTTTTAATTTCATTTATTGTGTTCTTCATCTCTGATTGGTTCTTTTTATCTCTTTTGTAAAGATTGCCCTGATGTCCTCCATTCTTTTCTTGAATCCAGTGAGTATCTTTATGACCATTACTTTTTTTAAAAAGATATTATCCATTTTTTTGAGAGAGAGCACGTGCACAAGCAGGGGGCAGTGGCAGAGGGAGAGGGAGAAGCAGGCTCCCCACTGAGCAGGAAGCCTGACACAGGGCTCAATCCTAGGACCCTGGGACCATGACCCAAGCCGAAGGCAGACATTTAACCAATTGAGCCACCCAGGAGCCCCAATGAACATTACTTTAAATTCTATATCAGGCATATTACTTATCTCCATCCATTTAGCTCTCTGGCTGTGATTTTTGTCCTGTTCTTTCATTTGAGACATATTCCTCTGCCTCTTCATTTTATGTAACTTTCTGTGTCTGCTTCTATGTGTCAGGAAAATCAGCTATGTCTCCTGCTCTTGAAAGTAGTGGCCTTATGAAGAAGAGGTCCTCTAGTGTCCTGCAGTGCAGTGTCACCTGTTCACCAGAAAGTGGCATTTCAGGCATGTCTCCTATGAGTGTTGTGTGTGCCCTGCTGTTTTTGGTGAGCCACTTTTTCCTTTAGTCCAGTTGTCTGCCATGGTTCTCTTTCCCTGTTGTGAGCAGTGTTATCCCCCTGTGGTGTTAGCAGGCCAATCTGTGGCTGCCTTAGGCTTGAGTTGAGTCTAACCAGGTATTTTCCAGAGATGTGGTAGCACAAAACTGCAGGGTATTTTTCCGGAGAGGCTTTCATTGTTGGGCAGGGCCTGCAATCAGACCAGCTGTCTGCTTCTGGCCCACTGTTGGGGCCACGGTGTGACTTGTATGTGTGGTTATCTTCCTCTCCCTCCAGGGCAGGAGTCACTTTGGAGTGGTGCTGGCCCCTGTTGGGGGCTGCTTGCACACTGACAGGCCTGAGGTACCAGTCTGGATGGGTTTGGGCCAAAAGCATATTGGAAGGAGAGGATCTACAATGTTCATGGGGGTGGGGAGCAGCAGTGTTAGCAAGTTAGGTATTGAGTCTTGGAGCTATGCTGTTTCCTGCAGATGGCCATGTGTATATGCAGGCGGGTGGAGAGGGATATGGCACTTGCCAGCTCCTTTGTTCCTAGAGGAGTCTCCCAAGATCTCTATCCATCTGGGACACACTTCTGAGATAAGTAAACTACTCTCCCTCTTGTATACCCCAGGTGTTTTTCAAACTGCCACTTCCATGCTTTATCTGTGTGGGGTTGTTTGCTGTGCTATTTTCTCCTGCCCTGCTTTGTCTCTTCCAGAGCTGAGCCCACTAATTTTTAAATTCTAGTTTTTAACCAGCCCCTCTGGTTTTCAAAGCCAAATGTTATGGGGATTCATCTACCCCACGCAGGCTCCCTAGTGTGAGGGTCTCTATCTCTCCTCTCCCAGGGCATCCCTCCCTCCCACAGATGACCACAGTCCATTTTGCTCCCAACTGTGTCTCTGCCCTTCCTGCCCTCTTCAGTGTGGCCTCCTCTCTACATCTAGCTGTGGAGAGTATTTTCTGCCAGTCTTAGTGTCGTTTTCTGGGTTATTTACACTGATCTGGGTGTTTTCTAGTTGTATCAATGGGATGAGGTGAGCTTAGGGTCCTCCTCTCCACCATCTTCCCCTGAAGTCCTCCAGACCTACATTTAGAAAGCAGCAATCCATTCCAGAATCCGCCCTATTCTAGACTCAAATGCAGGCCAGTCTTGCACCAGAGCCTGTGAATGCCATTAGACCAGCATTTTTTATACTGAGCTATCTGCTTACTGGTTTCTCAAGGACCTGGGTGACATAGGAAATCACTTTAAGTCTCCATGCCTCTGTTTCCTCATCTGAAATTCTCAAATAAAAATAGTAAAACTAGGACTGTTCTAAAGATCATATATATAAAGTGCCTAAAATAATTCTGGACACATGGGAGTTGTTTAATACCAGTTAGATAATGTTTTTATTAATGTGGGTGTGATTATTGAGTAAATAGATGATTCAAGCAAAATAAAAAGGGGGGGGAGGTCCATAATCAAATAAATGTGGCAAATCTTGGGTGACAAAATTAAACAGGTTTCTTGTATACAGGACTGTGACACCCCAAGTAGGCACGGTAGAGTATGTAGTGTTTCCAGCACTTATGTGCTGATAAAATCCTTTTTTTCAGAGCACATCTATTAACATCATTAATTCATTTAACAGATGTTTACTGAGGGCCTATCATATATCAGGCCCTGATACAATGATGATCTGTGCAGTTCCTCTCTTATGAAGCTAGTAGACAGAAGGGGAAAAATACAAGAAGTGAAAAGCAAATAAAGTTACAAACCATGAAAGGTTCTGTGAGGTGGAACCTGAATGTACCTTTGAATACTGGGAAAGTATAGAAGGAAAGAAGGTATTCCAGGTAAGGCACAGGGCACAGGGGAAAGGAAAATAACTCATGAAAATTTTCCATGAAAATTAGAACTTATCTCAAGCTAACAGTTTTATTCCTGTTTGTTGTTCTCAAAGACTGATATATAAACCCAGCAGAAACTATATCTATTTAGGTCAATTATGTCATTTGCCCAATTCCTCTATTGTTGCTATGATCATCAAAACACAGAATGGTACAAATAGAGAATAAATTAGAAACTTTAGCATAAACATTAATTATGTAAATGAGGAAACTGAGGCCCAGAGAGGTTCGATGACTGGTGCCCCAGTTTGGTTGCCTAGACCCACACTGTTCCCATAGCATCATTCTCCATCCTCACAGAGCATCATTTCCTGAACTAGAAAATCAAACAAATTAGCAAATATTTCTCAAGCTTGGTATAATGCTAGGTTCAAGGGAGCATTAAAGCAAATGAAGTGAATAACAATATAACCCCTGCCCCTCGGGTGTTTAGAGTCTGGCTGGGGGGACCAGGTTGAAACACAGGGAAGTAACACAATCAAGTTTGAATAGGATCTCAGGACAGCAACCAAATAGAAAGAACAGATAGCACTTAACAGTGTCCAGTGAATCTAAAAGCACTAATTATTTTAAGAGTCTATAAAGAAGGGTTTGAGGTATCTGGGGAGGTCTTTTGTAAGAAATACAATTTGAGTTAGGTGTGGAAAGTCTAGAAGGAGTGAAAGAGAACATTTCCAAATATTATACAGGGAAGTTCAAGGTGTGTTGTATTTTGAGGAATAACCAAGTATGGAAACAGCAAAATAGGGAGTGCAAACTCCAGGCAAATCAAAATGATTAATTTAGTGGATCCTTTGATGTGAAACCACTCAAGAGGAGTATTCAGGTCTCTGTGGACCTGGTTTGACCTTCACTCATTCATTCATTCATTCATCTACCCATTTGATATTTAGTGAGAGCCTGTTCTATGCCAGGCAGTGTTCTAGGCTCTGGGGATATACAAATCAACAAAACATAGTCAAAGAAAAGAAATATCCTTTGGGAGCTTATCTTCTAATTTGGTGTCTCTCACACCTGGCTGCACATTACAATTTCCTGAGAAGCTTTTTAAAAGGACCTGAGGAAACTTAAATACATAGTAATAAGTGACAGAAGCCAGTAAGGCTACATACTATAAAATCCCAACTATATGACATCTAGGAAAAGACAAACCTAGAGACAATAAAAAAGATCAGTGGTTGCCAGGGGTTCAGGGCGGGTTGAGGAGAAGGATGAATAGGTGGAGCACAAGGGATTTTTAGGGAGATAAACTATTCTGTATGACACTGTCATGGTAGATACATAACATTTGCATTTGTCAAAACCCAACAGAACTGTACAACACAGAGTGAGCCCTAATATAAACTATGAACCTTAGTTAATAAGGTACCAATACCGGTTCACCAATTACAACTAAGATACCCCACTCATCTAGGATATTAACAATAGGTGACACTATGTAGGAAGAGAAGGAGTATGTGTGAACTGTCTATACTTCCACAATTTTTCTGTTAACCTGAACTATTCTAAAAGGTAAACTATATTAATACCAATAGTTTTTTTTAATTATAGATTTTACTGGGAAAAAAAAAAAGACCTGCACTTGGGCCCCACCTGGAAATTCTGATTAAATATACTGATGGGTCTCAGGTACTCTCTTAAAGTGCCCCCTATGCTTTTAAACCCACAATATCAGATGTTAGCAAAGATTTCAGACAACCGGAACTTTCATACATTGCTGGAGAGAGTGCAAAATGGTGCAACCACTTTGGAAAACAGTTTGACTGATTCTAATAAAATTAAACTTATACTTACCATATGCCCTAGTAATCCCACTCCTAGGTATTTACCCAAGAGAAAGGGAAACATATTCACACAAAAACCTGGGCATAGATATTTATAGCAGATTTATTCATTAACTGCCAAAAACTAGAAACAATCTAGAAGTCCTTTAAATGATGAATGGATAAACAAATTTAGGTGCATACACATAATGGAATTCTACTCACCAATAAAAAGGAATGAATCACTGATACACACAACACAGATGAATCTCAAATGAATTTTGCTAAGGGAAAGAAGCACTCTTCTAGTGAAGTAAGATAATCAACAAACAAATAAGCAAACATGCAGTAAATCACATAGCAATACAAGCTATAAAAGTATAGCAGAGAAGAAAGATAGGGAGACTGAGGGATGGACTTGCAAATTCAAATAGAGTGGTCGGGAGAGGCCTCCCTGAAAAGGTGACATCTGAAAAATGACCTGAAGGGTGTGAGGGAGGGAGACCTTGTAATATGGCAGGACAGTTCAGAGTTTACAAGAATGGCATAAGAAAGCCATTGGAGGGTTTTAAGGAGAAAGGTCATGAATCTCTATCTTAACTGACCTTAGAGGCTGCTCACTGGAAAATAGATTCTTGTAGTTTCAGAGAAGAAGCAGACCAGTGAGGAGACTATTTACAGTAGGGAAGGTGGAAGATGATGGCTGAGAGAGAAATTCATACTGCACAACTTCCCCCCACAGAGACACACACAGAGTCTTGAAAAGGGACATTCTCTCCCTAAATGGAACAGAGACAGAGCATATCCGACAGGCATTATGTAGCTTGCGCAAAGTGCTAATTAAGCTGGTTGTGTCCGGAGTAAAAGGAGGAAAACGCTCGCTTTAAAGTTACTCAGACAAATGTTTACTGTCTTCACTGAAGACTGGCAGTGGAAAATGAACAAAGCTCAGTCTGACTAGCACCAATTTGTCTTCTGCAAGTGTGTGTGATGAGACGGCTACAAGACACAACTGATAGGGAGAGGGGACACAAGGAAGCCCTTAAAAGACCTCCTCTGTTCAGAATGCTCCTCTGTAAGCAGAGCCCTACCCAAACCAACTCAAAATTCGGACACCTGGGATGTCAGCAAATGGGATTCTGGAACCAGTACTTTCAAGTCAGAACTACAGAACCTGAAAAATCAGGCCACTGCCCAGGTTCCACAATGAGCAACAGGCACAAAGAGCCGACATTCTTTGTTCCTATTTTAATTTGGGTTTTCCCAGAATCTAATCCTAAGCAGGGACTCAAGTGCAAGCATTTACTTGGGAGATGCAGGAAGCATTACTAAGTAAGTGAGGAAATGACATGGTGAAGAGAAGGCAGTTCATCAGGCCAGCTTCCCTTGAAGATAAATGGAACTTAATCCTGAATGGAAACTCTGGGGAACTGTGTAAAATAATACCTAGGAGTTACATCACCCAAGAACTAGGGAGCTGGGGTATTTATACACCAACTGCTATCAGTCATTGGTTGAGGGCTGCTGAAAAGCAGGAAATAGGTTATCTTCCAAGCACTGCTGGCCTCTTACAGTGGAGGCTTTGGGAAAAAAAGTCTTCAGACAACAAACAGCAAATACTAGCAACTGGAAGTCAAAAGGAGCTCTCTAAACTCTTAAGACCCAAGGGATAGAGCAGAGCACCCACACATTCTGCTACACAACAGGATTCTTCTCCATGCCACAAGCAAGACATTTCTTTTTTTTTTTTTTTTTTGCAAGACATTTCTTTCTGTCTGGCCAATATTTCCTCTGCACAGGAAATGATTTCAACAAATTGCAAAAAGGGGGAACTCTTCCCTCCATCCATTTCTCCCAAAGCACTCTTCATTGATTTATCCATTACATTATTGTTATAAATTAATAAAGTAAGGCACACGTTAATTTACTTTATAGGTTTCTCAGCCACTGATTTCCTATTATCCCTTTCTATTATTCAACTCACTGACTCCTGCAGATAAATTGTCTGCAACGCAAATGCATTCCAGACTCTTGGATTTTATTAAGTATATAAAAAGTGTGTGATTTGTATTAACAACTCAACTCATCACCCCATATTCAAAACTTAGCCAATTAAGCTCAAGTGCATATTAAAATAGGAAAGAGATTCCCAATTCCTAGTTAATATTCTTATTGCCTAATGAATTGCTCATTCTTTCTAATTCTAGTGCCATTTACTTAATTTCCTTTTAATTTCTAAAATGTAAGAAAAACATGTCTAATTTTCTAGATGTGTGAAAATATATTGTCTTAATATTCCTTGTTAAAATTTCTTAAGAACATTGAAAAAAAAGTGCCATAATGAGTGATAAGTAATAGATTCATCATCTGACACAGTGCCAGGTACATAACAGGCACTCAGTAAATGCCTGCTGAAGGATGAATGAGCCTACAGTTATATGACTAATGCCCATGAACAAATCAGGAGACTAGCTCAGTTATCACTATAACAGCTTGTTTATTTATCTGGTGGCTTTTGTTCTCATAGGTTTTTGGTGAGCCTGGTAAAGTGAAAAAATATGCTTTTATTTATACTATATCTTAGGGCTAATTGGTAGTTCTTTATTTTTATAGCCCTTTGGCACACTGATAAACTTCAATAAGAACAGGAACCATTAATTCACTCATTTATTCACTCAAAATATTTATTAAATGTTAACTATGAACCAGACCGCAGGAATAATTTCATAATGCAGATAAAGTTAAAATGATGTCCAACCCTCTAGAATATCATCTGTGGTTACCAGTTTATAATGCAACTGTAGTTCAGCCTGCAGAACAAGAAAACTGACTACAGAAGGAGTCAGGAAAGTTTCATCCAACATGGGATATCTGAAATGAGTCTTCTTCTGCCTGAGGAGGTTTCCAAATGGTGAAAAAGTAGAGAAAAACATGTTCTGGGTCTTAATATTTTTAAGGAACATGTTGTAATGTCACTGTATTAATCAGTGTTGTCCAGGAAAATATATATTTTTTTAAATAAATTATATACATATATTTTATAAATTACATATTTTTATATACATATTTTATAAATTATATATTTATATATTTTATAAATTATATATATTATATACATTTTATAAACTATATATATTTACAAATATCTCTCTCTATATATATATATAGACAGAGAGAGTTGATGCTGCATCCTTACGTCCAAACTATAAGCCAACAGGCTGGTTATAGTCTTGAGGCAGAATTCTTCTTCTTCTTCTGGAAACCTTAGTCTGCTCTCAAGGTCTCCAATGGATTAGATGCACCCACCCACATTATGGAGGATAATCTGCTTTACACCAAGTCTACTGATTTAAATGTTAATCACATCCGAAAAATAACTTCACAACAACATCTAGCTAGAGCAATGTTTGACCAAACTGAACACCAAGGCCTAGTCAAGTTGACAAATAAAATTAACCATCACAGTCATGGAAGTAGTGGCTCGCAAAGCACAGTCTCCAGTCAGAATAATCATTACTTGGGAACTTGTTAAAATTGCAAATTCTTGGGCCTCCCCCAGGCCTCCTAAATCAGAAACTGTGGGGGTAGAGCCCAGCAGAGTTTTTTATTTTTTTATTAACATATAATGTATTATTTGTTTCAGGGGTACAGGTCTGTGATTCATCAGTCTTACACAATTCACAGTGCTCACCATAGTACCTACACTCCCCAGTGTCCATCACCCAGCCACCCGATCCCTCCCACCCCCCTCCACTCCAGCAACCCTCAGTTTGTTTCCTGAGATTAAGAGTCTCTTATGGTTTGTTTCCCTCTCTGGTTTCATCTTGTTTCATTTTTCCCTCCTTCCCCCTATGATCCTCTGTCTTATTTCTCAAATTCCTTATATCAGTGAGATCATATAATATCTGTCTTTCTCTGATTGACTTATTTTGCTTAGCATAATACCCTCTAGTTCCATCCACGGCATTGCAAATGGCAAGATTTCATTTTTTGATGGCTGCATAATATTTCATTGTATATATATATACCACATCTTCTTTATCCATTCATCTGTTGATGGACATCTAGGCATTTTCCATAGTTTGGCTATTGTGGACATTGCTGCTATAAACATTGGGGTGCATGTGCCCCTTCAGATCACTACATTTGTATCTCTGGGCTAGATACCCAGTAGTGCAATTGCTGGGTCATAGGGTAGATCTATTTTCAACTTTTTGAGGAACTTCCATACTGTTTTCCAGAGTGGCTGCACCTGCTTGCATTCCCACCAATTGTGTAGGAGGGTTCCCCTTTCTCCACATCCTCACCAACATCTGTCATTTGCTGACTTGTTAATTTTAGCCATTCTGACTGGTGTGAGGTGGTATCTCATTGAGGTTTGGATTTGGATTTCCCTGATGCCAAGTGATGTTGAGCACTTTTTTATGTGTCTGTTGGCCATTTGGATATCTTCCTTGCAGAAATGTCTGTTCATGTCTTCTGCCCATTTCTTGATTGGATCATTTGTTCTTTGGGTGTTGAGTTTGATGAGTTCTTTATAGCTTTTGGATACTAGCCCTTTATCTGATATGTCATTTGCAAATATCTTCTCCCATTCTGTCGGTTGTCTTTTGGTTTTGTTGACTGTTTCCTTTGCTGTGCAAAAGCTTTTTATCTAGATGAAGTCCCAATAGTTCATTTTTGCCCTTGCTTCCCTTGCCTTTGGCGATGTTTCTAAGAAGTTGCTGTGGCTGAGGTCAAAGAAGTTGCTGCGTATGTTCTCCTCAAGGATTTTGATGGATTCCTGTCTCACATTTAGGTCTTTCATCCATTTTGAGTCTATTTTTGTGTGTGGTGTAAGGAAATGCTCCAGTTTCATTCTTCTGCATGTGGCTGTCCAATTTTCCCAACACCATTTGTTGAAGAGACTGTCTTTTTTCCACTGAACATTCTTTCCTGCTTTGTCGAAGATTAGTTAACCATAGAGTTGAAGGTCCATTTCTGGGCTCTCTATTCTGTTCCATTGATATATGTGTCTGTTTTTGTGCCAGTACCATGCTGTCTTGATGATGACAGTTTTGTAATAGAGCTTGAAGTCTGGAATTGTGATGCCACCAGCTTTGTTTTTCCTTTTCAACATTCCTCTGGCTATTCGGGGTCTTTTCTGGTTCCATACAAATTTTAGGATTATTTGTTCCATTTCTTTGAAAAAAGTGGATGGTATTTTGATAGGGATTGCATTAAATGTGTAGATTGCTCTAGGTAGCATTGACATCTTCACAATATTTGTTCTTCCAATCCATGAGGATGGAATGTTTTTCCATTCTTTGTGTCTTCCTCAATTTCTTTCATGAGTATTCTATAGTTTTCTGTATACAGATCCTTTGCCTCTTTGGTTAGGTTTATTCCTAGGTATCTTATGGTTTTTGGTGCAATTGTAAATGGGATAGACTCCTTAATGTCTTTTTCTTCTATCTTGTTGTTGGTGTATAGGAATGCCACTGATTTCTGTGCATTGATTTTATATCCTGCCACTTTACTGAAGTCCTGTATGAGTTCTAGCAGTTTTGGGGTGGAGTCTTTTGGGTTTTCCACATAAAGTATCATATCATCTGCAAAAAGTGAGAGTTTCACTTCTTCCCAGTAGAGTTTTTTAACAAGGCTTTCAAGTGTTTCTGATGCACACCAGAGTCTGAGAACCAATAGACTAGAATACTAGGTTCATTATTTAGGTCATAAAGTGTTAACACTGAAGCAGGGTATTAATTGCCTTATTTTTCATGAGCCTTAGTCACTTGATAGATTCCATGTTTAAATGGCGTATCTGAGTTGTATTCAACATCAAGTTGTATTCTAATTTTGGAGAAACAACCAAAGAGGGGACTATTGATTGTTTATAAATCTTTACTCAGAGATACTAAATAATGAATCCATTGAACTCTTCCTCTATCACTTCCTCTAGCTCTTCAGCTTTAAGACTCCACTAAGCTGGCTTCAATTTCCTTGACTAAGGTCAATAGGACCCACATCAGAATTTGCGTCAAGACTCTTCAACAGTCCTTCTGTTGGTATTGATCATACAATGGGAACTGTTTCTAAACTGTTTCACAGCAGTTGAGAGACAGTATATTAAGATAACCAATTGGAGTGGTTACTGTTTCTTTTCAGTGATTTGCTGAATTCTTTTCAGTGATTTAAGTACCCTATTCATTCATTGGCCCGCAGGCCTTTTCTATCAATCATCTGTCACCACAATAATGCTGTATAACATCCACAAAACTTCTTGGAATGCAACAGTACGTGTTTACTGCTCATGTGTCTTATGTGGGTGGCTCTGCTGACTTAGGTGGGACTCAGTCACATGTCTAAGGATTGCCTGGATGTTGGCTGATCTAGTGTGGCCTCAGTGGGATGACTGGAGCAACTAGACTCTGCTCCATGGTGCTCATCCTATAGCAAGTCTATAGGCATAGTCTTGTGATGATGGCAGAGTGCAAGAGGGCAAGTACAAATGCAAGCCTCTGCTTGCATCATGTCTCGTAAAGTCTCATTGGCCAAAGCAAGTCATAGGACTGAGCCAAGAGTGGGGGTTGGGGACACTGCAAAGTTACTTGGCAATGAGCCTAATTCATCCAGAGAGAGGTAAATTAAGGCCATGTTTAATATCTACCTCAGTCCCTAATTGGAAAACTCTTCTCTATCTCCCTCCACCCTCTATACCTGGCTACCTCTTACCTTTCAGATACACCTTAGGTGTCACTTTCCTGGTAAACCTCCATCGACTCAAGGCTGGGCTCTATGCTTCTCCTGTGAGCTTTCCTGTAGTTCCCTATAATTTCCATTACTGTAGCCCTTAATGATATGGACTTAAGTTAGCGAATCCAAGAAAGCTAACTAAGAGGGATGCTAATAACATATATTTGAAAAAGGTTGAGGTATTTGATTTCCAAATGACTGAAGAACTATAGTAAATGTTTATTGGGGTTTTTTGAGATGTTTAACTTCTAGAGTAAATGACATAAAATTCTGTTTATTATGAAGACTTATTTTCCTCACCCATATCCACACATACTACTCTGCTGTTCCATATGCCATCCTTCCACCTGTAACCTTTCCCCTCTGTGCCAAACTAAATCCTCATATTTCAAGTTTCCACCAGGCTATCCTGATAGTCCCATAGCACTCCACTTACCTTTATTACTACACTAATGACTCTGTTTTACAATTGATGGTATGAAGACAGCAGATTCTTTACACTTGCTAAAGGGAAGTTCTGGTATACTGCAAGAGCGTGCCCTCAACAGTGCAGGGAAAGAATAGAAACTTACCCAATGTGCCCATTGTGGACCAGTGCACAGGTACCTGTGTGAGCATCAGGCAGCAGTCTCACTCTCTAATTTCCACCATTTGATTCCATAAGCTTAACTAACAAGACTCCTGCTCACGCTCTGATTTCCAGTTTCCTTTGGGTCGCTAGAGCCTCACTGCAAACCCTAGCCTAGACCCTGAATTCTTCACTCAGGTATTGTTAACTCTGCCTGGGTAGACTAGACCCTGCTTTCAGTGTAGTTTCCTGACCTAAAATTCAAACATGGCAGTAACACTAGCTCCCCTCCCTGCTACCAACATACATCCGAAAGCTCTGTTATTTGCACGGTAAGCCCCTTCGACCTCAACTCCAAAGGCCATTTCTCCTTTGTGGATTTCCTGCCTCTACACAGCCCCACTGAGATCTCAGCATCCTGTTCAAGTTGGCAGCAAGATTTTAGAATTGCTCTTATCTCTCATTTCTTCTCATCCTTTCTCTGCTTTTGCTCTCTCTTTTATAAAATATTCATTTTCATAATGTTTTAGTTCTCCCAAATCTGTGTTTTCCACCTCCATTTTCTCTTAGGAAGTTCCATCAGCTGAAGAACCATGTCCTACCTGCTTACCTGCCACTCTGAAGTGGGAAACTAGATGATGGGATCTTATAATTAAAAAAAAACAAAACAAAAAAACAGACTCAGCAAGTACACATCATTAGCAGGAAGCATGTTGGTCCCAGGAGTGGTGATTAGGCATTTAAAGAAATAATAAGGATGGAAAGCTTGAAAACTGTACAGCAACAAACATTAAAAATAATCACTGACTGGCCAATTTCGTGAAGTCAATGACTTGCAAACAGTTTGATTTATAACATAAAAGGGCTTTTTTAAAAAAATTAACAGACCAATGTGCTATGAAGTTCCCTAGTCATTCTTCCAAGGAGGCAATGGAGGCTGACTCAGCAAAGAGTTTCTACCATGGATACTGGGAATCTTCGGGGCTCTGTTACAACTTCACATGCTATTCCTAAGAGGTGGCAACCACTTTCATGGATTGCATTTCCACTTTAAACCACTGACATCCGTAGCTTTAGCCCAAACTATCTCTCTGAGTTCTAGACCCACATATGCCATAGTCTACTGGCATTTCCACTTGGGTGTCTTGGAGGCACCTTGTACTGTTTGGATTTCATTTGTCCTGCAAATAACACTCTCCACCTTTCTTTATTCTGCTCTGGACTCTAGGAGACTATTTCTATGAGCTACATCAACTAGACCCCTAACCTTTTGAATCTAGATGAGTTTAATTAGTCATTGGCAGGAACTCCAAGGGTGGGGGCTAGAGAGGTTGGAATCTTTATTCCCCTAGTTTCCTCCCTGCTAGGCTCTACTCTGACAAGTCCACAACACTACACCTAAGGCCATACCTCTTGTTGGATGGCTCTTTCCTATTGGTAAAGTAAGTTCTGAGAGCCATCCTTCTCTTTGATGTTTAGACCTACAGATAGTGATAATAACTTTCTATTATTGCTGATGCCAGAGTGATAACCCTTAGACATGTGACTGAGTCCCAAATGGCCTTTGGAGTGATAATAACTTTCTATTATTGCTGATGCCAGAGTGAAGCACTCTTGGTATTTTAGAAATGTGGCAAGTGGCAGAACAGAATATGAAGAGTATGATGCCCCTCCATATGGGGCTCCATTTGGGGCTCAATCCCAGGACACAGCTATTGATTTCCCTTTATCCCACCCACAACTTTGTGAAAGGACTCTTAAACTCTTTTGTTTTAAGTTTTTTTTTTTTTTATTTAATTGAGATAGAAAGTGAGAGAGAGAGCATGAGCAGAGGGTGGGGGTGGAGGCCAGGGGCAGAGGGAAAGGGAGAAGCAGGCTCTCAGCTGAGCAGGAAGCCCACTGTGGGGCTCAATACCAGGACCCCAGGATCACGACCCGAGCCGAAGGCAGATGCTTAACCGACTGAGCCACCCAGGCACCCCAGGACTCTTAAACTCTTTAGTTGTGCCTTCTGAGCTTGCATCTACATTCAAACTCACTATGTCCAAACTGGACATTCCTCATCCCTCACCTTCCATCCCCAGCAGCCCCCTCCTAACCCTTCTCCTACTACCTGCCACAGTGAATGGCCCCACCATCTATCTATCTACTAGGACTATCCAGAAGCCTGGATCACATGGATGACTCCTCCCCATCTCACTCACTACTACCTATCAACCATCAAATCTAAGACTCTCTCACATCCTTCCACTTTTCTTCAATCCTACTCCAGGCCAACATCATCTTTTACCAAAGTTATTGTGACAGCCTCCCAAATGATCTCTGTACCTTTGATTGACCCATTCCAAGTCCAATTCCTTTGGTTGACTTGCTGACTTAGTTCTGTATACTCTAAACAAGTCACCCCTCTTTGTTTATCCCAGTTTTTCATTGCGTCTTATCTCTTCATCCATATTGACCTACGGTTAACATTTGTCAATATGATGGTCATGTAGTATATTAGCTCTAATCCTCACAAGAATTAGGCTAGATGTTAATCTTCATTTGGCTCAAAGGGTAAATAAGCTCAAAATACAAAAACAAATATTTCAGGGTCACATTGTAAGGAAGTGACATAATCAGAATCTGATTCTGTGAGAGTCTAATGCCCATATTCTTTCCATCTCTGCCTCTATGTGGTACATGATACATGGAGAGGTCAGTGCCCAGTGCTTATTTTTGTTCCTACAAAGACTCAGTGAGGCAGCTGGCAAAGGAGAAGCCTGTGGCTTCCTTTCAGCATACAGCAAACCTTACACAACCAGCAGAATCAAAGATTAACAAAGGCAGCTCACAGTGTCAAGATGTGACTTCTTCAAATGACTTCAAATGTAGTCCCAAATTTATCATGGTCAACCAAGTATCCCCATCCTTGTTCCTCAGCTTTGCCTTGACTTTGGCTTTCACTGAGGACTCCGAATTGCACAGTCAACCCTTTGAACATTCCTCCTACATTAACTTACCAAGTGGCCTTTTCCCAATATCATTTTATCCTTGGGGCTAGGTGTGGTGCCCTGGTCATGACCTCCTTATTTTGGGACCTCAGTCCAACCCTACTTCCAGCTGGCAGCGTCCATTTTATTTCTATATCCTTAAGTCCTCACATTGGTCTGAGGTACTTCTACAATAAGGATGGAAGTCCCCAGGTAACAAAAGCCCTGGGAAGAGAGCAGTGGGGTTAAGGGTAAGAAGGAAAGGGCTCTTCTTGAGGCTGATAATAGAAAGGGACAGGCAGCAGCATGCGCCTGAGCCTGGCTATGGAATCGGTGGCATCTTTCATGACTTAGAAGAGCCAAGCTCACCTCTGCTCCACAATGGTGAAGTCTGTGTTTTGGATAAAGTTGGCAGAAGTATCCCTCTCTCATCACCTTAAACTCTACTCTTCCACAGTCCATCATAAAGGGGGGAAAAAAGCATAAAAATGTCTATTTCACGGTACTGAGATAAGGGGTAAAGGCGATTCTGGGAATGGAACTTATGATACATTGCCTGGCACAGGGCAAGATCTCAACACACACTAGCTAGATCTTTTTTTTTTTTTTTAGATTTTATTTATTTGAGAGAGAGCACAAGCTGGGGGAGGGGCAGAAGGAGAGGGAGAAGCAGACTCCCCACTGAGCATGTGGTCCTTTGCAGGGCTCCATGTGGGGCTCCATTTGGGGCTCAATCCCAGGACCCTGAGATCATGACCTGAGCCAAAGTCAGATGCTTAACCAACAAAGCCACCCAGGTGCCCCCACTAGCTAGATCTTAAGTACACATTTATGTGGCTAAGGCAAGGCATCTCTTGAAATCCATTCTGTTCAGAATATCTAAGAGGAGCCAAACCTGGAATGGGCATAATCAAAATAAGAAGAAGAAAAATCAAAACAGATAGAAAGAAAAGAAGTCCTAATCATGCTTTACAATGAAAAATTTTTGAAGATAGATGGACCATTCTATGTAAATCACATGCAAATATACTTTATAACATAGACCAAGGTAGTCCCAGTTTGAGATCATAAGAGACTGGGATTTGGAAACTTTTATGCTGGCCTAGGTTTGAATTAAGCATATGAGAGACAGCAGTATAATTTTGAAAATATTCACGAAGGAGAAACCAGTGAGGGCAGTGATGGAGGTAATATCAGTGTTTGACTGGAGAAGGTACAGGTATGCTAGCCATGGGATGGAGGGCAATATGGTGACCCAGTTCATGATAAGGAGAAGCTAGAAGGAAATGAAAGCATTTCTGCGTCAAATACGCATACATCATTTAGCTGGGCAGTTTATAATTACTTTCTGGGAATCTCAGCGTGAGATAGCACTTTAAAGGTGATTTAGTCCCCTTTGAGGAGTCAGTTTGAGTACTGAAAAATACAGAACAAATGGACTTACAAAAATATATATTTCATTTCAGTTAGACTATTCATATGGACACCAAAATCCAGAAAATTGATAGAAGAGCTAAAAGATTTGATACTTAAAAGGGAAATGTATATAATGATGTGGGCAGTTATTTAACCTCTCACGGTCTAGTTTTCTCATCCCCATACATTTTGTGAGGCTCCAAAAAGATGACAAAAAGCCATTTGTAAATAACAATAACAACAATGGTGGCTTTATTAGAACTTCCCAAGCTCTAACTATGTACCAGGCAGCATTCAACATTTTCCATATACTTTTGCATGCAATGCTTCCCATGAGGCTACGAGATAGACATACTATAACTGTTTCCATGGTGGTGGTATGGAAACTGAGGCTCACATGGACCCCATGGGGTTAGGTCACACAAGCAGCTAGTGGGAGAAAGAGCCAGAGCCCGATGCGGCCTCTCTCACCTCAGTATCTATGGATGTTAATTATCGGGGCTGTTTGAATGTACATCTTGGGGAGCCCCAGAAACCTGGCCAACTGGACATGAACAAAATACAAGAGATGAAATGAGGTCCCGTGGGACTAAAATGGGAAAAGTCAGAAGTTTAAGGTTAAAAATGGAGACAAGCCTCACTTGCCGTAGAAATGCCCTGGCTATAGTTCTTGTAGCCAAGATGGATAGTCAGACACACAGCCTGGGTGAATTCCAACAGGAGGGGAAAGGCCGCTGGGCTTCGTTCATAAAAGAAAAGCCGTGGGGAAGGCCTGGGATAAAAGAGGAGACACAAAGTATGTCAACAGAGCAGGGAGGGCACAGTGGGGCAAAGAACAAGAGAACAGAAACATCCTAATTGTTAACAGAGACAGGAAAACAGGCAGAAGTTAGCAGGGTAAAGGCCACCCGGGGGCACTATCCTCCGGGGAACAAGAAAAGAGACAGCAATTGAGGGCAACTTGGGGGCACTTCCTTAGAGTTTATTAAAAGCACAACTGCATGGTGACCAAATGGGAATGTTTGCTACCAGTTTGTCCTTAGTACTTTCCAGAAATGCTTTTCCTTCTGAAAGCTAAACAGCTTCAAATTTGTTGGAGGCTGTGGAAGAGAGTTTTGAAATTAAAAGCTCTCAGAGGTAGAGCTCTTCCAGGATATGAGTGGAAATCAAGGCTCTTTAATTTTTCTATTAAGGCCCTGGAAAGGAAAGGTAGAGACCTTACAATGAAAAGAGCCAAGAAAACTTTAATGACATCCCTTCCAGGTGCCAGCTAGGAGCTCGGTTGAGGCTGGACCTGAGGTTTCCCAGCCTTCAATAAGACTACCATCCAGCAGTGTGAACCATGAACTTGCTTCCCATGCCAAGAGCAAATCACTTCTAAGTGCAATTGGTGCCACTTCTTTGAAGAGTAACTTGGGGATACCCATCATAACATTAAGAATTAGTGACTCCAGTGTTAGTAATTTTGCCTCCAATAAACTCTCCACGGTCACTAGCTGTTGCGTTAACTGTTCAGCAACAAATCCAAGACTTGGATTGAGGTCTGGTGGCTCCCAATGTGACGATCCTTACATCACTGCATGAATATATGTACATACATGAAGGTATGTATTGCAGCTTTATTTATAATGCTGAAAATCTGGATAACCCAAATGATTACACATAAGAGACCAGTTAAATAATGCTGCATCATACAACATTTGCACCCCTTAGTCTATTTTTGGCAATATGTAAAGATCTTCAAAATATATTCATTAATAAAGAACAACATCCAACTTAGATAACATGAAAAACCTAATTCATATTAAATGAATTTACACACAGAATTGAATATACTTTTGTGTGCATAAAAATTTCTAGAAAAAAATCATTGAAAGAGTTGTTTTCACAGTGAGAGGTAAAGTTAGGGCATATCTGAGATGGAAGAATTTTTAATTTTCATTTTATGTCCTTCCATACTGTTCGCATTTTTAAACCATGAACATGGATTTAAAAACAAAACAATATTGGGCACCTGGGTGGCTCAGTTGGTTGGGCGACTGCCTTCAGCTCAGGTCTTGATCCTGGAGTCCCGGGATCGAGTCCCGCGTCGGGCTCCCTGCTCGGCGGGGAGTCTGCTTCTCCCTCTGACCCTCCCCCATCTCATGCTCTCTCTCTCATTCTCTCTCTCAAATAAATAAATAAAATCTTTAAAAATAATAAAAAAAATAAAAACAAATAAAAACAAAACAATATTTAAAAAGTTGAAAAGAAGTTTCTCTGTGAGGGATTATAGTTGAAAATGGAATCTCTTTAAAATTAAGATGCAAATCCCTGAGCAGAAACTATAGTAAAATGGAGTCAACACTTTAATAAATTTTTTATCCTTTATGACCAACTAGAATTTATACCAGAGATGTAATAGAGGTTTAATATTAGAGCATCTATTAACAAAATACATTACATCATTAGGCCAAGGAAGAGGAATTACATAATCATCTCATTGGATGCCAAAGGACATTTGGTAAAAAGTAAAAACTGATTAAAAAGAAAAAAAAAACCTCTATAAATAGTAAACTGTCATAATGGATAAACAGTAAGTATCTGAAAACAATAGCCAACATCATAATTGGAATTATGGAGACATTCCAATTATACAGGACATTTTATACTTCTAAACGTTTTAATGATGTTCATGTCTGAGTTTTACGTTAAAATAATTATGTTTCAGAATCTGTCTGGAAAATTCCTCTAAGAGGAGTGAGAAAAGTAAATATGTGACTGTCAGAAAGTATCCTCAATATTGAGAAAGACCTACCTTGCTCAGCCCCAAATCAATATGCCAAAGCATTGCTTGAGAATTTAGAATGCACCACCGACATGTTTGAGAACCCATGTTTAACTCTTCCCACATGTGACCCTAACTATCTT
Organism: Phoca vitulina; assembly: GCF_004348235.1. Taxonomy (NCBI): domain Eukaryota; kingdom Metazoa; phylum Chordata; class Mammalia; order Carnivora; family Phocidae; genus Phoca; species Phoca vitulina. The sequence goes on along the minus strand of NW_022589713.1, from coordinate 38,176,130 downwards.
TATGATGTGCTTTCCTTCAAAAGCATCTGACAAGAAATTACCTAGCACTTTGTGATCAAGACTGTGCTAGGTTTGAGACTCACAAAATAGAAAACACACAGGTAAAGGAGCAGGGCACCAAGAGCTCCTAGGAGGTGTCCCCATGTGAGGGGAGGCAATGGACCATGACCAATGCCCATGTCAGGGGAATGCTGACGGCCGATGACTTTGAGTGGAAGAGAGAATGGCTGCGGGGAGGCCAGGCTGAGCTTGGAAGAAGTCTTTAATGTCTCGGTAAATGTGGAAAGCTTTGAATGTGGCAGTGAGGAGGCAGGAAGGATGGAGCTACTCCTACAGAAGAATGCTGAAAGTAGCAAGTGGCCCCCTGCAAAACCAGGGTGCCACTGAGACAACAAGAAGTGGAGAGATCGCTCAGTGGCAAGGGTGAAAATATAGGGGTACTTGTTCATAATGGGATACAGGTTCAAGAGATTGAGCAAAGATAAACAAACGATTGGCTCTCAGGGCTCAAGTGGATTGGAGGGGTGACTTTTCATTCACTAACCAGGAATCCCCAAAACAGGAAGCATCACTGGAAGTAAAAATCTTAAATATCCTAACTTTGACACATTGGTGTCAGAACTCTCCATCGTCACTAGCTGTTGTGTTAACTGTTCAGCAACAAATCCAAGACTTGGATTGAGGTCTAATGGCGCCCACTGTGACATTCCTTACATCTTACTCCACCACTTTGTGAATATGTCAGTGGTTATTGAGGATTCTGTGTGTGCTATGAAGGCACTATGAAGAAGATAATGGATGGGGCGCCTGGGTGGCTCAGTCGGTTAAGCGTCTGCCTTAGGCTCAGGTCATGATCCCGGGGTCCTGGGATCGAGCCCCGCATCAGGCTCCTTGCTCTGCGGGAAGCCTGCTTCTTCTCCCTCTCCCTCTGCTGCTCCCCCTGCTTGTGTTCCCTCTCTCTCTCTGTCAAATAAATAAATAAAATCTTTAAAAAAAATAAAATAAAAAATAAATAAATAAATAAATAAATAAATAAATAAATAAATAAAGAAGATAATGGAAAGGATTAAGGCAGAGCCACCCCCCACCCCCTCAAAAAATACTCAGTACAACTAAGAAGACCTGTGACAGTGATTCTTTTTTTAAAAAAATTTTTTGTTTAAATTCAATTAATTAACATATAATGTATTATTGGTTTCAGAGGCACAGGCCTGTGATTCATCAGTCTTATATAACACCAAGTGCTCATGACATCACATGCCCTCCTGTGACAGGGGTTCTTAATGTTAGCCTTGTCAGGATCACCTGGAGGGCTATTAAAACACACATTTCTGGGCCCCATGCTCAGAATGTTTGGCGCAGGAGGTCCAGAGTGGGTCCTGAGAATTTGCATTTCTAAGAAGTTCCCAGATGATGCTGATGCTGCCGGTCCAAGGACCACACTTTGAGAACTACTGACCTATGAGAAATAGTTAACTACAGAGACCACGGGAACTCAGAGTATGGAGATACTCACTTCTGGAGATTAAAAATCATACTATAAAAATAAAGAAATAAATAAAAGTCACACTATAAATAAAATTCCAATAAGTTCTCAACGTTATGACTTTTAGGTCTATGATGTTCTCTGAAAAATGCATGTAGTTAATGCACTTTTCATCAAAGAAAGCCAGGTTCTAAGTAAATTCAAATAGCAGGGGACTACTCAGTCAAGCATTAGAAAGAAGAGCTTCAGGGTGTTCTCTTTACAAGATCAAATCCTACAGTACAAGACTCATGGGACAAGCTCATGGTCACTGCATGCACAGGCCAGTCTGGACCACAGGAAACATCTCTCCTCCTCAAGCTTTCCTGGGAAATATAGTAACCACAAGAGCTACAGTTTTATAGCACACGGCAGTTTACAAGTACTTTTGCCTACATTTACCCAAGGGACCAATTGAGGAATATATGAGTAAGTGTGCTGTAAACTGTAAGGTCGATTTCAATATTAGGTTATCATCATAATTTGATTGTTACAGATTCCCAAGCATGAATATTGCTAATTTTTACCTATGAATAAAGACAAAAGTGACTTGACCATGGTCAGAAAACTTCCAAGGAGCAGAGATAAAATTAAGACATAGAATTTTGCTTCCAGATTCTGTGTTGTATTAGACAGAAGACATCCCAGAAATGTCAGTCGTTGCACCTGCTCCATCCATAGTGACCAAGGAAGGGACAACCCTGGGTAACCATGTTTTATACTGTGCCATTCTCTGCTCTTTTTTCTCACTGGACCAGAGCTGAGGATCTGACAAGAAGAGTAGCCAATCCATAAGCCTGGGATTAGACTACGGTTCTCAAAATTAAATGTGCATTAGAATCACCTGGAGGTTTGTTAAAAGCAGATTGCTGGGCCCCACCCCAGAGTTCCTGATTCGGTGGGTCTGGGGTAGGGACTAAGAATTTGCATTGCTAATGAGTTCCCAGATGATGCTGATGCTGCTGCTCAAGGGGCCTCACTTTGAGAACCTCTAATTATAAGATAGTTGGCCAATCAGATTCCCTTCCTTCAAAACCTGAACCTGCAAATTCTGAGAGCATGAAGTCCTTAGTGGAGGAGGGAGATGAAAGGAAACATGGCGAGAGGATTAATGAGTAAGAGATGTGAGAGATTACAGCAAACTAGTCTCATAAAGGAACAGAAACTAGAAGTGATAGCAATGGGGCAAAGAAATGTTTTTCAGAACAGAGCGAAAGAACGAGCAGTTGATGGCAGAACAGACAGCAGCAACCAGGCAAAGGGCAGCAACCAGCCTGTGCTGGAGGAGCTTAATGACATGAGAGTAAAGACCCAGAAAGCCTCCTGACAGGGCCCCTAGCTCTGCCAGGGAACCCGAACTCTATGCTTCTTCTTCTTTCTGAGTCCTGCTTATTTGTCTTCCTCTGGATCCCCTCTCAATTCTCCCTTCCCAATTAGACATGGAACCTCAAGAAAGTCTCTGTCCCTTTCAAAGAAAGAACTGCATTGATCAAGACAGGAGGATGGAGTAGTCTTCAAGAAGCCACCTGTTTGTCTAACATCCAGGGCAGTCCACAGATTTGGAAACTCTATCACCACATTAGCGATGTTCTGCAAAGCACGCTGGCTGCTGAGTACCCTGGACCACCAGGTTCCGTAGCACACGGCCATTCCCCATCCTCTAGTACCCACAAAGTCAGTCTGATCTATAACCACCCATCTCTCCCAGGTTGTTGCCCTGACCAGTACTTGACACATGTTTGTTCCCCCAGATAATGTCTTTTCCTGGAAGATTTTCCAGCACCATCTCCCAGCCTGATAGAAAGGGGGAAAAAAAAAAAAAAACAGCCAGGGACTTTAAAAAAAAAAAAATCACACTCTGGCTCCTAATACTTTAAGTGACAAGTTGCATGATTTGGGGTAATTACCTTTAAAAAAAAATGATGCCCAGAAGGCTTATGTCTAAGGTAAAAAATGTCTTTAAATCACAGTTTACTTGTCAATGCCAATCAATTGGTAGTGGCTTCCTGGAGTGCTGTCTTGAGAAGGATAATGAGCCTGTGTCCATCAAGGGTGTCATGACTGGTTAATAATGTCTGTCATGGCATGAAAAGGGGAAGTGATATCCGAATGCTACATATTTGCCCTTTCTGATCCAAATGCCATCAGGCATCCCTTCCATTTCTTAATTCTATGATTCTCTGTTATTATCCTTAATGTGAATGCACCAAACATATATTTACCTCTAAGATGTTAGCTTTATTTCTCTTGAAGGGTCATCTTTCTGGCTTCCTGATGGGTCTTGGGCTCCACTTTTTCTCAGGTTGGACATTACAATACTACAGCTCACAGCATTTAAAGTGCATGGCAAATGCATAATAATACAGTGTCTGCTAAAGACTTTCTAAAAAGTAGCATTAATAATTCACACCAAATCCCTGCTTCCTTAGAAAAACCTGCATGGGGCAAATGAATTCAAATCCCCAGTAGGGGGGAGCTGCAGTCCTGTGACCACAGTTCTTGGATCCAGATAAAGTGGCTGTAAGGAGAGACCTTTGATGAAAACCACTTTGGTTTCCCCTATTTCTTTTCTTCCTAAGCCTCTTTAAGAGTGGTATCAAATTATTCCAATGCACCATGGCCTTGTTTCTGTAGAAACTATATAGCATAAAATTGCATGGGGGAGAGAATCATCAGGTCAAAAACATTCTTTCAGAGCATTAGAAAGACAGAACTACTTACCTCGCACTGCAATTGTCAATGGGCTGCCTCTCTCTTGGGCAAGTCACCTCCCTGAGTCTCAGTTTCCTTCCTCTGTCAAAAGGGTTTTAAAATAGATGACTTCTCGGGTCCTTTCTCTATGACCTTCTCTGCAAACAATTTCTACATGGGATTGGGAAATCAGATGTATTTAAAAAGGAACTCTCCTGTTACCACATTTATAATTAAAAATTCTAATTGTCCTCTATCAGTGAGAATAAAAATAAAAAATACAAATTCAATTGGTTAAATATTGGCTACCTTCAACTCGGCTGGACGCACACTCCTGGTTCTCTGGGGGAGAGCAGGGACAGATACCAGGGAAAATTGGGAAATATCTAGAGACATTTGGGGTTGTCAAAACTAGGCTGGAGGAGGAATGTTACCGGCACCTCGTGAATAAAGTCTAGGTCCCTGTTAAACATTCTGCAATGCACAAAACAGCCATCCCACAGCAACAACAACAAAATTACATGGCCCAAAATGCTAATAGTGCTGAGGTGGAGAAACTACACATTAATTCCATCTCATTGCAACAGAGTTCACAAAGATTTTAAGAGTGGAAAATGAGATCTTCAATTTGATATAAAAACAAGTTTCAGTCGTTTCAATTGATGTAAATCAAGGTAACTGCGTGGTTTATGTCAACTGCACCAGGCCAAATTAGCCACTGCAAAATAGCTAAAATATTCAGGATTTCTAAATATTACTAAGTTATGGAAAGAAAAATTACACTTGGCAATTTCTGAGCTGATGAGTACTACTTGAAACAAGTCATTTTTCTATAGTAACATGCTTCGCTTGTGTGAATTTCAATCTCTCAATTTTATTTTTAACTTTTTTCAAGAAAAGCTGCAAGATCCTCTTTAATTATCATTAAATGCAATAAATGAAACAGTTTTCTATTTCTCAGCCTCATTCAGCTAAAATACGAGAATGGAAAATCTTGCCAAAAGAATGTGTCTTCTATTTTGGAGGGGAACCAAAAGCACCTTCCTATATCCAGTGCTGAGATTGCCAAAATGGAAGCTAGAACAAAAACATCTTTTTGCAGTTCTGCTAAATTTTATTTTTGCATGTTAACTATCTTTAGAGGATTGGAAAGATACCCATAGAAAAGACACTATACCTGCTTTCCTCCCTGACCAAAGAGGAAAGAAATAATATCTTTTGTGCTAAACTGTTAAGATTAGAAGATGGTCATTATAGTAGCATAAGCCAGCCTATCCTGACTAACACACTCAGAAATTGGACCCATCTCTCTAGAACAGGACAACAAATGTGAGCCCCTCAGTGCCTCAGGGGCATAAGAATATCCAAGACCTTAAGTAATCTAACTCATAATTACAAACATGTAAATCCCAGATACTGCTTTTTATATATATACCCTATGCCTCTTTGCTGTACATGAAACGGGGTCTGAGACACACCCAAATCAGTGTCTCCTTTGGTGCAAACTTTAGTCCCGGTTTCTGAGCATCTTCCTTACAAGTGATGGAGACAAGATGATCAGTGACCACATTTTCATAAAGTGTGCGTTAAAAGTGTGCATTGCTCGGCTAAGTAATGAAAAATCTGTATTTGACTGGTCCTTCTTCCTACTTGAATTCATCCAAAAATACAAATTCTCCCTTTGTTTGACAAAGATGCTAATACCAAGTGTCCTCACTTGATAATGGTCTGAGACCATCTCTACTTTATATGCTTGGGGCACTTTTATGTGCAGGGATTTCTTAGACATAGTTAGGGAATTTGATTAATGATTCGACCTAATCTCTGCGCACGTATTCATTTCACTCTTTCACGTATCTTCTTGACGGCAGGTTTTCTGTGGTCACGAAGCCCATCACAACAACTTCACAGGAGAGCTGAGTCATTTATTCAAACTTCATCTGACATTTTAATCCGGTCTCAATTATCCAAATAAAGCAGAACATCCCACTCTAACCCCTCCCAACTGCCCAACTGATCCAAGTTATTACACCAAGTTGTCCATTTTCTTTTATCTGTGGAAACCTAATTTATGAATTCTCAAACTTTCGACAGATCATTCCTCAAAAATATGTTCTCCTATTGCTCTTAAAATAGTATGCATTTTTTTAAACACTGTGAATAGTTTTATACTTTACTGTGGAAAAAACTCACAAAATCTCACAAAAACTCAAAAAAAACTATCTACTATATGAAGTCTTAAACTAGAGGAATTAGAATACAGTGGATAATTTTTGGCTTAAAGGGCAGACAATAGCTTCATGCAAGGAAGACCCAAGACATCTAACTACAGCAGAGAGCAAATATGAATAGGTCAGGATATTTAAAAACCCTCTCTGTCCTCAGAACGATTAGTTAAAAAAAAAAAGCATGTATGACAGAATGTATAGTAATCACCTGTTTACCTGTGACAGAATATAGTAATTTATCTATTTACAAGTCTGTTTTTCCTGGACTTGAATGGGAGCTCTGAGGGCAGGGAATGTGTCCTATTTATCACCTCAAGGCCTAGAACAGTACATAGCACATGGAAGGTGTGTGATTGATTAACTACATGAATGAACACCAGTTTTTCAACCTGATTTATCTGGCATATATATACTGTTTTGCTCTGCCTCTCAGATTGATTTTGCATTAAGGAACTCTCACTAGGAATCTCCAACAACTTGAGAAAAATTTTCCCTTCTCCAATGAGATCCCTATAACAACATCTATTTTGTTACTGGTAGTCTTAGGAGGATGCTGGCATATTGTGTGCCTTGGCAAGACTGAACAAGAAATGATAAGAATTAGGGTTGCAAATAAAGAAGGACTTGCTTATCACAGTGACAAAATATTGAAATGGGGATTTCAAAGGACATTCTGGAGTCTCCGGAACCTTCTCTTCTGGGGAGACCAATTGAAAAGCCCCCAAGAATCCTTTATCTCATGAACGCCCGAAAACCATTCTAGTTCTATGATAGTATTGAAGAGAGGATAGTAGAAAGAGTTTAACCAACCCTTATTCTGCTATAAAACAGGAGCAAAAATGCCAAACTCCTCACAGAAAAATAAAAATAAAGGAGATTATAAAACATTTTGCAAACATAAAGGATTCTGGCCATGCTGAATAATAATTTTAATGCCTTCCAACAGAGCCATTACATTTGACAGGATTATCCTGAAAAAACAAGTGGGGTCTATTCTGCCTAAAAGAATAAACAAGTGTTGTGAGTGCCCTGGAAATCCACATGAAGTCTGGATTTTATATACAAAGCTGTTTTCTTGCTCTCTTTCTCCCTTCCTTCTTTTTCTCCCTCCTTTCCTCTCTCTACCTGTTTCTCTCCTTCTCCCTTCTCTCTCCTTGTTTTGTAGTCTTATTCCTATTAACAGATGATGACAAAAAATTACCTGCAGTAGGGAAAATAGCACCCAATTTACTTAACATATGGAGCAAGACCTTAAAAAGTTCTTTATCATTTCAAGTAGCAGAAAGCTTCTTAAAGAAGGCTAAGTCATTGAAAACCAAATTACTTCCAAGTAGTCTAGATCTAGGAATCCGGGGAAGAGTGACTGCAAAAGGGCCTGGTGGAAGACTGACTGCATTAGTGACCAACTAATGGCCATGCTGTAGCCTCTCCCACTGCAATGTGGCTTGGCAGCTCCTTCTATCAAGAGGAGGGGTCTATTTCCTCAATCCTTTCATCTGGACTGGCTGTATGATTTGCTGCGCCCAGTAGAACATGGCAGGAGAGACACTGAGTCAGTTCTAAGCCCAGGCCTCAAGGCACTTTGCACATGTGCACACTCAATCTCCAAACCTCCAGCACTGCCACTCGACAAGCCTGGGTTAGCTCCCCGGAAGGGGAGAGATCACATGGAAGAGATCCACATTGTCCCAGCTAAGGACAATATCAATGACCAGTCAATGGCCAACCAACATCTCAGATATGTCAAAAATCCCCAGCCAGTATCAGCACAGCTGCCAACCTAACATAAAACTTACCCCAGACACATGACTTAGTTTAGCCGAGACCAGAAAGCAGCTGAACCAAACACTTGTACACAACGATTTTTGATTCTTATTTTAAACCTCTCAGTTTTGGAGTGGCTTGTTACGCAGCAGTATCTACCTGATACAGGCTTCATCTTTAACTTCTTACCACAAGCTCAATTGATCTGACATTTATTAACCTTAATGGAGTTGATACATACCAAAGACCCTGAACATATATATATACTTTATACCTGATGCATTATGACAGATGATTGACATTTGGAGCGCCACATGTGGTGTCTAAAGGGCATCCCTATGTTCAGATGTTTAAGACTATCATAAACATGATAGGATGTTTATGACTATCAAAATCCCTAATTACAATTCATGGAGCCCCTTCTGCTATATCAAAGCAGCCATGCCCAAACATGGACAAAACTGTGAAGTATCACATACAAATTGTCGACATCATCTCATCAGCTCTCTGTGACGAAGTCTTTTTTCCCATCATAGTTATTGCCCCATTTCCAAAATTCATCAGACAATCTCAGTTCTTCATGGCAGAAAAGAGAATGAAAACCTCTATCAAGACCAGAGACTTTAGAGACTGTCCCTAAGAGCAACAGAAAATCTAGAAACTCCTTGAAATTGTGTGCAAACATTTATATGTATATTCATACATATATATTTTTTTTACTACAAAAATTGTCCAGTATCCCCTCTTAGCAACCAATAGAATTTTTAGGCAGAAATTCAACAAAGAAATAGAGTATTTAAACAGCACAATCCACCAACAGAATCAAAAGAACACTCCATCCAACAACAGCAGAACACACATTTTTTTTTCAATTGTACATAGAACATGTACTAAGATAAACCATACTGGGCCCATAAACAACCTCAACAAATCTAAAAGAATTAAAATATGTAGAGTATATTCTCTGATCATAATGTACAGAAACTATAAATCAATAATGGAAAGCCATGAGGAAAAATTCTAAAACAATGACAAACAAACATACTTCTACATAATCCATAGGTCAAAGAGAAAGTCTTAAAAAATTAAAAAATGCATGAAACTAAATAAAAACAAAACACAACATAACATATATTATGGGGGCACAAATAACATGGTACTGAGAGGGGCATTTACAGCACCAACTGCTTACATTAGAAGTGAAGAAAAGTTTAATTAATATTCTAAGTTCCTACCTCAAAAAATTTAAAAAAAGAAATGTAAAATAAGTCCATAGCAGGAAGAGGTAAGGAAATTATGAAAGAACAGAAATCAATGAAATTGAAAACAAAAACAAAGAAAATCGATGAATCAAAAAGCTGGTCCTTCAGAAAAAAAAATAATAAAACTAAAAAACCTTTACTAGAACTAACAAGATTTTTCAAGAAGAGAGAGAAGGCACAGATCACCAATTTCATGAATGAATTAGGCTCTTAATTATAGAGAACTGAGGGTTACCAGAGGGGAAGGGGTGGGGGAATGGGTTAAACAGGCAATGGGGATTCAGGAGTGAGCTTGTTGTGATGAGCACCAGATTTTGTATGGAAGTGTTGAATCACTATATCCTACACCTGAAACTAACAGTATGTTAACTAACTGGAATTTAAATAAAAACTTGAAAAAAAAAAAAAAAAAAGGATGAAGTAGGGAAGATAACTACAGATCCTGCAGCCATTAATAAGATATTAAGGGAATGTTATGAACAACTTTATGCTCATAGATTTAGCAATTAGAAAAAATGAATCAATTGCTCAAAAATCACAAACTATGAAAATCCAACCAATATTAAATAGACAATCTGAATAAGTCTATTTATAACCTATTTATAATTCAAAACCTTCAAAATAAAAAAATCTCCAGGGCCAGAGTGTTTCACTTAAGAATTCTACCAAACATTTGGGGCCCCTGGCTGGCTCAGTTGGTAGAGCATGCAACTCTTGATCTCAGGGTTGTGAGTTCCAGCCCTGTGGTGGGGGTAGAGATTACTTTAAAAAATTAAAAATCTTTTGGGGCACCTGGGTGGCTCAGTCGGTTAAGCATCTGCCTTCCGCTCAAGTCATGATCCCAGGATCCTGGGACAGAGCCCAGCATCAGGCTCCCTGCTCAGTGGGGAGTCTGCTTCTCCCTTCTTTCTGTCCCTCCCCCTGCTCGTACATGCATGTGCACTCTCCCTCTCTCATAAATAAAATCTTTAAAAATAAAATTAAAAAAATAAAGAATTCTACCAAGCATTTAAATAGGAATTAACCCCAACCTTGCCATTATTGACATTTTAGACTTGATCATTCTTTGCTCTGGGGGCCTATTTTGTGCATGTAAGATATTTAGAAGCATCCCTGGTTTCTACCAAATACCAGTAGCACACTGTCTCCTCTTTTCCCCACTGTGACAACCAAAAACGCCTCCAGAAATTACCAATATCACACTGGAAACAAAATTTGTGCTGGTTGAGAATCCTGGCTCTGCAGGGTTATTCTGTAGGAATATACATTTTTTTTAATGGGCACTGACTGCAGTGTTATAAAAGTCTACATATAACCTATTCTATCCTAACCCAATGAATAAAACTTGAATTGCCTTGATTCTGTAGTTTTAAATGATACCCCAAAATTCCAATTTAAATATTAAGGTAAAAACAGAATGCTTTATTCATTATATGAATTTGTTTTAAAAATAACCCAGTCTGGCACACACCTTTGGTAATAATACATACTTCAGAAGCATGCTGGGAGAATTAGTACTTAGAGAGTGCTTTAAAGATGAGACCATATTAAAATTATTAGTGCAGATTTTAAAACCTACATTGTTTTAAAACTAGATTTTGCTATGCGCTGTTCTAAATTTCTAAACATAAAACCTCTACTCATCTCTCCCTAATTACTTGTTAGTGGGTTTCACAGATGCAGGACTGGCTGTAGTGCTGTTTATTGGTCCCTGACATTTAATACTCATAAAATGTTTGTTTACAGAAGGTGACCTGTTACACTGCCGTAACTGGCTCAGATTCTCCTCCAAGCCATTGCTGGACCTTTGAAGGGCATCGGGAAAAGAGAAAAAGTCAGAAATTGAGTGTGACCTGAGCCAAGGGGACTAAGATGGTATGTGGCCACAGAGGACCAAATTCCAGTGCCCTAAGAGGCTTGAATCCAGAATCCTTGCAGCCCTGTATGTTTGAGTTGGTGGCTGGGTTATGGTTCTGTGAAGTCTGCATGATTTAGAGAAGGTCTCCAGGCATGAACTGAGAATAGATAGGAGCAGACCCAAAGTGCAGAAATTATAGTAAAGGATGGGTTTGGTGGGCATCTTTTCAAACACTTGGTCAGAAAAGCAAAACTTACTCCAGACCTATCCTGGGGGAGAAAATAAAGCTTCTGATACATCCCAGGAGGTCAGGTCTGGTTCGGAAACTAAGAAGAGCTATGGTTTCTGGATGCTCAGAGGCTGCACCTGAGCATGCTAGAGATGCAGGCTAGCCCTATGTGCTTATTAAAATAGTCTTATACTCTGTGGATCAATGGGAGCTCCTTAGTTATGTACAACATGACTCTGTGGAGAGTGACTTACCCAAGAAGTTCCTGACACCAAGACCGTGAAACCAAGACAGTGAAACACATATGAATACTCCTAACTACATACTTAAACACCTTTCTTCAGAGGTGAGTACCTATGATTCATACAAAGATAAAGACATGACATTTTAAGAGCTAAGGAGAAAGGGAAGGAGAATGTATCTGTCAGAGGCAGAATAACAAAACTGGCCCAAATATTTCAAATCAAGAGACAGAGGTACTTGTTAGCAAGGGTAAGAAAGGAACAAAGGGTGACAAGGCGTCCAGACATTAACAACATTAGGAAGTTGTTATCCCTGCTAGAGCCAAAGAGACAAGAGAGAAAATAAGCATGACAGAAGTTTCATGAAAGCTGGAGCCATGACAGAGGGGCTCTCTGGTGGAGGCTGAGATCACAGAGACGCAGCTGCTATCAGAGACGGGGCTTCAAAGCAAGAAAGGGACGTGGAAGAAATACCCTGCCTACTGCTCTATGATATCTTTCCGGTGCCTCCCATTAGCCAAACCCTCCTGGAAGCCATTGAGCAAGGGGCCCTGAGTGTTGTGATCCAGAGTACTCATCCTTTCATGTCACAAGTCAGGGCTCCCATTTGCAGAGAGTGGATCTAGGTGCCAAGGCAAGTGGAGAATAATAAGCACAGGAATAAACATGATTGAATACACTATAAAAAACAGACAATCTAATTATCTAATTAAAGTCATATGTAAATAGAATTGGTGGGTGATTTGAGGAAAACTTTCCCCAAATATTTTCCCTATCAACCTAAAATTTCCACCATTCAAAAAGATTTGAATTTAAATAGGTGCTCTGGTAGTCTTCTGAAAGAATAACTTTTTTATGTAGATAAGAAACACAGTTTGGCAAAGATTTTCCAAGAATCACTTTTGAGTTTTTGTTTCATGGCTCTTATATGGATGTCACCTAATCACAATCATTTAATAGCAGTTGTTTGTGGATTAGGTCAAGAATACCCTGTGAGTTTGGCTGGAGGAAGAAATTATGGAAAAGACTGTGGTGATGAATGATGGTGACTGCTGTCTTCAAATGCCTGATAGGCTGTCCAGGGAAAGAGAATTCACATTCCTTCCTTGTAGCTATGGGGCTTAGGACAAAGGTTGAAAATTAACGACCCATAGGTCAAATCTAGCTGTACATGCGTGGTTTGGCTCTCAGTGTTCACCCACAGAGCGTTTTAAACATTTGAATCGGTTGCAAATTTAAAAGTCAGGAGATGCCCCATAAAAAGTCCATATTCTGATTTACCCGAAAAAATCAGAATATCTGGCCCACATTTCTATAAAGAAACAATATATGAGAGCTGAAAAGTCATACTCTTCAGTTTATCACAGTCCCTATCATTCCCTGTTGTGTTCACTACGATGTGGCCACATACCAGATGTCATTTACTATAATATTTGAACTTTTTAAATTTTTATATCTGGATTACCTAGCTCATGTGCACTATCTGCTAAGCCTCTGTAGGCATCTGAATTTGAATTTCCTGAGTTAGAACTAGGATCTATGAGTAAAGTTACGGAGACACAGATTTTCACCTGATAATAAGGATAAACTCCCCAGAAATGGAACTGATTGCCATGGATGGTAACAAGTTTACCAAAACTGAGGATTTCCAAGGGAAGCTGGATCACCATTAGGCAGCAAATGGTTCCACAGAGGGAATATTATTTTAAAGATTTATTTATTTATTTGAGAGAGAAAGAGCTTGAACAGGGGGAGGAGCAGAGAGAGAGGGAAAGAAAGAATCTCAAGCAGACTTCCCACTGACTGGGAAGCCCGACCCAGGGCTCCATCTCACAATCCTGAGCTCAAAACCTGAGCCAAAACCAAGAAGTGGATGCTCAACTGACTGAGCCACCCAAGCACCCCAGGTTCCACAGAGGGAATTTAAGCATTGGATGATAATCCTTAAAGTCCCTTCCCTGAGATTTTACTGGAGTTTAGACTGATCTTTTAAAGTCATCAACTAGTCCTCATTCATCTCTGATTCTAGCACAGGAATTAGAATATGCTTGAAGCAACATAAGCATATACTATGGCAGATAATACTATGATTTGTTAACTATTTCTTATTTTAAGGTCATGATGGCTAAAACAACTTCTTTTTTTTAATCTGGGAAAGATGATATATTAAGTTATTGTTGTTCATCAACAAATAATCTTATCTGATTACTTAGTCAGATAGAACAATCCAGCAGTCATGAGACACAGAATACCTTTAAAAGGAGTGAAGATGTAAATTCGAAAAGTATCAGAGAAATTCTCATTATATCCTTCAAAATTTTGAAAAGAGATTACTCCAGTGAGTTATACAACAAAGTTAGTCACTTATAGGAAGAAAAAAAAAAAAAAAAGGTATGGACTGTGTTGGGCTCAGCAAAAAAACAATAGAAAAATAATTCTACTAATAGTGAAAAACTCCAGAGTGACTACCTCTGGGGGTCTGATTAAAGATAGTGGCTTACAGGGGTGCCTGGGTGGCTCAGATGGTTAAGCGTCTGCCTTCGACTCAGGTCATGATCTCCAGGTCCTGGGATCGAGCCCCATGTTGGGCTCCCAGCTCAGCAAGGAGTCTACTTCTCCCTCTCCCTCTGCCTCTCTCCCCCTGCTTGTGTGCTCTCTCTCTCTCTAATGAATAAATAAAATCTTTAAAAAAATAAAATAAATAAAGATAGTGGCTTACAAAATATTTGGCTTAGTCTAGCAATTCTATAGTTTGTACCTATTATATATATGCCATTCCTAAAAATAAAAATTAAAAAATGGAATGCCTCTATGAAGAGCTCAAGAACCTCTTTTGTCCATTCCTGAGAAAGGATGCTGACATAGGACACGGACCAAGATCACTATTCGACCTTGTGTATAGAGCATGAAGTTTTTGCTGTAATCATAGATGCTGCAGTGTTATGAACAAAAATTTTACAACTATAGAATCCACATAGCCTAGACTGTTTGGCTTCCTAGACTTTTTAGAATTTCCCTTTTCCAAAAGTTTTCCCATGTCATTGGTATAGTAAGATGGTCCCTGGGCATCTTTAGGATATTTATCTTTGAGTTTATTCTTTCCTGTCTTTTCTTGCCATAGGATGCAGAGATATCAATAGCCAAGGTAAGGTGTGGTCAATGGGGAAAGAGGCCAAAGTGGTAACTTGACTTGCTTTTGATCCACAAAACAACAGGAATTTTTGAGATCCACCTACAGGCCAGCCAGCTCACCCAACCTAGATTTTACAAGTAATAACATGTTAAGAGTTCACAGGTTAGGATGATAGACAGTGTGCTTGCATTTTCTATTGTGCCACCATAACTCATTTCCACAGAGCATTATCCTGCTTTAAACCCCTTTGATGTTTTTCCATATCATGCTTAGAATAAAATCCAAACTCTCCCCCATAGTCTACAAGGCCCAATGTGATTAATTTCCATCTTCTACTTCAATCTCATTTCATACAACTTATATTAATAACTATCCTCTATCCTGCTGGTCTTTCTTCTCTCTTAAATATACCAAGGTCATTCCTGCTTCGTGGCCCTTTGCGTGCTGTTCCTCAGTTTAGAACACTTTCCCTCAGTCCTCTGCTGGCTGTTTTTTTTTTTTTTTCTCATTCTTCTGGTCTCAGATTAAATGTCATCTACTCAGAGAAACCCTCCCTAACTACATACATTTCACATCCACAACTCTCTTCAACATCACTTTGTTTTCTTTTATCAGTACAAATAACAATCTGTATTAGTTTATTTCTTGTATTTGTTTTTCTTCTAGAACATAAACTCTATGAAATCCTGACCATACTGTGGTCTCCAATGCCTGCACCAGTGCCTGGCCAAGAAAAGGCTCTCAATAGCATAGATTTGCCAGGAAAGTCCGCCTCAATATTTCCCATATAGATGTCCAGAAAGGATTTGGGAGTTCAGGATCCAACAAATAATGTTCTACATCATCACAACTACCAGGTATAAGCATAAGTTGCAGGTGAAAGCTCCACAGAGTAATGTAGGACTTAAAAGGAAGAAAAAGTAATATTGGTTGGTGTGAATCAAGCAACACTCTATAGGAAAGTAGCATTTCTTATGCACCTTTAAAAAGAGTGTTGGATTTCAACAGGTCAAAAAGGTAGAAGATGATATGAAGAAAGAGGAATAACACAATCAAAAGATTAAATTTAAAGGCATGTTTAAAGATTGATATTACACCAATGGAGAGGGCTCATAAATGAATAGTTAGAGAGGAAAGTGAGAAAGTAAGTTGGGGCTGCGTGTTGAAAAATATGGAATGGCAGCATTAAGAGTTTGAACATATCTCATTACCTATTAGGAGTCATGAAAGATTCTAGATCAGGACATGCCAGGATCAGTGACGTGATGTGGGGGAAATTTTGTGTTGCAATGATATTTAAGATGGACTTCAGTAGAGAGAGACTGAAAATGAGAACATTGGTTAAAAGGCTTTAACAATCATTTGAATGGCAGCATTGGGTGCCGAAGATACAGTTTTGTCAGAAGATGGAATAAAGATATTAACACCAGAGAGACATACTGGAGGCTGAATATTGTGGATATCTGGGATGATAAAGAGGGAGGTTTTAGTGAAGCAAATAATGTGGTTTATATCCCGGGAGAGGAGAAAACAAGGATAAGATGGGTTGGGAAGAGGAAGCGCTGAGTCCTGCTACAGACAAGTGGTTTGAGTTGCTGCACAGACATCCAGATAAAGATGTCCTACAGTCAGTTGGAAATAAAGATTCTATTTCCTTTTTTTTTTTTTTTTTTTGGAGGGGGGTGGGTAGGTGGGACTATGAAATCATCCCCTCTGGAGATAATTTAAAGTGTGTGGAGGAGTTCACTGATAGAAAAATACAGAGGTCAAGGAACAAACAGAGAAGGCAGAACTTTGAAGAATATCCACATTTTGGGGGCAGCCAGAGGAACAAGAAAACAAAGGAGTTTTGTCAGGTAGTTCCAAAATAGACTGAACACCTGCTCTGTATGTCAGAAGTTCAAGTTCCTAACAATAGTATAAACAAATACATCTATTTATCTTCCAGCGTGATTCTTCCTGCAGGATTGCAAATGTCTTACTAATGTCACCCACAACATCCATTTATTATGGCTGTTTATTATTCATCTTGAAGTGACAGCATACCTGGCACTTGCTTAAACACTTAGGAAGACAGACTTCCTGCTATAACAGATGTCAGGTAAAGGGAGATAAGGTCTACCCTTCAACCTCAAATAAAATCAAGATTTACAATCTGGGTTTATAGATACAAAATCCCTTTGTGTGAATTCTTTCCCAGCAAAGAATTTTTTATAAGAAGTTTCATTATTGTATATTTATGGTGAAGGTAATTTCCTACGTGAATTATGGAATTCTGTTGATTTTTTAATTGATGTTTTCATACCTCTTCTGTGCTTGTAGATAAGAGATCTATAGCTGATAAGCAGTCAGAGTTGCCCAAAGAAAACGGAGCCAAGGAGTAAACAGCAGACCTGGTTGAATATGCAAGATTCACAATGATAATTCCAATTTTTATAACCCAAAGACTTATCTTTCTAGAAGCCGTTTACTTACTACCTTTTCTTACTTAATCTTCAGCTTGATAAACAGCCTCAAAGTTCAAGCACCAAAGGCTAGCTCTACCTAGCCAATAAACCTTACTTTATGTTCCTTAGACCAGTGGTCCTCAGAGTGTGGTCACACACCTATCAGCATTAGCCCCACCTGGAACTTATGAGATATGCACAGTTTCCAGTTCCACCCCAGACCTAGTGATAAGAAACTTGAGAGTGGGGCTCAGTAACCTGCATTTTAACACCCCCTCCCAGTTATTCTACTTTGAGAATCACTGCCTTAGACCAGTGATAAAAATTCTAAGTGGTATTCATTCCATTGTCTACAGGACAAAAATCTCAATCCTAAACCTCATCAGAGCATTCCTTTTACAGATGAGAAAGCCGATCTGTCTACTGTATCCCATGCTTATCTTCACTCGGATCCTGTCTTATGTTTGTCAATAAAAGAAGTACAAAATGGTAACCAATTAAACATACAAGGCTAATAAATGAGAAAGGCATGTGATTACAGTTTGAGTTTATAATCCAAGAAAGCATGATATAGGAAAATAATTTTTAAAAATTAATATTAGATAAAAATTTAGAATTAGTAATATTAGCATTTATATTAGAAAAAGATAATGAAAACTTAAAATCTTACTTATTATTCCAGACTTGCATTACAGTGGCCAAAATTAGTATTATTTTGTCTATTATCACATTCATGGGGATAAAACTGATATGCAATCCTACTGCTATTCTCTACTAAGACTCAGGGCTTCTCAAGGACTAAAATCTTAGCTAATACTAGAGAAAAATCAATACAGGTATGGAACATCTTGTTGCCTTTAAGCAAGAGACTTTCAAAAATATCTCAAGAGTAATGCTGAAAAGACAGGAGAGACTACTTAAGGGGGTGTCCACATTCCAATAATTTGAACAAGAACAATTATAGTTCTCTGGAATAACTGGTATCTATGGCTCAAGTCCATAATAGTACTCAACAATGAAAAAGTATAAGGTATGCAAAAAGGTCATTAAAAACAAAAGGACATATTTTTAAAAAACATTCCTAATAAGTAGGTTAGGGATTTGATATATACAGATGTTCTGTTTCTTTTATTTTTATATTTTTTCTCAATAAAAAAGAACAGCTACAGTGAATTTTAAGTCAAATAACTCAAGAAAAGTTGGAAGTTTTTCCTGGTTGATCAGAGAAGTGATCCACTCTTAGGCTACACATAACAGTCAGTTTTGTGTTGGAGGCAGATGCATGAGGTAGCGATCAAGAAGAAAATCTGGGGGCACCTGGGTGGTTCAGTCGTTAAGCGTCTGCCCTTGGCTCAGTTCATGATCCCAGGGTCCTGGGATCGAGCCCCACATCGGGCTCCCTGCTCGGCGGGAAGCCTGCATCTCCCTCTCCCACTCCCCCTGCTTGTGTTCCCTCTCTCGCTGTCTCTCTCTGTCAAAAAAATAAATAAAATCTTTTAAAAAAGAAGAAAATCTGCTGTCCAGACCCCTCTTTTCATCCCCTAGATGAATAAATTGCTGGATATTTTGTTATCAAAATACTGAGAAAACAAGGCATGATGAAGTAAAGGCTCACTGTCTTAGACTAAGATCTGATGAACATGGAAGCTCACAGAGGGTGGTCCTTGTTGCCATTACAAGACAAGGGCTTTCAAGGGCTGACATAGCAACTGAACTCTGACTCTAAGAAAAAACTCAGGCCAGAAAATACCAGCCCAGGATGGAAACCCTTTTGAAGAGATCCACTAAGATCCTATATGCCAACCAAAAATCAAGTGGCTGATAACTAGCTGAAACTAGCTGAAAACTCAGCTAGTTTAAGACCGCATTCTTTTTCTTTCAAGTCTGGCAAGATTACTATAATTCTAGGAAAATATAAACACTGATAAGCATAAAAAAAAAAAAACAGGGAAGGGATAAAACAAGTTTATAAATAATGAAGACATAAATCAAATTCATAGTATAAATAATTATTTTTTTTAAAGATTTTATTTATTTATTTATTTGAGAGAGAGAGAGTGAGAAACAGCATGAGAGGGGAGAGGGTCGAGGGAGAAGCAGGCTCCCCGCCGAGCCGGGAGCCCGATATGGGACTCGATCTCAGGACTCCGGAACCATGACCTGAGCCAAAGGCAGTCGCTTAACCAACTGAGCCACCCAGGCGCCCATAGTTTAAATAATTCTTAATCACTTAAGTGAAGGTATAATATATTTTGAATCCCATGGTGATTACTCTGTGTGCGTGTGTGTGTGCATGAGCATGTGTGCTGTTTGCTTTTAAAAGTTTGTGAAGCTTTTAAATGGAAATGGTAGAGGTTCTACTGAAACATTTAGGAGAATTTGTCTACTTAAGTTTCTAATCAGCATTTAAATATTTAAGATGATATGATTCATAAAGTATGTTTTATTTGTGGCAAAAGTAGCATTTGAATGTTTAGGAAAAAATTAATAATTAATGAGATTTAAAATGTGGGTAATTAAAAAGGTACCAATAGCAATAAATGTTTTCCCTACATAAAAGAGCCTTGGTCATTTTAGGAATGATGTTATTCCCTGATTTTTTCTTAATAGGGTTCTTGTCCTAATCTTGCATAAAACACAGCCCCACCCTCCAAGACCTTAGCAAAGACTGACAAGAAAAGAGGTAAGGCAGACTCTGATAGATACTGTGGTTCCATTTACATCTCTGATAAAATAAACATCAAAATCTTTACTGGGAACCCCAGAGAAGAAACGTTTTTCTTCACGCGTCCTCCTCCCAACAATAAAAATACATAAAGTAGGTGTGTAATTCCTCTAACAAAGATACAGGTACATCTCTTACTTTACAGGATTGACATTTTCAACGTTTGTCTTTAAAAGCTACAGTAGGTCAGTCTGACATGCTTTTTTAGAGCCTCATAACTTGAACTTAGAGAATTGGCTCGAGTTGATAATGATAATGGCAAAGATGAAATCTCGTTTACAAAACTGCCAAGCCAGAAAAAGCAAACCTCTTGTCTAATAGTCCTGATCAATGCGTTAGCTACTCCACACAATATTCAATATTCCCACAAAAATGTCCCAGAACAACAAAGGCTTGCGGACAGAGTGTCTTGGAGCCCGTGTAATGGGATTTGACAAGAGCCAGGCACTTTAGGCAGGCTCAATCAATGTTAATTGAAGCAGAAGTGATTCAAAGGCAAATGGGAGTCCTTGAGAGGTGAAAGGGGGGCTCTGGGATTGTGACTCCCTCCTTTTCCCATTACCCCCTTATATTTAATTACTTGTTCTAGCCAGTGACTGTAATTTGATTTGCCATCAGGTGACTCTTGCCTGGTCTCATATGTTAGTTGAGTCTTTCATTTAAAGGAAAAGTATCTTGTAACCTGTGAAGGTGCCTGTTTTCACAGGAAGGAAACTTCTTTGGCAGGTGGGTCTCAGATTTATAAAGGCTCCTTTCCAGTTCCTAACACAGCAGAGGTATCAGTAGAAGGACAAGTGGAGAAACGGTTTAGTCTCCAATGATACTGCTATATTTTCTCTGGGACGTTATTATTTCTATAATTGAACAGCACCTGAATTTTGAATTCACTTGGGCTCCCACAGAAGCAGACCCTAAAACAGGAATTTGTGAGCAGATTAACTCCTTACTGGGAAAGTGATTTTACGAAACACGGGTTGAGAAGCAAGGGAATGACACAGGAAGGAAAGGCAGACAACAAAAGTGGGTTAACAAACTAGTTCCCGCCATGGACAAGAGGAGTGTCACCTCACTGGGGAGCTCAGAGCCAGGGCAGACCAGGCCTCAGTTGGCCCACCCAAGGGTGAGGAGCTGGATCATTTATATACCAACTCTCTTCAGTGGGGTTGAGGCTAGTCTCAGTGGGGAGAAGAATGAACACCCCAGCACTTCTGGCCTGGATCACCAGGCCCCACAGCCAGAGAAAGCCCTCAGAAACATGGACAAGGTACCAACTGCATCTGCTACAATCTGCCTACAAATATGTAAAACGCTTTAAAGTCCAGCGGTCCTTTGAACAGATACACAATAACACCATCTTCTGTCCTTTGAACAGATACACAGTAACACCACCTTCTGGATGAGCTGTTGGAGCAAACTGGGAAGAGGTTGTTTCTGTCTGACATAAATGATGTCCTTCGATACAGCTTTAGGAACTAAGGTTAGAACCAGCATCGCTTTGTTCAAGAATCTAGTATTTTCCCTGTACATGGTGCTCTCTCATTTACCCTTGAGAAAGTTCTTGGACTCAACATTGACATCCGTTAGGATCTCCTCTGGATAAGATGCACTGAAACCTCTGAATGCTAAATAGAAATAGAATTCAGCATAAGGTAGGTTGAACCTGGACCCCATCCAGAAGAACACCTTTACTTTTCATATCGATTTACAATTAGTTGGCATACATTTGCCAAGAGCTTAGAGAGTAACTGTGGGAAGCAGGTAGGAAAGTTGATAATTAATAGCCCCAAGATATAAATAAGGATGATGCAGTTCCAAAGGTAAGGTTCACAGTAAGAAGCCAAGAAAGCAGACAGGCACTGGGTCCAAGGTGAGGAAGCAGCTGACCAAAATGGTAAAGAACCCAAGTTTTGGAGTCAGGCAGACCTGGTGATTTACAGCTATGATCTTCACCAAATGGGGAGCTTGGCCCACTTACGCAGCAATTTCATGCCTGTTTCTCATCCAGATCGTGGGAGTTCAGAGTACCTACGGTTGTTGTGATGATTAAATGAGCCACAACTTGCGAAGTGCTTTGCGCCCAGTGCCCAGTATAAAGTAAATACTTAGTAATTGTTACCTGCTTTTGTGTTGTTACTATTATTGTTTTAATGACTCCAGGGTAGAAAGTAGAAAATGTTCTTTCTATTCTGCATGGCTTGAAGTCCAGGGCTATCTATGGGACTATAACACACACCATAGTAACCAGAGAAGAGCGACTTTATTTGCCACCCTACATGAAATGAATGATCTTAGCTCTTGACTTTGCTTCACATGTTGGTCATCCAGAAATCTCAGGTGTGGTGCTGGAGACTGTGGGGGGGGGGGGGGGGGTTCAAAAAGTGCTTTCTACTGATGTGGCAGACACGGTCTGATGAGGCCCGAGATGGGTCGAATTCTTCCCCCATGGTGAAGAAGACCTCTCTGTTAGCATCTAGAGAGACTCGCCTGCCCTCAGATGGTATGGGCCTAATGTTGCAAACAAGTGGGAGAGATGGTCTCTCCTACATCTATGTGCCTGGTAGATTTCACTTTCTATAAAAGCAAAAGTGTTGTCTCTGTGAAGGAGGTAACAGCTGCCATATTGCCCCGAGGGAGGAATCAAGGTATTTGGCTACATGGTCAAGGTAGTGAGCTCCAGATTGTCTTCTCCTGACTTCTGTCCCATGAATCTTCACCTTTCTTGCTAATGGCTTTAAAGCAAGGAGGCCTAAGATGCTACTCAAAGGCTACTGGGTTCTTAGTCAACTATGTAGTCAACCATAAGGACTTAGAGTGTTCTTTCAATTCTTTGCTAACAAACAGAAGGATCACCATTTATGGAATGCCACCACATCCCAGTATGTTTACAACGTGTACGGTGTCATCCATGTGATGTCCTTCTACAGGCACTTACGACCATAACTACAGGAAGGATCATTATTCCCATGTTGTGTGTGAGGAAATTGAAGTTCTAAGAGTGTGCAGCTTGTTCTAGAGTCTCAGAGAAATACATGGGGGCTCCAGAACGAGATGGCAGCACCCTGGCCTACCTGGGCTACACCATAACTAGAGAGGTCTAGAGCTGACCATAATATGAGGAAGGGAAGTTGACCACACACACACAGACCCTGCGTGGAGACAAGAGATGGCTCTGGAGACACTCCCGAAAGAGCAGTAAAGCTGCGTCCAGCTGCGATCTCCAACAGGTCAACCACTCAAAGGTCTACCCTGGACTTTCTGACAAAGCACTGAGGACACAGTGGTGCAGGAAATTGACAGAGACCTTGTTGCTGAGTCAACCAAAGGTGTTTTATTGCAAGGCAGGCACAGTTACAGAGCATTCAGCCAGAGACACCACAATTTCCGTAAACCCAAACACAGAAGCAGGCCTTGCTCTCAGATTCCTCCAAACTGAGCAGATCCACAGACAGACCTGAGCAACCCTGTTGACGAGGTCACCTGATCTCCAATTTCTGCTTTGCCTTGGAAAATGGCACTGTCCACTTATTGTTGCTTAGCTTTCACTCAGGGTGCTTGAAGCCACTTTTGATATTTATAATTTCTCCACCATTCTAACTGCAGGATCAGATAGGAATTAAATTTCAACCTACAAGGTTTGTGTTTCTTTGTAGTGTAACATATATATCAAATAGCGTGCAAGAGCCCCAGGTATAATATATGTTTGATTATATTTCAACTCCAAGCGATACCACATTGAGATCACTTCAGTAGCTAAGCAAATGTGACTCAGGCCATTACCTGGATCCAAAACTTGAAAAAGAAAAAAAAGAAAGGAAGAAAAAAAAGAAAGAAAGGAAGGAAGGAAGGAAGGAAGGAAGGAAGGAAGGAAGGAAGGAAGGAAAGAAAAGAAAGAAAAAGAAAGAAAGAAAGAAAGAAAGAAAGAAAGAAAGAAAGAAAGAAAGAAAGAAAGAAAAGAAAGAAAGGAAAGAAAGAAAGAAAGGAAAGAAAGAAAGAAAGAAAATGTATTTTTAATCTAAGGATCAGTACTACACAAATCAAATCATGCAGCCCCATTTACAAGGTAACCTAGGATTGCAATTCAGAAAATCCTTAGGGACAGAATTTGTTCATAAACAAGGCTAATTTCAGCAATAGAATTACACTTTCTAAAGCAATTCTTTTCTTACAATTCTCAGGGCCAAGAGAAGAAAAAAGAAAAGACAGAGGGGGGAAAAAAGGAAAGAAAGCCAGTAATTCAAAAGCATCCAGAACAGTGTTATGCAGGTGGCGGCAAAGCAAAAACAGTCCAATCAGGAACCACACGCAGCTCAAAGAGCTTCAGTATGAAGGGGTGCTGGGCTTGAGTCCCACTCCAGGTGCTTCTTGGTTCCAGCTGCTGTGTTTCTGTCCTGGGGACCAGCAACATCTCCCTCACTGTCCTTCAGCAGTTCCCCCAGAGACCTGAGAAGGTGGTCTGTCCTCTGGCCAAAAGTGGAGCCTGTGGAAGGACACATGGGAAACAGCCCATCAGGCCTGGGCCCAACCATCTGCAGCTAAAGGCCGATGGAGTCAAGGGCAGAGGGAAGAGTGATGTTTCCTCACCTCCTCCAGGCTTCCTTCCTGCCGCCTCTCCAGAAGGGTGGCTTTATGCTTGGGAGCAGCCAGTGGCTTGGAATCTTTGAGATCTTGTAGTGAGCTCATTGGGGTACCCATCACATTTCAGTCCATGATATCTCTGTTGACAAGAACATAAAATAAATACCCCTGCATCACTGATCTATGAATCTTGAGGAGAAGGAGACACAACAGAGTAACAGACACATGGAAAGAAGAGAAGGGAGGACGAGAGAGAATAAAACTCAGAAAGGATACTCTACCTGCCACCTTTCCCTGGAATTCCCCTAGGTGGTCACATCCTGGACAGGAGGCTCCAGGTGAAGTCTAAGACCGCCCAGCAGTCTCAAAGGTCTGAAAGGTCAGGAAGCATCATTCCACTGCCACGCGGGCACCTGAACTCAAAACTCAGCTCCTTGAGAACCTCAGCCAGCTTTGCCCCAACTCTCCTGAGTGGATCCTGTCACTGAAATACTACATAACAGAGAGCAAAGTGCAGTTGAAAATTAGCAGGAGGTCCTCCATCTTCCTTTGCCCCTGGGTGGTGGTCGGGGAAAGGGCAGGGGGTTGGGGTAGGAGGGGTATCAACAACCACCTGGGCTTCTCTTTAGTGATTTCAGTCTTCAACTTCAAACTCTCAACTCCCCACCCACTGATAAATCTCTAAGAAGATTCCTCCAGGCCCGTGGTCCATGCCCTTTGGTTCAATCTAGCCTTGCTCATTGACTCTAAAGCATCATCCAGATCCTGAAGAAAGTTTCTATGCCTGGGTCAGGAGAACTCCAGACCTGAAGTGTGCCAGACACCTGGTTCCACTTGTGACACCCCCCTTTCCCAAAACTCATGGGAAGTCCAGGGCTACCCCTCTGTCCTTCGTAGAACCGATCTCCCTGGAACATGGGGTAGGCTGCACACCACTGAGGAATACAGGCTGAGAATCATAGGAACTTGCAGTGCTACCATGAAAGGCAGAGAAAGAGGAACTTATCCAAACACATCCAATTACCAGTGTTATACCGAACAGTAGGGGCCGGTGGGAGTGGTCTGTCCTGGCCACACATTATAAAGAGGGCACAGTGTCTGTAGGGGATTTAAAATCAATAATAAAATTAAGAGTTACTCTACTTTTTACTATGACCATGCACTGGCGATTCTAAGAATGTCAGTGACAAAAGAGTCCTTCCCACCCAGGCAGAACCCCATCCTTGGCCCCTTCTGCAAACTAGTCATGGTATCCTCATCCTGCCAGTCTGTCCTTGTGCTCCTCCATCTGCCTGGAATTTTCTGCCCCTGATACCACCTGCCAACATATTACCAACTTTCAAGCTCCATTTCAGATGCTACCTCTTCAAGGAAGACTCATGACCTCTTGACTAGGAGTAATCCCTCTTCCTCTTAATTCCTATGGCAATTTACCTATATTCTTTTATTTCTTCCTTGTATTATACTTGAACATGCAAAAATATTATCTTCCCTATTAATATACATCAAGATGCCATGAAAAATATGTGGGATTTGAAATTAGGCCTACATTAGATTCCCAGTTTTTACTCTGAACTAGCAGTGTGATGCTGGGCTAATTTTAACCACCTCTTTGGCTTATTTCCACATCTATAAAATGAGGAAAATATCAGGGCTGTTGCATTAAATTAGATAAACACACAAAATATCTAGCCTGAGATATACCCTTGACAGTTATTGGTTTCTCTACTCTCTTTATAAAGGTAGAATCTTCTTTTTTTTTTTTTTTAAAGATTTTATTTATTTGACAGAGAGACACAGCGAGAGAGGGAACACAAGCAGGGGGAGTGGGAGAGGGAGAAGGAGGCTTCCCGCGGAGCAGGGAGCCCAATGGCGGGGCTCGATTCCAGGACCCTGGGACCATGACCTGAGCCGAAGGCAGACGCTTAATGACTGAGCCACCCAGGCACCCCTGGTAGAACCTTATTCTTTCCTCCCCACTCCTGCAGGACTTACCCAGAAAAGTGGTAAAATGTGGAGGGTACTGAAAATGAGGATATGGAAGAAGTAGAACATAAGCCTGTTTGGAGGATTCAGTGAGGGAGTATGTGTTAAGTTCTTAGATCAAAACCTGGTACATGGTAAGAATTATAGTAATGAATATTACATAGAATAATTTTATGAGTTATTGTAGGATTCCCTGACCCCATGAAGCACTCCAAATATCAATTATCAAGATACTCCTTCCCCTGCTTCAAACTTCTTCCTCTCTTCCTCAAAAAAAATGTCAGAAGGTAAATAGTAACAGTGGAATTTTTAGAAAATCACGTCATGTTAGAGCTAAGAGACCTTTTCCCCTTTTAGGTAACATGTATTGAGAATCCATGATGTGCGAGGTACCATCCTAAGAACTTTACAAATAGTGTCTTATTTAAATCTCATCTGAACCCGGTGAGGAGCTGCCTTGACTATTTCTATTTTACAGATGTGGCAACTGAGGCACAGAGAGGTTAAGGAACTTGCCCATGGATGCACAAACAGTCAGATACAGAGCTGGGTTTGTTAACTAGGTGGAGAATCAAGCTCTCACTCACTGTGGATGTACTCCAGAACTTTCTGTGAGGATGGAAATGTTCTGTGCTAAGATGGTAGTCATTAGCCATAAGTAGCTCCTGAGAATGGGTCTACTTGAGGAACTGATTCACGTGTCAATGAGGAACTGACTTTTAAATTTTACTTAATTCTACTTAATTTAAATATAAATAGCACACATGTCCAGTGGCTGCCATATTGGACACTGCAGGTCAACTGTTCCTTAAAGACCTTGCAGAGGCCCCTCAGTTTGATGTTAGAGATGACATGATTTGCCCTAGACATAAAGTCAGGGCAGAACCTTCGGGGGGGGGAGCAGGACTATGCTAATTATAGAGCATAGGATTGGAGCAAGATACACTTGAGTTGGAAATGCAGGTTCTTTCATTCACTGGCTGTGCCCACAGCACATGAGTCAACCTTCCTGTGCATCTGATCTCTTTTTGGTTAAGGAGGCCTAATAATAGCATTTCTAGGGTCAATGTGATTATCACATAAAACAGCATATGAGAGAAAGTGCTTAGCACATACCTGGTATAATTTAAGGGGAAGCTGTAGCACACATACTCATAACTTAGAAGAATGCCTCTCTCCATGCTCGGCAAGAGAGCAGAAGAAAGTAATAATATCAGTGGGACAGGGGAGAGGTTTTCCACCTGCATTCCACTCAGGATGCACATGTATGTCACAGACCAAGCACAAGATGAGCGATACAAATGCTTTCTCATTTCAACAGGCTCTCAGAGTCTTAGTGTGTGATTCTAGTGTTTATATGTGATTTTCCCCTAATGCCCTGACTTTAGAACTTAATCACCACCCCACCCCATGCTAAATAAGGGTCCTTAATGTTATTCTTCCCTGCACCAAGTTCTTCTGTGCAGGCTATTATTATGATTATTTCTACAGCCAAGTGGCAACACTCCTTATCCCAGGTTGGCTACATTCTTGTTCTCATTCAGTTCATACTCAAATGTGCATGAACTCTCTCCCTTTCTCTCTTGTTCTTTCTCTTTTGTGTGTATACACACATTTATGTTCTCTCTCCGTGTTAGTTTTTAACTTAACTGTGTTTCACCTCTAAACTCACCCTGCTTCATAGTGCTGGGGCTGGGACCCTGCAAAGTACATCTCTCCTGGGCCACAGGCTCCCTGCTGGGTTGGGGGGGGGCGGCGCTGGCTCCTTCCAGGATTCCTATTCTGTCACGTGACTCCAGCAAGTCACATGACTCCACCCTGGCAACAGCAACTGGATCCAGTCAGAGCACCTGCTTCCACTTTGCAGTTTCTCTGTATTCCCAGCCCAGCTAGCTGTCCAGTGTCCCCTCCTTGGAAGTCTGGGTTCCCCCTCTGCAAGGCCCATCATCCAAGTATTTAAGTTTTCATTATCCTAACTTCTTCCCTTGGCTCCCCCAGCCCTCGACGTACAGCTGCTTCCTGCAGCATATGACCTCTGTGAAGCTCAGTGTCCCTTTGCACCTCTTGGATTGTCCAACACCTAGTTGACAAGTGATGAGGCTCAAGAAACGCCATCCAAAAGGTGCCACCTTGGCCTCCTGAATATTTTAAACTGGAGTCTAAGGAAACAGCAGAAGCAGTAAGGTCACTATGTCCTCTGCCCCCTCTCACTGTTCTTCCCTGAAACAGGTCACAAAGCGCTCCTGGGAGAGGTGGCCTCTCAATACTGGGAGGAAAGGAGCGTCCTCATCTCTAAAGACAAAGGGACACCTAGAGGAATCCTAACCAAGGGCCTTGCTAAGTTTCCACCAGGTTACCATGCTTACCTCCTAGTCCTTGACCTATCACACTCCCCCACAACGGCCCGCTCTCCATCCTGCCTCGCTGAGAAACTCGCAGCTCTAACCAGTGTGGCGGGTCTTCATTTCCTTGTGAGGGCTCCATGTCACGTAACATTTCTACTACATAAATATGTTTTTCTCCTGTTAATCTGTCCTTCCTTGTCAGTTTGTTTTTCAGGCAGAAGCAGAGACCCTGAAGGAGTTGAGGAAAACTTTTTCCCTCCCATACAAGTCTTCATAGTATTTCCTTCTGTTAAAGTAACTTGTTTAGCTTCTGTCTCCTGACAAGATCCAACCTGATACACTCTTCCTCTCCCTCTTCCATGGACAAGCTATGTTACTGTGTATATAAGAATATATGAACATGTCTTACAGGGGGTTTTCCCCCACATAAAAGCTATCAATAAATTATTAACATATCCTGGCATTTCTATTCTAGAGCCTCTCTGCCTAGCGTGTCAGTACAGAGTAGAAAAAAAGGAATAGAGCACATCAAATCATATAATTTGATATATCAGAGAGTAATTAACCCCTGAGGCGCAATCTCTGGGAGCTCATTCCTGGGCACATCTGCCAGGGCAGCTAAAAATCAGGTAAAACACATGGACATTTCCATTAACAAAGATCAACACATGGGAGTCCTGGCAGGGGCATTGGCTAAAGCCTAGGGTGCAGACCTTCTGTAGCAATACATCAACAACTAACTATGTCAGATGAACCAGAGCCCTCTGCAATGCTGCAGCCTTTGACAAGCTTAACTGCCCCCATCTGCCAGCTCTCCAGAGAAGGTACGTACACACAACACAATACAATGCAATGCAATACAATGCAATGCAATGCAATGCAATGCAATGCAATACAAGAGGAGACTATATGAGAACCACTTTAGAGGCACTGACCATGACCACCCCTTTCCCCACTTCCCCAACAATGCTGTCAGTCTTATCCTTTATAAATATGGCAGGAGACCTGGGATAAAATCCCCACTGCTTGTTGGTCACCACCTGCCTCTTCAACCTAGGTGAGCTGAAGAAGCCCATGTTGACTCACAGCACCTCCACTCACAGGCAGCTTTCATTCTTCTGCATTGATCCCTGTGGATGAATCAGGTCTTCATGCCACAGATACAGTGACTGTCTATCATCCACAGTGTGGCTAGCCCCAACATGATCTGCAGCCAACATATGCCTACTAGAACACCGGGCATCCAAACTCGGAGCAGCCATCACAACCTGGATCTTCAGACTCCAAACCACCTTCCATCTTCAGTATGCTTCAGCTGGTACCTTCTTCCCTGTGTCACTTTTTTTTTTGTTTTGTTTCCCTGTGTCACTTGAACCACACTCCTTTGAGGAACTCACATGAGAAAGCCTCTGGGTTCTGGCTTCAATGTCACCCACTGTTAATCCGGGCCTTCATAGACAGTGGTTTCCTCAATGTTCAAAACCTCTCTCTCCTCTCCTTTCCAAGCCATTGTTCCCATTAATACCTGTAAATGCAGCAGAGGCTGTCAATATTCCGCTCTCACCCCTCAGGTCTTTCCAAGGCCAACCTCCAACTGCCATTAGCTGCATCTCTTTGCATGAGAGTTTTCCCCAAAAAACTATCTGTCTGGGCCTGGCAGGCCAGGAATATATGGCTAACCCATCCTGAGAGGAGTCCTCGACCCGAGGCTGATACAGTCCAGGCGATACTGGTGAGGTGCATGTTCTTAGCTGTTCCCCATTATCTCCCCATACGCTTGAGCATAAGTGTCCATCATCATCTGCAGCTGGCTCAGGAACACACCCTTTCTTGGCTGCCTTTCTATCTCTTATCTTCCTTTCCCTTTCCTCTTGGTGGTGTTTCTGAAACTTCTCAAATAAACTACTTGCTCTAAATCTTTGTCTCAGGGTCTTTCCTGGAGAACCAAACTTAGGCAGAAGAAAACCATCTTTTTCCAATTCCAGTTACTTCAAGGCATTTCAGCAAATGCTTTAATTTTATGTACATATTGATACATGAACATAAATACGTGTTCCTAGGCTACTTTAATTGGATTTATAAATAATGAACAATATGTGTCTGGCTGGCATTTGAATTTTCATGTATTTTGCTTTGTGCTGGTTCTGTCTCTCCTGTAAGTTGATAAGACATCCAAAGGCCAGGAGTGCATCACCTCCTTCTTCTATAATTTTCCACAATGCCTGGCATGATGCTCCGCAGAGTGAATATTCAATCAGGGCTGACAGACAAGAAGCCACAGAGGTCAGGTCCGTTTGTCCCAGGGGCTTGTCAAAGGTGAGAAAGCTCCTAAGAGAAGGAAACTGTGATGCTATTTTCAACCCTTTGAAGGATGAGCCTGGAAACCCAGAATGGAAGCTGGCACTGAGACAGGGCACCAAGTCAGGACACCAGAGTCCTGTGGCACGTGTTCAGCCCTCTAGCCACAGGACGGGAGATGCTGCATCATCAGATGTGCTCTCTTAGCCTGTTTTTGAGTGAGAGTCCGGTCAGAGACAAAGTGAGCTAGATGACCAAGACAGAGCAATGTCAAGTCCATCCCCAGGAGATCTTTCCTGAAAATTCTGGGCCTTTGCTGAAAATCAGTAGCCTTCTGATTAAGCACCTCAAAATGCATCACAGAACTGGGTACTAATAGGTAAGGGACCAAAACAGATAAAAAGGAAGCCCTATCTTTACCCATCTTATGCTCCAGAAGTGAAGGTTTAGGGGACAATTAGCAGAGGCATACAGTAATAAAAACAAGCACCCCTAACTACAAACACCCCTACCTTTGCTTTGGGCTCTCATCCCCCTCCTGGGTCAGGAGACCTTTATGCCCTTTCCACTTACATATTTACTTTCCCAACTGGAATAAAGTATGGTTTATCAGACATCCTAGACCTCAAATCTTTATTAACTGGCTCTCTCAGGATACAAGGATTCTAAAGGACCTTCGGAATCAAAGAAAGGTGAAATGACACTCAGTGTTATTTCAGAACTGAGTATTCTGTTGCATTATTTTCTAAGCCTTTTACAACTAACAATTCAAATAAGGTATTGATTAAACAGATCACTCCATATCCCCAACTTGGCTGCTGAGAGATTTCCTTATAAAATCCTTTCAATCCTTCCTGGTTGAGTCTAGTGCCTCAAGAGTGAATGGCCACTGGAAACCTCATGCGCTCAGCACCTCAGAGGCTTGGCCACAGCTCCTGGTCCACAGGACAGGCCTGCCCACAGCAGCTGTCTACCAGTTAGGGATTCTAAAAGAACATTTCTAAGGCTTTATCTGAGGAAATCACACCAACATATGGCTTTACATAAGTCCTGCTGATTGAGGAAACTTAATTCTACAGCAGCTTTCTCAAAATAATCCTAATTTGAATAGGAAGTCCAGCCCTTTACACAGCCTAGACTGGTTTGCTCACCCCACCCCCCACCACATGGGACCTTGAAGAAGCCACAGTGACAAGTGGACAGAGGAATAGGTAATTCATCCAGAAATGAACTGCAAACAGAATAATAAATTGCTGTCATAACGGCCGGAAAGAAGTCAGAATCAAGAAGGGCATGGAAAGGAAGCACAATGACAACTAGAGACTTCTAAGCACCAAATACAAATGTACACACAATGTACTTTAATGGTCTCCCTCTAACTTCTGCCCCTATCTACAAAGAAATGAACTGTCATCCAGATAAAATCACTCAGGAAACAATCATTTACATGATACATAGATACAACCACCAGAGCTATCAAGTCTCAGAGTGAAGTTCTAGATGATCTCGTCCATTCAGATGAATTTTGCACATTATTTATGGGAAAAACACACTACTCAATTTTCTCACAGGTGAGAAGTACAATGCCAATGGAATGAATGCTTAATTACAGTCACCTTCAAAGCTCCAAGTCTACTGACAGAGAGTCATGGCAGAAGGGAAAAAGGAAACACATTTCCATTAGGCTTATTGACTCCTTGGGTTCCTTGCATGCACGAGTGCCATTACAGCATGAAAATGATATCACAGATTGCCAAAGATTTTACCCACACAGAAGGAATACTTCAGCACTTCCTTAGGAGTCACGTTAAAAATATTCCATACTTTCCCAAATTGTGCTCAACTTTGCATTCATTCACTGGCTATGTAACCTGAGGCAAGTTATAATATTAAACATGACCCCATGGTAGCCTTATTAATGCCTGATGTATCTGAATATTAAAGGGTGGCTTATTTGAAGTCAATTCTGATCCCACCTAGTCTCTACTGTAGTCTACTGCAGTTTAACATTTTCCCACCTTAGTTTTATAGCAATTCCTTTCCTTTACCCCAAAATTACATCTGTCCTTGACAGTTTCCGGGTGTTATGAATCCGGAATGGACAAGGGATTATTTATCATGAAGTGTTTTTATGACGTTGATTGGTCAGTGCATCAAAGAAGACTAGAAGCTCCTTTCTGAACATCTTTATGCATGCCCTTGACCTGCAGTATGAACTCCCTGAAGGCTGAAGCTGTTTTTCACACATGTTCCTTTTGTAAGTCTCATAATGCCTAGCACAGTGCTGGAGATTGAGTTAAAGTTCCTATCTTTTCTAATAAGAAATTCTGGTACTCACTGTAATAGGAGATTCCTTGTAGCTGCCCAACTTGGATTAGGCATCCACAGGCTTCCAAGGGTAGGTCTCAGAGAAGTGTCCCAGATAAAGATGGTGCCAATGAGTCTCCTCCTAGAGGGCTTCCAGTCTTTTCCTCATTTACTCCTGACTCACTCCTACCTCTAACTCACTGGTTGAAGATGGAGGCTAGGAACAAGATCTTAAATGCCAAAAAAATCTACATATACAGGTCACTGAGATCGGTACTGCAAAGATTCTGCCAGATTGTCACAATGGGGAAGAGGCCCTAGGAAGCCCCTACAGTTGGTCCCAGAGCAGACCTAGGAGTTTTCAGTCTCCTAAACTTAATCCCTTCCCTCTTGGTCCTTTGCAGACTGCTGCTCACAGGAAATGGGAACAGAATGGGTACATTTGTCTTTCCTCAAGAATTCTAGAAATGGAGCTTGTTGACTTGCCTGAGAGACATCCAGGAAATAAGAGGGAATTCTGCTCATCACTGAGGGGTGCTGAGGATATATAATAGGTACTTCCCCAACCAATGTAACTTTAGACAACTCTGGGTTTCAACTGTCTCATCTATAAAATGTGAACACTAAATGTCTTGATGACATTGAACATCTCATATTCAGACATGATGTTCATTGCATTTGCTCTAATCCACTGGAGCTATCAATGAGAATGTCCCTTTCACTGTAGCTCAAAGAAGGTTATTCAGGTCAGCTTCCAAAATGGGTTTAAGTGAGTTTTTGCACCCACATCTATACCAGTAAATTTCCAACCTATCAACCGTTCCAAAGCTGTGACCCAGAGGAACCAAGTTCAATATAAACAGAGTTCACACTTGTCTGTGTGTGGTCTACTCAGATGCAAACAGATTATTCAACCAGGGCAAACACAGGAGGTGCCGGCGTCAAACCCAAACGGTGACAGAGCCAATGACAATTCAGCCTGCCGTCCTGATTTTGAAATGTCACTGATGCTGAAGAAATGCTCTGTCTGGAAAAGCCCTGCAAAAGAGAAACCACGCCACTATGACTTTCACTCCTATGGCATGGCTATCGTGAGAAGAACCCAAGGAGGATCCTCAACTTGCTGTGCTATCCAACAAACCTTCAAATTCCTTAATTTTGGAGAAGCAGAAATCTATTCCAGAAGTCACAAACTCCTATGAACACAAAGACTTTGGAGGAAACACAGACAAAGGAAGAGAGCTGGGTGGGCACTGTGTGAAACTTGACAGCACACCATTCAGCTCCAGGGGTCATTTGCCATGGAAGGATCAGGGCCTCAGGAGGCCAGATCTTTCCATTTTTCAAAAGAAGCCAGAAATCTAGATTATTTATGGGAAGCTTTCTGACATTAAAATGTTGGCAACTATAAATTTTTTAATTACCATGCACGCAAAGAAGACACATTGATGGGCCAGATTTGGCTTATAAGTTGCCAAATTCCTAGGTTTCTCTGACAGATAAAAATTATAGACATGAAAAAAGTTGAATTCCAATAGTTTCAATGTAAACAGGGTACCGTGGAAGAATATCAGCCTCAGTGTCAGGAAACCTGTGTATTTCTCTTGGATCTGCCATGGTCTTTTGGGGAGAGGGGGGACTAATCACTTTGCTTCCTGAGTCTCCATTTCCTTCTTTATAAAATGGAGCTAGAATGTAAGACTGTTGTGAGGATCACATTAGAACGGGCTAAACTACATGAAAAGCACTCGGTGCAATGCCTAGTATGTTAGACCACGATACACTTTGCCTTCAATTCCCTCAACCGAAAATACAGGTAATAATGATTTTACCTCAAAGGAGATGTCATTTGAATTAAGTGGGATAGTACAAGCAGAGGGCTTAGCTTGGTGTCTGACAGAATAAGGGCTCAATAGTGTCTGTTGTTGTTATTATTATTTGTAACCATGAAACAAGCTTTTAAACCCTAAATTTTACCAACATGGACACAGTGATTCAGAGAGAAAGGCACTAGTCAATCTCTGCAAGTATGTAGCAAAGTCAGAATCAAGAAATAGGTTTCCTGACTCCTGACCAGCAAAATTTTCCATGAAGCTCTGGTTTCCACTAAACTCCTGGCTTGCAAAGTGTTCTTTCTCTATATTAATTTCATCAATATAGTCAATATAAAACAATAGGTTAGTGTTATTTTTGTTGTTGTTGTTAATGACTGATGAAGTTGATATGACGGTGTCTTAATTTATTGACATAGGGAGAAGGGGCAAGAAAAAAAAACAGACTTTATTACGTAAAATCCAAAGGAACAACTCAGTTTCTTAAAAAAGTAAAAAAAAAAAAAAAAAACCTACTGTATGAAGTGACCTACATTCTGATTAATTATATAAAATTAGAATTTTTTTCTTTTCCCAAGACCGTCCTGAAACCGACAGCCTTTATGATCACAAGCAGTAATATGTTTGATGTCTGCAGGAAAAGAATGTTATTCTATTTAGGTAGACAAACAAAATTATCCCAAGGCACTGTTTGGGTAAACAGGGCTTAAGAATATCAACACTGTCAAGGCGTAAAATACTCAGAAATTCAGCATTATCTTCTATGAAAGCAAACTGCATAAAATGTTTGGAATCCAAGGTAAGAGACAATATTGTAAGGAATCAACAAAACTGACAGTTCCTAAAATATGAAGTTCCCTTTAAATGTAGGCCTGAAAATAGGGCCCCATTTGTTAAAATTTGTTCATTGCCTATTTTCTCTCATTGATCCCACTCCCATTTCCTTCACCTATCCTTCACATCCTGTCTCCCTTTAGGATCTAAGGCTCTAAAATCTCCCCTTCTCTCTCAAGCTCCCACCCAGGCTCCATGAGCACCACGGTGAGATGAGTCTATTCAGAAGGTCTTTGGTAAGCATGCATAGCGTCTCCGTTTAACCACACTCTTGGAAGACCCATAGGGAGTCTCAGTCCTTCTCTCACAGAGTTCTTTCCTTCAGCTTCTTCTCTCATGCTTCCCTTGTTTCTCACTTGTTTAAAGACAAATGAATACTAACTGGGGGTCAGACAATGACCCGACCCATTCAGGGCCATTCATTCAAAACATGGCAATGCTGGGTAGCCATTTTTACCTCTGTCTAGGCAGGTCCTTAGCTTTGGAACTGCAGAAATAACAACAGTGATAAATTTTATACTCTTCAAGGCTTGCTTCCAATCATCTTTTCTATACACTTATGCCTGATTCTATCAGAGTTAGTCTCCCCTTAGTAATATGCTCTGGCTCGTCACAGTTTGCTTTTACTAACATTAAGTATGTACCCCTTTATCTCCTTGATTACATTTTAAATTTCTTGAGAGAAGAGACTGAGTGTTGTTGGCATTTGGAAACATCTGCCCTAGTGAACACCCAGTAGAATGTCCTGCACTTAGTAGGTGTCCTCGTAATAACTTGTGTAATTGAATTATGTCTCAAATTCATGTCTGGTCATCATTTTAAAACACTTCAGCCTTTTAAAATTCTTCTCAGTGCTCTCACAGGAGAAAGTGGAGATGAATTCATTACTATGCTTGGCAAAGTGAAAAGCCCAAATTGGATCTGCCTTGCCCTTCTAGTTTGTTACACAGCTGGAATGTGAAGCTGGTTAGAAATCACATCCATCTAGGTTGGCAGATCTATCAGGATCCTGTTGAAGATATTAACATATGAGCTGGTTAGAACGGGATTTATGCATTTCCATCATAGGTAATGGAGATGAAAAGGAACCTGTCAAATCATAGGGCCTATTTGTCTGCCCAAGGAGAGTGTTCAATTAAAACAATTATTTATATATATTCTGCAGAGCTTTAAAGACTTCATTCTTCATGTCCCCTTGGGAATCTGGCAAGGGACAAAGAGAATGTCCATTTTTGCAAGTGAAGCAGACAGTAACTCAATGAATAATCCCAGATTCCTTGGAGATTGAAGCTTTGTCCCCTGAGCTCAGACAACAGAAATGTGTAGGCCACAGATTTCAAGATAAAGATTCTTTGGCAGGTTTATATGTTCCTAATCAGAGTGTAAGAGCTAATTACAATGAAGTTTTACTGTCATTTTATAGGCATGGCTTTATAGAATGAGGCTATTTATTTCTTCCTAAACACTGCATACAATTCAGATATTCAGTTGCCAGTTGAGCGGTATAGTGGCTTAACAATGGTTTCATGGAATAAAACAGATATAAATAGTATCATCATTCCACTCAGGTAAAGTTTTTTTTTTCCCCCACAAAATAGACCTGTTTATTAAAACAATTACCTTTCTTTATATTTAGTCAAACAATACACAGAGCAATAGCAAAAGAAATTTAAACACCTAAGTACAATGAGGCGTTACATTTACAAACTTTACACCGTTATCAGTCACTACTCAATCTAAGCATGATCATAAATACAAACTTGATTAGGTCTCATGCTATCCTGAGTTCCTTGCCCCTCTCTCTCTCTGTCTGTGTGTGTGTGTGTGTGTGTGTGTGTGTGTGTGTGTGTGTTGGGTGGGTTCTTTGCTCAAAATCATCTAGCCTCCAGCATTATGTCTAGACTCCATGTGGCCTTCCCTCATATGTAAGTTTTCAATTTCTCTAGCATTGAAACTAACAGAAAAATGCATCTCTCCTGTCTGCTAGACTACTTAACACAGAATATTCCCTCTTTCCCTGTTTCCTGGTTCCTTGTCTCTTCATGGCCTTTGCAAAAAGGATAATACAGGCAGCCTAGAGACATGACAATGTTTGTAAACACTCTTACAGTTAATTTTTACTTTGTAAAATTTCTACTTTCTACAATGATATTAAAGAGTCACACTGTACATTACTCTGAGGTTTATTCCATAACCCTCCATACCTGCTGATTTGCTCCCTTGCACAAGGCTCACAGATACTACACTATTTTTAAAGGACTTGGAATTACCTAATTACCAACCTATTTCAGATCTTCTCCTTTAAAAACATGTAAATAAAATATTTTCTTTACACACATACACCGCACACAAATACATACAGCATTTAAGTGCCCACAGGAACTGCACTATATTAGACATCCTGACATTTATTTTTCCTAGGAGCTCATAATAAAATAGGCAACACTGACACAGACATGTCGTGGGCATTCAGCAAACACGACCTACATCATTAAACTGTGAAGAAACAGTGAAATGTCTGTCCCATATACTACAGCACAAGGGCTTTTGAGGTAAGGAACAAAGACAGGTATAAAACTGGGGAAAACAGTGCAATAGCTAGTGACAGCCACGTCCAGTAGGCTAAGGATGCTGGGAAACCATAAGTTCTTTCCTCATCAGTCCAAAGCAAATAGAACTATGACATCATTGCTTGAGAAATTAAGAAGGAAGATGGCTCAAACGAGGTAAGAGATTGTTAAAAGGAGAAATTCCAATAATACAAAGATCCAAATGAACATAACAGGAATAGATTTTTAAATGATAACACTAACCAAGTGGCTTCAGAGAAAGCTTGCTGACGAGCTTCTATTTTCAAAGGGTGAGTATGAAGACAGAAAAAATGTGCAATGTGAAAGATGCACACAAAAGGGTAAGGCTAAAGCAGAGAAAAAAGCAAAAATTTTTTAGAAAAATATAAAGAAACATAAGCACCTTTTTCTTCCATAAGTCTTTCTTTTAAACTCAAGGCAAAAAGGAAAATGGGTAGAGATAGTTGGGCTAACTGTAGTATAGTTAATGTTCACAGCAGAGAAGGAGCTTGACGACTCTTTTGCTGTTATTTTCTCTATCAGGATAGTTTTCAAACAAAAAGGGCTGAGGGTGGCGAAGAGAAAAATGTGTTTATTTACTAGCTGATTGATTATTAATTCTCTAGTGCCAGGAATTGGGCTCCCCTTTGGCAACTCTGGAGAATAAGACAAACATGGTCTCTGCCTTGTACTATGGTGACATTAAAATTGAAGGGAAACCTGACCACTCCCTTAATACAATCACACACAGATCCTGCAAGGTTAGCAATGAAGTTATCTCTCACTCCTCTGCCAACCTTGGAGTGCTGAAGATTCATTTTATTAAGAGAGCTGTCAGACTTCTTTACAATGTCTAATAGATGAGAAAATAGTAATGGAGCACTTGACTGAGCCTGAGACTCCAGAACTCAATAAATCAGATCTAAAAATACTGAAAGATTTTATGGGTTACCTGTATAAGACTTAGTGAAGTACACTCTTTTAAAAAATTTTTATAAGAATGTCAAAAACTACGAAAGTATTTAATGCTTTTTTTTTTTTAACAAGTCTAACAATACAGAGAGATTACAGAAGAAAAAGTTAAGAGATCGTAGTAATACTGTAATTTGGGTTCTGGTACACATCTTACGAGTGTGCCCCTACAATTGTGTGCATCTTTTCCCAACCCTGCACAGTCGTACCTCGAACTTGGCCAAGGTGGGAGTATTTACAGCATGGAAAGTGGCAGGTGCTACAAAGGAGAGATTTTCTTTCTTCCTTTCCTTTCCTTCCTTCCCTCCCTTCCTCTTCTCCTTTCATCCTCTCTCTTTCTTGAGAACCAGTGGTTAAACATTTACCTGTCCACTGATGTCTTAATGTGATATGCTGTGGTTGCTATAGAACTATGTTACCCAATGGGTTTCTTGGGTGTGTGTACTTTTCATTTTCATAAATGTGACCACATTATGTTTCCTTAATGTATAAATTTATACTGTGACCATAAGCATATGAAAGTATACATATAACAAAGTCCCATCAGTTATATGGTAAATGTTAGACGTGCTTTTCATTGCAGCCAGTCCTAAAGGTGGAAAATTTTTGTTCCAATGTAGTTTTAATTTAGGCTATCTAGATTGCAAATGAGGTGAGGGATATTTTTATAAGTTATTGCCAATTTGCATTCCTTCTTCTATAAATGGCCTGTTTATACACTTTGCCCATTCTTTTATTTAGTTATTTACTTTTTATGTCATTTTGTCTGGTCACACTACTTACATAAACTTCTGTCATGTGTTTCTAGTTTCTTTTTGATATTTAGGTTCTGTATTTGGTATCTTTTGTCAAACACGTTTTGTTGACAAATGTGTCTTTCTTTGGTAACTCTTGGTTTTCTGGTTTTACTCAAGCAGTTCTACCCTGACCAAGTGCTACAGTCTGAATGCTTGTGTCCTCTCACCAAACAGCATGGAGGTTCTTCAAAAGTTAAAAATAGAACTACCCTGTGACCCAGCAATTGCACTACTAGGTATTTATCTGAAGGATATAAACATAGTGATTCGAAGGGGCACATACACCCCAATGTTTATAGCAGCAATGTCCACAATAGCCGAACTATGGGAAGAGCCACCTAGTCTGTGGTATTTTGCTAGAGCAGCCTGAACAGACTGAGATGCCAAGGCATCAAGGGAAGTCACATGGATAAGCCATTCACAGCATGGGCTCCACACTCAAATCGCTTCTGCCTGAATCCCAGCTCTGCTATCCTGAGTGCCAGTCAGTTCTCTCAAAGTCTCTGTTTCCCCATTTATAAATTGGGCAAAAAAAAAATAGCACCTTTGTAGAGCTATTTTTTTTTTTTTGTAGAGCTATTTTGATGAATAAATATTTAACTATATATTGTGAAATTCATTGTTCATTCCTGTTCTCCCCAGTCTCGAAATGCCAATCTGGTTCAATTTTCATTTGGTTATATTAGTTCATCAAGCACTTTCACAGATATAGTCCAAGAACAGATTACAGTCTGAGGCTGTGCAGGTCGGACTATTTTTGTCTTTTCTCTGATTGGTGAATGAAATCTCTGTGGAGATTCCTGACACCACTCCTCTCTCTCAATAGCCTCTCGACATCCCGCTGACTTCTGGCTTCAATGGTTGCAGGATAGTGCTGGTCTGATTCTTTCCCTACTAAGAAATTTTTTCCCTCTGGAAGCTTAGAAAAATTTCTCTGTCTCCTTGTCCTTCCAGAATTTCTAGGAGATATAGAACATACATATATACCCGTGTATTCTCCTGCATACACACAATCATACACCTTTATGTATTTATAACTCCAGTGTACACACACCCACATGTATTCATGGGTGTATTTACATGCACGTGCGTATTTATATATGTGTACAAATATGTATAGATATACGTATGTGTATGTACATGCACATATGTATACACACACACACACACAAATATATAAACACACACATACTTTATTTTTTCATGAAACTAGCCTGGACCTGGATTATATTTTTCAAACAGAAATTTCAAGTCTTTATCTTAAGAAACTTTTCATCTCCTTCTTCTTTTTAAATTATTATCCTC
Source organism: Phoca vitulina (assembly GCF_004348235.1). Classification (NCBI taxonomy): domain Eukaryota; kingdom Metazoa; phylum Chordata; class Mammalia; order Carnivora; family Phocidae; genus Phoca; species Phoca vitulina. Next base: position 38,134,205 of record NW_022589713.1, on the reverse strand, counting down.
TTCCATCTGTTCATTTTTTTCCCCTCCTGGAAATTTTTTTTTTTTTTTTTTTTTTTGCAAGTTAAGTGTCTTGGAACTGCCTTCTATGTCTCTTGTATTTTTTTACTCAGTATCTTCACCTCTTTGTATTTTTGCTCTGTGTTATGATTGTTCTTCTAGGAATCTAATTCATCTTCAGAAGAGATTATTCTCCTTTCAAATTATATGCTGAATTCTTAATTTTTCAAAGCATTTTTTTTCTTAATTCTTGAATTTGGGGATTCTGATTGTATCTCTTAAAAAATCTTCTGACCTTTTTGGTAAAGTTTGCATCTGTCAATTCTATTATTTCTATGTCAATAACAAAACCTTTCAACTGGTTTATTTGGTTGTTCACAGATACTTCATTCAGTTCTCTCTCTTTTCAGACACATAGTGGGACTGTACTTCCTGCCACAAGAAGTTAAGTGTGACTTGCTTTTGCCATTAAACTATGAGAAAAGTATGGTGTGTAACTTCAGAGCAGAAGCTGTAAGAGCCAGTGCATGCTTCCTAACATTCCTTTCTCTCTATCCCAGCAACAAGCATTGTCCTAATTAGTGGCTTTTCTATCGTCCTGAGCCTTGTAGTAAGAACAATGATGCCATAGAGAAGAGCCCTCCCACCAATCCTCAGGGAAAATGTAGCATGGGTGAGAATTAATCTCATTTTAAGCCACTTAGTTCTGGGGGTTATTTGTTATTGCAGCAAAGTCTAGTACACCCTGCCTGATACAGTCTGCTTAGTCTTCCTCTCTGAGATAAAATTTTGCTTTTCTAGTCACTGCTGAGTACTCCTTCAGTAACGTGTAGAGATTAAGCAATTGGAGTTTCCCATTGGAAACCATGAGTGAACAGAAAGGGATATCTTTTATACTAATAGATCAGGTATGAATGAGCTAGTTCTCCTCAGATATGAGAATGAGTCCTTTCTTCTCAAGTTTCTTATAGTACAAGGGGCATTCTTCTTTTGCATGTCAACCCTGTGAGGCAGTCAGCTTACCCATGTAGTAAAACAGTATGTTGAAATGGAGTCAGCAGGATTGGGGACCCTACAAAGAGCAAAAGCAGCAAGGAGGGAGATGTGGGCTCCTCGCAAAATCTTGGAAGTCATCAACTTGACAATCTCAATATTTAATGTGAAGCAAACCACGTTCTCTCTTGCTTATCCCTTGACCCTTGTCCAATGACTGTGAGAAGGAAGCTCTGCACCTGCTCTCTCAGAAATCTCTGGGGAATGTGGAATCACAGATCCAGCCTCAACGGTCCTCTAGCCTTCTTTCTTTGGTTGCTGTGATGGTCTGAAAAGAATTAAGAGGGATAGGTGGACAAAATAAGTGACTGGGCAACCATCTTCACAGATCCCCACCTGCAAATTTAAAAAGAACAGGAGAGATTTCAGGTGTCCTGAGAGAAATGAACATCCTGATTTTTTTAAAGCAATGAGGATGTGCAATGAAGAAAGAAAAACTCCAGAAACTGGTGAGCTTGATATCAAGTCTTAATTAAATTCTAATGTGTATATTAAATAAATTGTGGCTGCTTCAAAAGAATAAGCGATTACCAAGAATTAATATTTGTTTGCCTAGATAGGACTGCCAAACCTGGTTGATTCAGGGAAGTACCATGGACATAAAATAACAAGCTTAGCAGAAGATTTTATTGTTTCAAGATCTCCTTTTAAAGAAGATGAAGAAATGACTAGGAATGAAATGGATTAATCGTTGGTTGAAAGAAAAAATTCCTAAGGAGTGTTGATTAATGACTTCAAGTCATTGTGGAAGAAAATCTGTATAAGTTGCAGAAAGTTTTTATCCTTTTCAATGACATATATCAATGTCAGACCCAATAGCAGAAATCTGGCTTAACAGAAGCTCATATAAATAAGAACCAGGGACTTTCGTTAGCCACAAGGTCAAAATAATGCACAAATAATGCACTTGCCAAAACAGCATAGGAAATCTTAGGCTCTATTATAAAGATGTGCAGAGTTTAGGAGGTGGGCAAGGTGAGAAAGGGTCAGCATAACTGACTTGGTATTGGCAAGCCCATACCATGCCTTTATGCTAATAAGACAATGGAGGTCCTTTATGGAGACACAGCCCTGAGCCAGGACATGTGGTTCGGTGGGTGGAGTGAAGGCTAGAACTTAGCCACCCGATACCACCTTTGCCAGGCACCACTGCACAGCACACAAATCTGCATAACTGTATGGCAATCTTGGTAATAAACTACCATACTCAGCATTGCGCAGACCTCACCTGACAGATTTTGCTCTGAACTGGGTGTTCCTTTTTAAGAGAGACTTTCAAAGTGGGATACTTTATAAAAGATGAACTGAGTAGCAATTAGTTTGGAAAGTAACTCATATGAGAAAGGATTTAAAAACCCGGTAAAGCTAAGACTTGATAAGAGAAAACTCAGGAGACCATGATAGCAGACTTCAACTATATGAAAGGAAAGGGATTAGATTTATTCTGGGTAGATCCAGAAGGTCAAATGAGGACCAGCAAGTAGACTCACAATGCCATGTAGAGAGTGAGTGTTTAAGAAATATGACAAATCAAGTCATAATTATAATAAGATGTATGTTTCACTTAAGTTAAAGGGGTATTTTTCCATAAATATGGCAATTCAAAAATAAAATGGTTTCTTTTGAAAATAAGTTCCTTATAAGTGGAGAGTTCACCAGTCAAGAATTTTATAGCAGAGCCTTCATTAAGCAAAGATTGAACTAGCAAAACTCTTCCTAAAATTTACACAATGCCACAGCACAGTGTTTGACTATGCATATGTAAGGAGCTGTAAGAGATACAAATATAAATAACACACATTTGTGCCTTTAAGGAGCTCACAGTCTAGTAATGAAGACAGATATGTACACAGCCATGACACTAAGCTATAAACAATTATTTCCTGAATGCAACCAGTATACAAAACAAACCTGTACAACAGAAACCATGTATCTTATTTTTATTCTCAGCTGCAAGAACTGGAGCCTGAACCACCCAATATTTTACCATGTATGTTTATTCTCTTGTCTTTACATATGTAACCCCAGTAGGAATACTAGTAACATATTTATTCACAACATCCACTTAAGTCTACTTTATTCTTAGGTATCAGAAAAGAGACCTGAACACAGTGCCATCTGCTCAACTCTCATTCATGTTTTAATCTTCTTAAATAAGAATTACCATTCGTGGTTCCTAAGGAGCCTATACATCTGGTTTACCCAGGAGGGTCCTGGCCTATGCCTATTGTCCCAGCATAATTACTAATACCACACCCATCACTCTCAAAAGTGTCCAGTTTGGACTTTAAATTATACAGTCACTCTGATGCTATCCTACCTTCTAAATGCCCTGTGATCTGCTTTGTGGAACATAAAGAAGCCTAAAAACCACTAAATGAGTAGTTTTACATTGAACAAGACACTTTTTAGGTGACCATTAACACTACTTAAATACGAAGCAGATTAAAATAGTTACCTAAACAAAATGCAAAGACTATGGAAGTATGGTAGGAGAAGAGAAGAACTCCAACCAATTACAACAGAAAGGCTCTTTGAGAAATAGGGAATTCCCTTAAAACCAAGAAATAGGTTAAAATGTCAGTAAGTGAAGGGGGCATTTCAGCTAGAACATGGAAATACTTTTATGCTCATGTTTTTTCATTCATTCATTTATTCACCCAATAAGTAAGAATATAAGTAAAATTGGTTCAAGGAATAGTATATTATGTAGGTAACAAAACTGGGAAATAGAAATATTGGGTTAGTCAGATATTCCTATATCAACATTCCTTTTTTGTTGTTAGCAACAAAAATTGAAATGGAAGGAAAATAAGAGAAAATGGGTTTTCTAAGGTATTTTACATATTATTGTTAGCAAATGTGATTCAATATAACCATCTAAAATAGTAATGGTTTATCCCTCAGTGATTTTCTTCATTCAAGTCATTTTTTTTCTTTCTCCTGCCTGGGGATTTATGATTTAACAGGCTGTAATAAGCAAGATAAAGCCATTCATCATGCAGGCTTAATGTGGGAAAGTAAATTTAACTTGGTGAGCTTGATATATAAATATTGGCCTTTTTGGGAACACACAGAGCATATTTACTTGAGTGTAAAATCCAGGCTATATACTATGTCCAACAAATTTCTCAGGCTCAGGGAAGGACCTTTCAGTTATGAAGCCTGTAGAGATTACTACTCAGGTGGGAGAAAGAAGTTATGTATTTCTCTTGCCCCTACTCCTTTGACAGGATTTTCATAACAGTACATTTTATCTCAGTATTTATATTCATATTTATATTTAAAAGACTATGGAAATTAACATCTAGCTACCTGGAAATTTGAGAGTGGATTTACTCTGGGTAGATTTATTCACAAAGATGGTTGGCATGTCTCTGACAAAGACAAGGCAAATGAAAATGGCATTTTATAAGTTTTAATGCCCTGTCTAGACATTGTTGATAAGTCACCAACTGTTGTATATCCCAGAAAAGCTTTGAGTAACAAATGTGGAGAATACCATCAGAAGGAGCTGACTGAGGCTGTATATCAACCACTCAATACAGAGAAATATTGCCAGGCTGATCAATCAAATTACTTCACTTTTATTCATTTTTAGCCAATGATTCTAGAATTCTTCATATAAAGCTAATTTAAATTTAAATTGAGAAATTTGAAAATGTAGCTACACATCTCCATTTAAAGCCTTAGTATCAAGAGCCATGCTTGAAGTTTCACAGTGGATATGTTCCATTCATATAATTAAAAATATTTTGAGACATTGGTCATCTTATTTCAAAATCCTTAAAAAGGGGGCGTGGGGGGTCTGTGGGTGTAAATAGCACCTCTCATCACAGGTGGTGGTTTAAGTCAAGCCGTCATCAATATCAAAAGGTTTTGCCAAAGCCAAAACAGAAGCCATCTCCATGACAGTCTCAGCTAGCATACCTTCAGTTAAATACAAATAATGTTCACAAGCAGAGTTATCAAGGAATGCTGTTTCCTGAATATCCAGTCAGTAGAGATCATTCATTTCAGTTCAACATAATCTGAGTGCCTACAACATGATAACCTCTAGGTTCTGGAGACTGAAAGTTAAGTAAACAAGTATATAATCTTCTGGTTTAAGGTATCAGCCTAATATAAAGGCAAAGAGATGGACTCAGATCATTAATTTTCAATTTGTCCAACTGCTTCACCTATATAAAAATATATATACTGGATGAGGAAGGGGTATACAAAATTATGGTAGTGAATCTGACCTTCTAGGGCTCAGAACTGAGACTCTGGATTGTAGGCAGATTGGCACATAGAGAAACAGTAAGACACGACCATACTCCAGGGGTACCAATGACACATTTTTTAGTTCAGTTGATGATACAGTCAAGGTGGTCTCCAAGCTGGTCAGGGAAGGCTACAGAGAAAAAGGGTGGACTTTAGAGTATACTGGATCTAGGAAGACAGAAGGCATTCTAGGAAGTTAGGGTCAGTGGAAAACTCAGAGCAAAGAAATCTATGCAATTTCTAGAGATTGAAGTGGGGCAAAAAGAGCAATGAGACAGATGCTATAGCTCAATTAATAGGACAAAAGACTTGAATGATGAAGGCAGAAACATTTATGGTGGCCTTAGAGTCAACTAAACAGCTAGAGAATTGGAAAATGACCCAAGGATCAGTGTTTTTGCAGTCTTTCAATGGAAATTTCCCATTCACAAAGTCAGGCCATTCACAGTTATGATGGTTGACCTCATTCTCTTTAAGTGATGATGCTAAGCAGAGGACAGTTACTCTGTGAAATGCAACCAAACACAAAATACTATACATACATACCAAACCATACATCCAAGGGGTAAGGCTCCAGTTACCTAAGATATCGGATCATAAATTCTCCATTCTGTGTTGAAAAATAAAATCCTCACTTGTCTTGAAAAGAGAATTTTAGCATGCAATTAACTCACTATACACTGACTTGTCGCCCCAAGTAGATCAGTTCTTTGCATCAGTTTTCAAGTACATTAGAGCTTTCAAGTAGCAAAACATATTTTGTGTTACCCAGGACACCACCAGTCATGTGTATCAAGCCCTAAAATGTCAGAAATGATTCTGACATTCTCTTAAACTGTTACAAGTCTGGGAAGTCACAGAAGTGTAACTTTATTGACAACAGTAAAGTACTTAGGGAAAAGAGAATAAAGAGGTAAGCATGTAAATTACAACTATACCTGTTTTCTTCCTTTAGGGCTTGAAGGTATCACCCAGGTGATAATTATGACAGCATACACACTAAGCTTTTGATATAAGCCTGACAAATAACTCCAGGATAAGATTTGGGGGTCTCAGAATGCTTAGCTGAATGGGATAGGAAAAAGATATGATTAGAGAAAACGCTTTGGCTTCAAAATATATTGATCTTGTAACTGTTCCTATACAGATCATGACATCCAATATAATGTGTTCCACTTACATTTAGAAGAGAAATTTTCCATTCTGATTTCGTAGTTAGAATCTCCTAATTGCATTTAAAAGCCTGAGAAAGTGTCCTCCAGCCCCAACTGTTCACTCTTTGAAAATACCCTTCTATAAATAAGGCTAATAGCTTCATTTTCTTTACAATAATGGGATTAACTATTTATAGACATAACGACAGGTCAAAAACCAATCTCCATTATCTGCCAGATGAAAACAATTCAATAACTGCTTTTGGCATTTTTTTTAATGCAGTGGCTGTAACACGATGATATTTGAGATAATTACTGACCTTTGTCAGAATAAATACTATCAACACAAAGCTACCCTGAAACTAACTGAAGAAAAAGATGCAGCTATTGCAAATTCAAGGTGCTGGAGGGCTAGGGGAGTAAAAGCAGACTTTCTAGCAGGTCTTCCTGCAGGTGGCAGCCGCTTATCAGACACACTTGATAAAGTCAATATACATTCCAGTTGCTTTTTTGTTCATTCTCTACTATTTGTCAGTTCTTTGAAGAGGTGTCTGCGTGCCCACCAGGTTAGCAAGAGTCAGCTGTTTTGCTGAAGTGCCATAAGTGAAAAATAAACTGTTTCCTCCAGTTAAGAAGTTTTAAAAAATCAGTTTTCTATTAAAGTAACACTGGCAAAGATAAAATAATAGGAACTATATTATTCTGGTTATTCTAAAGCTACCTGTCTGAACATTTTTCTAAAGAGGCACTCTTCATTATTAATGAGTTGGGGTGAATCTTAACGCTGTTCTCTTCACTGTACCTAGCTGACCAATCCACCATCTAGAAATCTGTGATCCTTACTATGGGGTCAGCATTGTGAACTACAGAAAAGGGTTTCCGGTCAATATCTTGTTTTTGCCTGCCCTATAGACTCCTCTCTCTCTGCGTCTTTTCTATTCAGGGCTAGTCATTTACTCATCCTACAACTGGCTCACAGGAATTAACTGGCTCTTCTATCAATTTGCCCTTTTATTCTCTCCTTCTTTTATATCTTACATCCTTCTCCACACCAGGAGGAAACCCTAAAAAACTATTTTTCATTACTGATTTTCAATCATTTGAATAAAAATCTACATTTAAATTTTCAAAAGAAAATTTTGTCTCTGCATTTTCTCCTTCTTGGCCACCCTATCCCTCCCCCATAATTTGTCACTCTGAGGATACATTCTACCAATAAGCCGGTAAAACATCGGTACATCTTTATGGGTGCCAATCTATTAAACCATCTTTACATTCCTGGAGATGAGCAAATAATCCCATCAAATAAAGTCCAGTGCCAATACTAAGCTTATAACCTATCCAAATTAAATTCCTTTATGTAACATGCAACTTACTGGGGACATCCCTTATATAGCAATTCCTTCCATTCCCTATTTTATCCTGGACAACATTACAGGAATGAGTCCAATGAGTCAACATGAATTCAGGGACCCTTCTTCCAAACAATGAATGCATGAGATTAATGAGATTTTGGAAACACAAGTGTTAATTGCAAATCATCAAATCACACTGCATACAGATTACTAAGCAAGAACAATACTTCTTCACTTAATTACAAGCATAAAATAGAAGTGTTGTTTTGCTTTTCACCATCAATCCTTCCCTGTTAGAGAGATGATAAAAGTCAAAAAATCCTAATTTGTTAGGTCAGGAGATCATCCCTAGATCACTGGTTTTCAGCCACTTTTGAACCAAACCTACTCCCTGAGAATCAGGCCCCTCCCTGCACTCCTAAAATCTACAAAAGACAATCTGAAAACCACTAATATAGTCTCCTCACTTTGCTTACGGGAAAGGGACTGATTATATGCCTTGCCCAATGACAACCACATGGTTAATTTAGAGGCAGAGCATGTGTGTTCCCGCCTCCCACTCGCTATCCCTCCCCTTTCCCCCCTTTCCCTGCCCCTCACTTTCCCTTTCCTTTTACCCCTCCTCTCTCTCCCTCTGCTTTGGTGATGGGTCATTTGCTTAGGGCCATGTTTCAGGTCCTCCTGCTGTATTGGCTTCATGCCCTCAGTCCCTTCAGTCTCCACCCTTTACTTCCCAGATAAAGAGCCCATCACTCAAGGTCATATGCTAATTTGTATAGGGCTCCCAGCAACCTTTCTGCTCTTATTTCACTTATTGGACTGTAAGAGCAATTATTTTTCACCTTCATGGTTTCTAATGAGAAAGGACTGCTTTCCTGGGACAGTATCTCTGGAATGACTATCACTCCAGAACAACAAGAAAACTTGTTTTGACAGTGTTTTTTGTTTCTATTCCTCTCCTCCTCCACCTCTTTTAAATATTTGTCTGGAAGCTATTAAAAAAAAAAAAAAAAAAAAAAAACACAAAGCGACAATACTTCAATTGATGCCATTTACATTTCTAAGTACTCCTAATCTCAATATGGCTGGATGTTTTTAGAAACAAGGGTTGTCCCATCTGCCTGACTAAGCAGCCATCTCCTGGGCTCACTCATTATTAATTCAGAAATTGCCCAAGATTTCCTGCCTAAGATTTGATGAGATTGACCTGTGGGTACAAATGCTGATCCCATAACATCAGCCAGGTATGAGGCTTCATTACTACACTGTGTGATGAAATCTTTTTACTTCCCTATTAGAATGATCATAATCACAACAGTAATCAGAGATCTTCTACTCCCATGGTTTATTTAACCGCATGTCAATCAGAGTTCCTATTAGGCTAGATGCTCTTCCTCCTCTTTTTAGACCAGATGAGTTCATTGTTGACATTACAGCACCTCCTGCTTTGGGCAATGAACGCGATACTACATAAGGACTAGACCAATTAGTAGGTGGCAGCTTTGCCGACAATCTTGTACTTAAGAAATTGGAAGTGGTGAGGACCACACGACGGTTTCAAAAACAGTAATGCACGTGAAGAAATAATACACTTCAGAATCAGTAGCTTTCAGAACAAAATGAAAACACAAACTCAATCTACTGTCAACTTCAACAAACACTTTAAAATATAATAACTGCCAGTAAGGTCAGTGACAGCTACTACAAAAATTAAAAGCCCTAAGAAGAGAATTGTCAATATAGAGAACTGTCCAAAGATCTGTTTACTGTTAATTTTTTGATGCGCCTATTCAAATGCTTCAGTATAAAAACAGCATCATACTTTATGGGTATTTTGTCTTTTTACCCTAATTAATAAAGTAATTGTGGCAAGGATCTACACACTGGGTACAGAGAGATATGATAATATATTAGTCCTAGATATACACAAACCTATAAATCCTCAGTCACCATTAACAAGAATTCACTAAGAGTACATTCTTGCAATTTTCTCTGAATCTTCTGACAACTACTTACTGAGCACCTACCACGTACCTATCACTGAAAGTCCTGAGGACAGAACAGAGAACAGAGCAGCAAAACTCTCTGCCACCATAAATTTAAAAATAAGAATTGTTTTTTTAAAGCTAGCGCACTTACTGCTCTAAAGTCATAGTTACAAATAACTACCAGAACTGGCTTTACATCCATTTAAGCAGTAAGTGACTACCCACCTCAGTGAATGTTCTTCTGAAAGCCAACCGAACAGTAAAAAGCCCTTGGCCTATCTTCCTATTTTTCTCTATCTCCCGGCCCCACTCTCAAAAATAAGGTTCAGAAGGGCAAAGACCGGCTCTGCCTTCTTCACCCCATCTCGGCAGCATCTACTTGGGTTTTTGGCACACAGTTGATGCTTAGTAAATAGTGTTAACTGATTGAGAGTGAGGAAAGCAATCTGATTAAACTAAATCGTACGAATATGTGAATTAATGTTAGCCCTTTAAGTTCCACACCTATTACACTTTAAAAGGACCAAACTTGTTATACTTAAATAAAATTGACCTCTTAGGGAAAGAGGGACCCATGATTTGGTGAGCCAGAGAGGTCACATTCGTATTCCCAAGATCAGCTATACACCTGGTTTCAGTCTTTTCTGAATCCACAGAATTCTAAAAAGCCTCAAATTTTTTCACAGTTGCTTCCCTCCCCGGCTCCAGCAGCAGATAAGACACATGTGCATTTTTAGATGATCAATTTGTGGGAAGTGATTGCCTAATTTAGCCTTGTCCATTTATGTGTAACAACAACACTGTGAAACTACTCTCTCATCCATCCATCAAACTTCTATTATCTGAAGTGTAATTGTTATTTCACTAAGGGATCACAAAGACAGTACCTGTTTTATATGTTGCTGCTTCAACAGTTTGTGAGCTATGCATCCAAATTTAGCTTTTTGTTTCAGAGGGAAAGGGAAGAGATGGGGAAGCAACCATATTTACTGAAATGTCTCTCAGTCAGACACTTTGCTGCATATTCGACTTACATTATAAAATTCATAATCAAACCTATTTATTTGGTAATTCACTCAATCATGGTGAAATACCAGGTACTGTGCTCAGCACTGGAGATAAAACAACAAACAAGATGACGTAGGGGAAAATGTACACAGTAGAATGATACCTGCAAAGGCAGTAACATTAACCCCATTTTTCAGATAAGAAAACAAGGCTCAAAGAGCTTAAAAAAATGTGTCCAAGTCATACAAGTTTCAGGGCATTGTAAGTTTCAGAGCCAGAATCACACCACCCGGGCCTTTCTGACTTGACTGTAAAACTCAACCTTTTTGCTACCAAGCAACTTCCCCTTCATTTAGCCATTTCTATCCAAACTGTGGTCCTCAGACAGCAGCACCAGCGGCCCCTAGAAGCTCGTGAAAAACACAGAATCTCCAGCCTCTACCCCCGTCAGACTTACTGAATCATAATCTGCATATTTAACAATCCTTAAGGGATTGTGTGTATGTTAAAATCCGCACGGGTCTAGGTCAAGAAGCTCTTTAATGAGGTAAAAGGAGGAAGAAAAAGAATTAAAACATTGTATTACAACTATACCAAAAGGGCTGTAATTCCACCAGTATGGTGGGCATCCTGAGATAAAAGATGTAGGCTGAGCCTGCAAATTTATAACCCAACTGTAAATAGTTCATGCACTTAACACTCAAAGAGAAGCACAAGAGACACCAGGTTGCACTGAGACCCTCAAAACATATACCAGCTCCTAGAAAGCATTGATTTTAATCTACTGGTTTGCTAAGTGTCTTCAGGATATGCCAGACTTATACCACTCCTATCCTTGTTCAGTAAATCCTCTTAATTAGAGTAACCTCATATTCCCCCTAAGAAGCCAAGCTAACCTCTTTCCAAGACACAAGTTAACTCCTACTGCTCATCAAATTTTTGAAAGCCTGTTACAACTGAAGAAAAGTCACTTGTAGGAAGCAAGGGCTTTTAAAAGATGTCAGCCATTTCCAAAACCTCTGTAGGAATGTTTTTCTACCTCTTGACCAATATCCTCTCTCCACCTCACTCCTCAGGACCTGAACCACTGGACACTGGTTCAGGCTCTGCTTCCTCTGTTACTCCTAAATTCTCAGTTTTAATTGTGACAGTTGCCTCCAGATCTCCAAGTGACTGAGATCTGTACCTGTATGTGATCTTTCCCCATCGTTCTGTAATGTTCTAGTACCTTTCTGTATTCACTTATAACTTCATTATCTAAGAACGGCTAAACAACCAACCAACAGGAAAACCCTTTTGAATATTCTCTGAACTTTGGTCCTGTGGCATAGCTTTCTCTAATTCAATGTCAGAAGTCATCAATAAATTCTAAATCAGCAAATCTAATAACCACTGTGGGCAGGATACAGTATTTTAAAGTATTATTCTTCCCATGGAATTCCTTCCTCAGATTCCCCAGGGCCCTCTTCCAGAATGTGAGTGAGTCACTCTGGGGGAAACAAAGATCACAAAAATACTTCACCGTAAATTCAAAAGCCACCCTTCAAAATGTGCAAACCGTTTGCACAAACGAGCAGGAAAAAAGGCAAGAGAGGAGCTGTGTAAGCAGGAAGGTGTGAGACCTGAAACCAACATCCCCTCTAAAGCAAGTACCATCTATGGCCAGAAGCTGAGACTGTGAGGGCATGCCATCATTCACTGATGCCACTGAGGAAAACCAACTCACAGTGGGCAACACAGTGCCTGCTAATGTCCACTCAAGGATGACACTTGTCTGTATCCTATAACTTTGCTTCTCACCCATGTGCCCCTCTCCACATAGACAATCCCTTGGTTAACAATAAGGACACTCATCAACCCCTGGAGGTAAGGAGTTCTTGAACACCAGGAGGAGGAGGTGGGAGCAGGAGGAGAAAATCCCCACACCTGACCAGGTAGGACTACCTAGAACCAGTTTAAGATCCCTTCTTCAACCAGGACAATGTTGGAATTTGTAACCAGTGTTATTTTCTCAGACTGGCTACTCCTGAATATAACTTTATTGGCCCTTAACCGTCCATTAAACATTCCCTCTCCCTCGTCGATCTTTACGAGCCCCGTGATCACTCCTCTTCCACTGACGGTGCCTTCTAAAGCACTGGCTGCTTCTGCTTCCTCTCACACCCCACACAATTCTCAAGGCCTGCCTCCTGCTGGGCCCCTTCTCCTCACACCCTCCATTCACCAACAGGGCGCTGTTTCTCCAAATCCTACAGTTCTTGGTCTTCCATTCCAAAGTCTCTCCTCCGTTTTTTGTGTGTTTCTACAGTGGTATTTGATGGATTTAAAGATGAAATTTGAACAATTCAGGCTGCAGATCAAAAGGACCAAGTGAGTAGATGGGTAAACAAACATGAATCCTACACTGAAAAAGCTTACAGTTTGGGAACAGACCTCAATTGTACCAGCCACATGTAAAATTCAAACAGGCTGAGTCTTCAATGGTCAGACAGACTGGAAAATTGGAGTAATTAACTGGGTAACATAGTAAAAGAAATAAATTCCAACAACTGAAGTGGGGGAAAGCTTTTTTTTTTTTTTAACTGAAGGCACTGAGGTTGCCAGTCTACATTGATCAAATTGACAAGAAAATTGCTCAATTCTCTATTTCCCATTTCCTGGTAAACACAGTGAAAGACATCCAGATGACTGAACAATTTCACAAAGTGACTAAAGTATATACATTATCCTCAGGCCTTAATACAATTTACATTTGTGCAAATGCCTTGCACATAGTGTCACGGAGAGATGACTCTGTGTTTGCATAATGACCTCTGCCAAAGGTGGCCCTGTAGACAGCCTTTCAAGAGTGAAAAGAGAAACACTACACCTCTCTCGCAGCAGCTGAAAGCTTGCTTAGGCTCTCCTTGGGGATTTTCTGGGTGCAGGAGACAGAGCCATTTCTTTAAAAAGCAGCCTTGTGTCACCTTAAGGCAATATTCCTAAATTTTCTCATATCAAAACAGATATTTGGTGACCATCTAGACCAGAGATTAGAAAATTTGTTCTGTAAAGATGAAGACATAAATACTTTAGGATTTGTAGGCCATACAGCCACGTTCCACCACGGTAGTATGAAAGTAGCCATAGACAATACATAATTGAATGGGCATGCTATAGATATGAATTTGTCCCACCTAAATACAAGTATAATTTGCATCTTAAGACATGTGTACTAGAACAGAAACATTTTTCCTTGCTCCAAAGCATTAAACTCAAACCTCCTCAAAGTTTTCATTAGTTACTACCACTAATTATTCTAATGGCATTTGGATGTAGCAAAATCTAACATATATTTTTTTTTGAGATTATTCTGTTCAAAGTGTGTCGCTAGGTAAAAGCTTCTTGAATTTTTAAGCCATGCTACATTTACTAATATTCAAATACAGATAGTATTTTCAAAGAGGAAAGTTATCGTTTTGTCATTTCCTTTTCTTGGAGCCATTGGGTGGAAACCACTGGTTCACCATGATCTGTCTTTCCCCCTCCTTGAGCATACAAGAGACTCTACTTCCTTGCCTCCTGTAGCCAGTTACCCAAAAGAAGAAAGCCTACCTGGGGAGTCTCCTGGATCCCCACACCAGGCCAGCTTCATAGGCATTAGATCTATACAATCACAAAGGAACCTATGCTCTGTGTTTGGTTTAATGTTCTGTCATCACTATTTTGAAATTCTGATTAATTTTTGGAAAAGGGGTCCAATATTTTCAGTTTGCCCCAGGTTTCACAAATTTATACCTAGTCCCGCCCACAGAACTGACATTGCATGAGCTGCATATGAAGCCCCTGAGATTTTGAAGCTGTTTGTTTCTGCATAGCAAACCTACCCTATCCTAACACAACCATGACACCCTTCAAGCCCTAGTAAGTGAAACTCTACCCCACTGTTTCCCTAAATGTCCCTCCTCCCCTCTGAGACAGGTGCCTTCATTAGGCTGTCCTTCAGTACTATTATCCACTCCAGCATAACACTGACACAGTGTGTTGTGGTTATCTCCTAATCTGTGTGTCTTCCCATGGTGGGCACTCTGGATTTCCTCCATACACATTCCAACACTTCTAGAGTAACTTCCTACGTAGCAGAAACCAGAAAGCTAAAAACTACATTTCCCAGGCTTCTTTGCTGGCGAGATAACTGATGTGGCCCAGGTGTTGCCAATTAGATATACCCTTGAAAGATTTGGAATGAAAAGAAGGCAATGAGAGATCCCTGAACAGTCTTGTAGTTACAGAAAAAGTGAATATCTCAAAGGTCCTGGTGGATCTTTCCGTGTGCATTTGGGGGAATGGGATCTTCCTGCGAGCATGGATTTCTTCTGTGGCAGCAGTGGGGCTTCCCCAAGAGCAAGGCTGTGGGTGGGCACTTCTCCTGGCAGCTCTCATACTTGGTGATGTGGCATTAAAAACGGATTCCCAAGGCTTTCCAAAGACTTTGTCAGCTACCTAATGCCCTCAAATAAACTTTTTCTTTTTTTCCTTAGAGTGGACTCCATTGTCTGCAACATGAACTTAGACTTTTCACCCACCAGAGTAAGTCTTTGAGGACACAGACTGAATTTTATTTATTTTCAAAATCACCTCCCCACCTGGGACTAGCTTAGTGTTTTGATACATAATAATGGTTTAGAAAAAATGCAGACAAGTAGGCACCCAGGAAGGAAGGAGGAAAGGAAAAGAATCATTGCTTCCAAACAGTCACAGATTTGGAATACAAACCTGTCAATAAATGACCCTCATATTTTAAGCATATTATAAATGTAACACATTGCTCTGATACACAGGACTTCAGTCTTGTAGTCAGAGAAAAAGTGACTATCTCAAAGGTCCTAGTGGATCTTTCTTTCCATGTGCTATGGTCTAAAGGTAAACAAGAGCATTTGTTGTATTTGAGTTTCTGTAAAGTATCTATTTTAACAAGCTCTTTGTTGTCAATTCATTTCCCAGATAATAAAATTCTTTTTTAAAAAATGAGAATTTTACAAATATAAAAAAAACCTATGCTTTTCCAGAACTTGAAAGCCAGATTTTCACCAGGCACAGATGTATCACATTACCCACAGTGAGGTAAGCTGCAGTCCTAGTTAGGGAAAGAAAACTTGTCAGTGTGATTCCACTTGAAGCCTCTCCCTTCACCGGGGGCTCCTAAGAAGTTCACTCGCAGGACGCATGGCAGCTTCTTGGGCAGTAGCAACACCTTGAGCTGCCCCATATTCTTCAAAACTCTGCGGTCAACATATTCAGCAAATAAGAAAAAGAATCGGTACTGTTCAGACAAACACAGTCTTTGCTTTTCCATATGTTCTCTTCAGTGTGGAATGTACTACTACTTTATATAGTATCAACTTCTTATTTGTAATTGTACATTCACTGGAAAGTAGGTCAAGACACACTGGAGCTTTCCCATTTCCCAAATACTATATGCCATGCATGAAAGTTGAGACTTATCAGGGTTGCAGTACAGGAAGGGGGGGGGGGGGGAGACAAGGAGAGGATATGAAGAAATGCAATATATTTCCCTCTAAGCCCCTTCATAAATCTTTATCTTCTTTCCAACAAGCTCTAGGAAAATCACAGTTTCACTCCAGGACAGGGATGCTCATTACCCAAGTTCAAAACCTATGAAAAATTACAGTGGAAAAATCATTCACAATTGATTTATGGTTAAATTGAAAGAAGTGGAAGTGTTGGACCAATCACCTGCTTTTTAAATATCCTTCAATCTCAACCCCACTCTAAAGCTTGGCTCCAATCTGCTTCTATAATTAGAGTACCAAAACACGAGGCATTAATATCACCAACACATCATTAATCATTCCAGCTACCTCATGATGGAGGCTGCAGCCATGGACGAGAGGCAGGGTTGAACAAATAAAATAGTCATTGATCTCTATTTGAAGACTAGAGCAAGACCATTCTCTCCATGTGTGTTTGTTGGTGTCTGTCATGGTGGAATTGCTGTGCAGGCCATCAGTAACAAGACCATTTCACTTTAACAGTCTGAAACAGAGAGAGAAACTCTGCATGTTTCCTGGTAATAAGCAAACTAAGATTTCAAGTACCTACATCAGGTACCTACACTTGGTTAATGTAAAGGAAGAACTGTGTAAGGAAGAACTAAGAGTACTGTTCTGGGTTCTCTTGCTCAACCCTCTGAAGAGCAGCAGGCCCAGTCAACGAAGGCAATGGTCCTTCACTGCTCAGATCCAGAAGGCACTAGACCCTCAATCCAATATACTTTGATACCCAATGAACTACTGTGTTGTCACAGTGACTGCAAGCTGGAGTCCTGTCATACTCATAAAATTAATGCTGACCGCACCTCCACAGAGAACATGGTGCTCTCCTAGTTCAGACAGAAAACAAACCATAAAGCTAAACACAGGGCCACGTGCAGGTTGTTAACCACAGAGTTTGGATCAGGCATCTGCTCCTTGTTCTCTCTTCAGAAATGAAATTGGACTTGGAAGAGAGTAATAAATTAACGTAGAATTTAAAAGAAGAATGGCCATTCTGATGCCTTAGTATAAAACCCATGTCATTATTTCATACAATAATAGAGGACTATTATTTTATTTAATCTATATAAGACAGTTTCCACATCTGCAAAATGGCAGTTACAGTACCTGCCATGCAAATTTGTGGTGAGCATTAAAGACAATGCATTAAACATCTGAAGGAGGGACTCAGGCTATTATTATTCAGCATTCTATGGCCACCAAATTCCTACATCACTTCTTCAAGGAATCCTTACCTGATCTCAAAATTTGGGAAAGGATCCTTCGTGTGAGGATCCAAGACACCTGCATTTTCTCTATAAATACTGTTTTGGGGGCGCCTCGGTGGCTCAGTCAGTTGAGTGTCCGGCTCTTGGTTTCAGCTCAGGTCATGATCTCAGGGTCCTGGGATTGAGCCCCACATTGGGCTCCAGGCTCAGCAAGGAGTCTGTTTGAGATTCTCTCTCGCTCTCCCTCCACCCCTCCCCCAGCTTGCATGCGCTCTCTCTCTCTCTCTCTCTCTCTCAAATAAATGCATCGTCAAATAAATAAATAGATGTTTAATATTTATTATATATATGTTAAAATATTTGTATATTCCTCTCACTAGACCTTGGCTATCTATTTACCATTTATATCCCAAGCATCAATATCTAGAGCACAAGAGGAACTCACCACGTATTTAAAGAATGAATAAATGAGTGAGTCAATGAAGGAATGAAAGCATATGCCTTAACCAACAAGAGAACACATGTGGGAATGATATGTTCCAGCTGGTTAGAGTTCATATCCCGTTCCGTTTCAGAATCAGAATTACCTGGTGTGGTAGGCAAAACAATGGTCCCTCAGAGCTGTCCACATCATAATCCTCGGAACATGTGAATATGTTAGGTTACATAGCAAAAAGGTATTAAGTTTGCAGAAGGATATAAGGTTGCTACCAGCTGACCTTAAAATAGGGAGATTATCCTGGATTATCTGGATGGGCCCAACATAATCAAAGCAATCCTTAAGAGGGGAAGATGGAGACAAGAATTAAGTCAGAGGTAAACAGAATTGCAGAAGAAGGTCGTAGTGATGCTATTGCTGGCTTTGAAAAGGAAGGAAGGAGGCCATGAACCAAAGAATGAGGGTGGCCTTTAGAGTCTAGAAGAAACAAGGGAATACATTCTCCCCTAGAGCCTCCAGCAGGAGCATAGCCTTGCTGATATTCTGATTTTAACCCAGTGAGACCTGTGCCAGGCTTCTAACCTACAACACTTTAATAACGTGTTGTTTAAGCCACTAAATTTGTGGTAATTTGTTACAGCACCAAAAGAAAACAATCCACTTGGGTTATTTTAAAAAATATTAATGCCCAAATCCCAACCCCAGAATTCAGATTCAGTTAATCTGGGATGTTGCCAAGGCATTGGACTTTTTTAAAGTGCTGCAGGTGAGTCAAATATGAAGCAAAGCCTGACAATCATTCAGTTATCCAGTAGTATTTAGATATTCTCTCTCTGTCTCTCTCTCTCTTTCTCTGTCACACACACACACACACACACACACACACACACACAAACCCCTGCCCAGAAAAAAAAAATATCAGCCAAGTATACCATGCTCAGCTTGAGAGAAAGCGTGGGTTGAGCAAATATAATATTCCTTGATTTTTTTAAATAGAAATGTGATGTTCCTGAATAGTATTTCACTTGGCCATTACAACAATCCTGTGAGGTCAATAGGAAAGATAGCACAATCTAGTTCATACAGGAAAGAAATACAAGGTTAGTTGCAGAGATATTTAGTGGATTCTCCAAATCTGGGAGTTAATCAGTAAGGAGCCCACACTGAAACCACTTGATGGCCAGGATCTTAAAAATGGAAGTGCCTAGGACACTTGAAATTAAGAATTTCCCCTATGGAACCTACCACGGGTACCATGCCCAGGAGTAACCAAACTAGGAAACAAATGACATGAACAAAATTCATTAAAACTATTTTCACGTTCTTGACTTTGAAACCGTGTCTCTCTTGCCTTTGGTTCAATTTAGTAATCTATTTCCGAATCAGCTCATGAGTAGTCAGTGGAATTTAATCTTATCACCTAGATCAGGTGGTAGCAAACCACAGCCCACAAGCCAAATCTGCTCCTGTTTCTGTAAATAAAGTTTTATTGGGACACCACCATGATTATTTGTTTATATATTATCTAGGGCTGCTTCCTTGCTACAAAGGCAGAACTGACCAGTTGTGACAGAGACCATATGGCCCACAGTGCTGAAAATATTTTCACCATCTAGCTCTTTACAGAAAAACTTTGCCAACCACTGACCCACATCAAGTAAGGGACCTTGACTTTCTCATTGCCACCACTGTTACTCTTCAGCCTGTTAACTTCATAAGGACAATTTAAAGAGCCTGGTAGAGGTATCCAACAATAACAGTGTGCGGGTATAGACAGAAACACCTATGACTGATTTTTTAATAATAATTTTAATTTAACCAGTGATTGAGTTCAGAGAAACTCAATATACTTTGAACATTATCTCATTTTTTTCTGACAGTTTTTATTAGGAAAAAAATTGGGATAACCAATACATTAAAGACATCACTTAAATCATTTAAGATATCATCAGTTCCTTTGCGCCTTCTCCCACTGTCAGTGTTTTGAGGATTAACTGCTCATTTGTGCATAGTCCTGTACAATGTAATTTAAAAAGACATGGTATTTGCCTTCTGGGGGCTTATACAATCTGAGACAGGCAAGGATGGCAGAGAAAGAGTGCTCCTCAGGGGGTGCACTAAGCAAATCCATAAAACAAACAAATAATCATTAATGTAATGTAATCACAAAAGGTGAGTTCAGATTTTAATGGGAAGGCAAATAAACAAGTGCTCATGAAAGTAACCAACTCTTTTAACAAACTCTTATAATTATTTAATGGAAGCTTTCCTGGAGATAAAGTTGTAGATAAAGTGATTAAGGTGACCTGAGAAACAATTCTAGGCATATGGCTTAATTATACTTAAAGGGGCTAATTAGATGTAAGCGTTGGTACAGCAATTTACCCAGGAAAACTAAGGAAAGTCAAAAGCATTCTAACATCATCCAACGTTGAAAGGGAAGACAAGGCTGTACACTTAGGATGGCAAAAATGGAGCATGAGCACCCCCTGCGTCCTCACCCATGCCCATGGCAGGCATCACTAACTGATCAGCCTTCTTTCCAGCTAAGCATAGACACAGCCTTCTCTGTCCTTTACACCACAGCACTCTGACTGGATGCAAAACTGGTAAGTGATGAGAAGTGGCCCTTAAATTAAAAAAGGAAAGATACCACTTCTTCTTTAAGTTTGTATTCATTGGACAATGAGAGATGAATAACTGGTTGCCTTGATCTGCACCTCCTCCCAAAAAAGTTGAAAACAGTAAGTGAGAACCTATACAGTGCTCTTAGACGTCAATTATTTAAAAAAAGCAACACTGGAATTTGGTGTCTCTAGAGGAAAAAGCTAATCAGAGTGAAACAGTGTTATGAAAAGAGAAAGGAAATGGATGCCCAAGAGTGGAGCAAAGGCCATCCCAAATTATTGAGCACGTAGCGGCTACTGTGGGGTGTGGCCAGATCCCTTCAGGACGGAGGCACTCAGTTCCTCAGCTGTCGGAAGTGCTGCCTACTGTGTAGCTCACAGCTGAATGCCTCGCCAACAGTTGCCCTCCATCAAAGTGAACTGCATACTCAAAGCAACACGGCCTCCCCTAGGTAGCCCCCACCTAATGACTGCCTGATGCAGGAACAGTGGCTGGGTCCCTTCTGAGAATTCTGAAGGATCACCCTGATTTCAGTCTCCCGTTGGGTTTGGTTGAGACTTTGAAGGGCTGCAATTGCGTTGCAGTTCAACTTCTCCTTCTGTCAAATCCTGCAGCCTTCACTTCCTTACAAATGTGGTTCCAGAGACCACTGCCCCAAAACATCTTTTGCATGTAACTCTCCCACCTCAGAGTCTGTTTCCAGGGAAACCAGTGTAAGACAGAGCACTTTCTAAATGGGGAAAATACTTAGGTACTTTTTTTTAAGGTCTCACAACAATTCAATGAGATAGTTTTTACAATAACCATATGAAAGATGGTTGAGGCTCCGAAAAGTCAAGTCACATGCTTAAAGTAAGTGCTAGAGCCAGGAGGTGAACACCCAGCGGAGTGCTACACCGTTCAGACCTGGGATTGATTGGCAGGGCCACAACAAGAAGTCCAAATATTTGGGTGAACAGATGAGACCAGAAAGGTAAAGATTATAAATGTCAGAGAAGGCACTAGGCTGAAGTCAAGAAAGGACAGAAAGTTTGAGCCAACAGTGCAAATGAGTAGAAACTCGAAGCAAGACTAATTTGGGGACAGAAAATGTTGGCCCTTGAATCTCAATTATGCTTCTTATCCATGTGTAATCCCAAGTATTTGTTTGTATACAAAAATAATAATGACAACGATAATGATGCTTAACTGACTGAGCCACCCAGTCGCCCTTGGAATTTTATTTTTAAATAGTGTTTTACAGCTTCAGAGCTTCTTTTGTATCATTATACAAAGTACATGACCTAAGCAGGACTGGGTCAAGCTGACCACTCAGGGGTGGCCAGGAAGAAGTGAACAGTAGCCAGACCCAGAGGAGAAGGTGGCCAGGGGAGACCCTGGAACAGAGGAACCCACAGCAAAGGGAATGAACTTGTAAAAAAAACCCACTCTGGCTGGAGAGGGAGGAAGCTACGCAGAAGATGACTGTGCCCTGGAAACCCAGTGCCCGGTGTGTCTGAGGGCGAAAACAGCCTGGAACCTCCACTGATTTAATGGCCTTTCCATATATATTAAGAGGTAGTTCTCATTTTTTCCTTCAAATGTCTCCTTCCAAAACAAGTCTGGGGTTGTTCCCATCCCAAGCCTGACATCACCTCTGGCACCTTAGTCATTGCAAAAAAAAAAAAAGTCTCTTTACCACCAGCCCCAGCGACCATAACCAAGGCTTCCACAGCACCATACTTCTTATGGGCGGCAGTCAACTCCTTTTGAACCCAATCCTGAATTGCTGGTTGAACCTTGCCCTAATAGCTCTTTGAGTAGCTCTAGGAACTGTCTCCTGCACCACAGAGTCTCTCCCTGGGTGGCCCTCTCTGTATGGCCTCTGCTTTCTCTTCCTGATACTTGAGCAGAAAGAATGAGACAACCTTCTCTCAGAGGCGCCTTTATCATTTACTTTCTCTCAACTCAGCATTATGTAAGTCCATTCCTCTTCCTTCTCAGATATTCGTGACTCCTAGATTTTTAAATACTGTCCCCTTCTCTTCTTGCCCTCCTCCCGAAACCCATCTGAGTGGGGATCACCAAGCCCATGACTACCATCTGGAAAAAAAGTGCCCTAAGAACTGCTGCTTCTTGCTCTTCCTCTATGCCAGCATTCATCTACCCACCATCATTTTGCATTATTGCTCCTCAGCCTGACCACCTCCTCTAGACTCACACACACCACCTCAACCCAACTAGTTTGCTTATAAAGGCAACAGACATCTCAGCTTTACTCAAATCCTCAGAGAATGACCCCTGTCTCATTTACCATGAAACCTTGATACAAAGCAGTCTGTGGACTCAGTTCTCTCCAGCTTTGTGAAGCCCCACGTCTCTCGGCTCCTATTCCACCGCCCTCTCTATCAAGGCCTTCTTCCACCTTTAGAGAAGAGTGATGGCAAATACACTCATGTCCTTATTTATATCAATATGTTCTCTAAATAGCAAATAGCTTTATCTGGCTCAGAAATGCCATTCAGTAAGATATCTCCACTCATACATTCAAGGCATAAAACTATTATCAACTCATGTTGGCAAATAAGCAGGAGTGCCTTATAAATACAAGATATTGTGCCCCAGTGCTTTGTGAGTCAGACATGATGGCCTAACCAGTTCCTCGGGTCTGGTTTTGAAAATGAAGTCACCAAGTGGCTAGAGGCACCTCTGGATCTAGCTGCCTGTGGCCTAAGTGCCAATAGAAAATCCAGGCACCTACTGAAACTGAATGGGCACCAGGTGTCTGCCTGTCTGATACTACATCCCTGTGTGCTCACTGGGTGGTCCTGGCTACTTCAGTCTAGTTCCTTCAAAGGATTTGGCTCAGATCAAGAATGGGTCATAATGGGAGACAGGTTGGTCCTACGGTCCCTGCTTGATAGGATTAGTGGGGATCAATCCAGGGTCACTTTCCAGAACCACAATGTTTCAGAGGAAATTGCCAAATGATGAGCTTCCTACTGGATTGGAAAAGGGGATGGGAGACCATAAAATCCAGAAGCTGAGGGTTGGGGAAAGCTTCAGTGAGAAAGTTATTCTATTTCCCAGCACACACGAGAAATGTGGATGAGAGAAAGCAACATAATGGATGAGCGACTCCCTACAGCCTTGCATCGCTCGTGTTAGACAAGGAATTGGGACAAAAGCAGGACCTGGGAACCAAATCAAACAAGACCGGCACCTCCTGCATTTTAAATCAACCAAGCATTTAACTTAATATCATCTAGGACACTGGGGCATTGTTGAATTTAAATAAAAATCAATGTGTTTTGCAGAACATTTTCCGTAAAATTATGAATCTGGAAGAACAATCAGTCATGGGGAAGACAATCAGAGAGGCTGAGAAGTTTGTTGGCTCTAATCTCAACCACTGTAGAAGAAAAAAGAACACAGAAAATTCTTCTCATATTTAAAATTTAGGAGAGGCCAAAGGAACTAAACTTGCTTATCCTTTATAAAACAGTGCTCCAAGGTAGGGCATGATAGATAACTCCATATAAATATTGGAAAGTAAACAATGCTGAAAAAACAAAGAACTACTTCTACCAATATTGGCTTTGAGACAAGAGAACGGCTGAGGCAGACAAAAGATTCTCTGGCAGAGCCACTTGTCTTCCTGCCCCTTCACTAAAAAGCAAACAAGGCTTTAGAGTAACACGGACAGGTGTACAACTCATCACCTGGCAAGTTAGGAAGCAGTGTGGGGCCTCCCACCAGCTTTACCCCCTCTGACAACGCTGATGCTCAGCGGGTAAGCAACTGTATTGGCATACCAGACACCAAAGTACTTAAAAAAATAAAGCAAAACAAAACTTCTGAACTACTTGGAAAATGGTTGCTGTACCTGAATCCCTCCAGGTCTCCCCCACCCTGACCGCCTTTGGTCTCTCTTTTGGAACTTTCTGTACCTCCCCATGATTCAGCACCTAAAATGTTAACAGCTGCCATACAAGGTAGCCCCCCGCCCCTTGCTTCAGGTTCAAGCCCTGGATCATTAGACTGCTTGGTATCCATGCCTTACCATTTATCAAATATTAAACATCATCTCTATCCTCTTTCCTTTTCTTGTAATGCAAAGATTAGTGCATCATACGAAGTTACTTCTTCCCTAGGCAAAACCACCAGCTCACCATGCCTCAGATCAACCCAGTGGAGATAGGGTTTTCAAAGTATCATTCTAGACGGTGCCTTCCCCCGCTCCCCCGAGAATGCAATATGCATCACCCCAAGAGTACAGAAGCCCAGACTTGGCATCCTAATGACCTGGGTCTGAATGAAGCCCAGATCTTCTGCTAGTTTTGTGTCCACGATGCAGCCACGTCCCTGAGCTTCGGGGTTTTGTTTTTGTTTTTGTTTTTATTTTTACCTGCAGCACTGAATTACAGTCAAGGACCCTGCAGGGTTTGGGGAGGATTAAAGATAATATGTATAAAGTGCCAAGCATAGTGCTGGGCACCTGGCAGGAGTTCAATAAAAGGTTCTGACGTTATTACCACACTAAATAGGGTGTGAGATAGGAGATCTGAAGCTCATAATTACATCTATCTCTATACTCCAAAATATATTCCTTTCATTTACCAAATTTTTTGTCTACTGACCCCTTATTTTTTTTCTGAACACTTATTTTATGCCACATCAATCAGCCCTCAGAACCCTCATGGATAGATGCCACTCTGTTGGGAAACCAGGCACATCCAGGTAAGAGCTGATACATCCATGTCCCTTGCCTCCTTGGTGTGACAACTCCAGGACCTCAAAGCCCATACTGTGGACCATCTATAACCACCTGCTCACAGATGAAAGATGGACTAAAATAACACTTGAGGTTGGTACTCAGCTGACATTGGCCTCGGTGATCCTGACACTGAGACTCCTTTGAATCAAGATCTTTCTCCGAGAACTGGCAGCCAAACTCCAGCAAGATGCCCTTGCAGCAGAAGTATCTGGTGCTTGCTGGGTTCTGCATGAGAGACAAACCTCCTGGCTACACATTCTTGGGCCTGCTGCAATGTTGCCTTTGGGATGA
This sequence comes from Phoca vitulina, assembly GCF_004348235.1. NCBI lineage: Eukaryota > Metazoa > Chordata > Mammalia > Carnivora > Phocidae > Phoca > Phoca vitulina. The sequence goes on along the minus strand of NW_022589713.1, from coordinate 38,108,507 downwards.
TGCTATGAAACTTTTTTACGAGACCAGGATATGATGAGGTGCTAACTTATACACTGTTGTCTAGACAAGCACAAGGCCAGCCTAATTTATACTGAATTTTGACATACCATAAGCTGTTTCAGAGTCAGGCCCCAGGGGATATATATATAAAAACTGCAATGATAGCATTTATTGCCTATTGAGCATGCTTTAGGGGCTATGCACTGTGCTAATTATTTTCCATATTTCATTTACAACCACCTACAACATAGGCATTATCTCAATTATACATATAGGGAAACCGAGGCCCAGAGAGGCAAAATCAATTTGCCAAGAACAAATAAAACCTGGATGCAAACCATGTCTGTTTTACCTCAAAAGCCCATGCACTTTTCGGTGTGTGATGCCTCCTCTCTATTTAGCTCTGCCACTGAGGTAGAAATCATGGTCTCCACTTTGCAAGAAGAAACTTAAGACAGGTCCACATTTCTGAGAGGTAAAGACAGTATAAAAGCCCAGATACACTGTCTCCCTCAAGCTAAATGCATGCAAGGGTACTAACACTAAAAGTGGAAGATTTAGCATTTATTCCATTTTAAAGAATGAAGCAGCCTTGGTGAGAGGGCAGATACGAAGAGCAGAAGCAGATGAGTAAATAGGGTTCAGAAAATGAGTAGGCCACCTGCAATAGGCCTATCATCTCCAGCTTCTTTGGAAAAGTCTCCAAGGAAATATGAGTCTATGAGTTTTCCCCAAATCAAGTTTGCTCTCAGTCTTTGATATTTTTTTTAATGGGCCACAAATCCCCAGCTCAACAGTCTAGTTGCAGAAAGAAATTTGTCATCTCTTGGCCGTAGCGGATAGACTTGAGCTCATCTTCTCTTCTCCAGTCTTCGGAGACTGATCCAAGATCTTGCAATTTATTTTGATCCTGCAAACTCCTTTCTTCCCTTCATTTCTGACATGATCAGTTCAAGGAGTTTGCAACCATCACAAGAGGCAATGTGCCCCATCTGATAGAAAGAGTCAATATTTGGTAAACAGTTAACACGTGACTCAAGTGGTCAAGAAGAAACTGAGGCTGAAAACAGTAAACACTGCCTGCTACAGATAGCCTACAGAAAGCTCTCTTGGTGCTGAATTCAACACCTTTATTTCAAATAAGCAACGCAACTGCCACTGTTTGAGAATATTAAAAGAGTAAATAATGACACCTTTACAAATTCAGCAGGCTCTCCCACCAAGGGGCTTAAACATAACTGCCATGAAGCCATCCCACACATAGTGAAAGAAAATAAAATCACTGCTCTCACCATCAAAATAAATCAGCAGGCAGTCTTACAAGGGTGGTTTCAGGGGAAGGAAGGCAGTTTGCTTGTTAAGAACCTAATATCACATAAAATTTAAATTAAAAAAAAAAAAAAGGACAGAATTCCCTTCCGAAGCAAAGATTTCACAGACTGAGAAAAGGTTCTGGACCAGTTTTGCCAATTAATACATCTAAGAAGCCCTCACCTGCTGTAGGTATGAATGGAGATGCATCTCTACACTCCCCAGCCAACACGGAACTCAATCTGCCTGGGCCCAAGCCAGATGACCCTGGCATTCTAGCCCTTACCCACCATGGTAAGTGCACATAATAAAACTCAGAGTTTTGCCATTCCTTAAACATTTTAGTCATTCTGAGCTCCTCCTAAGAGTGGTTGCTTTAGGGCGCCCGGCTGGCTCAGTTGGTTGAGTGTTTGACTCTTGATCTTAGGGTTATAAATTCACGCCCCACATTGGGTGTAGAGATTACTTAAGAATAAAAAAATCTTAAAAAAAAAAAAAAAGCCACAGTGGTTGCTTTAACTAAATGGGACCCTTAGACCCAGATTTCTAGAAAAAAACTTAGTGTCTGGTATACCTTTGAGATGGTTGAGTTCACTTGACTCTGTTCTTCAGATAGGAAAAACAGGGAGGCACAAGTGGGAAAGAATTTGCCTAGGAGCTCTTGGAAAGTTTTAAAAGACTAATTTTAGTAAATATCAGAGAGCCTAGAGTGAACCAGAGTGTTCATATGAAAAATAACTGGATTTTCCCCAACTTATTAATAAAAGAAGCCTATACCTCACTTAGAAAGACCTTTAATAGGCCCTTATAAATATATTAAAATCAACTCTTGCCTAATTAGGTAGTTGATGGCTTCAAAATTCACACACCAATATCAACTTTCACCAGTATTTATCTCAAAAAGCTTATAGCCTCATTAAATTCCTATGCTCTCCCATATATCAATCCTCAGGTAGTCTTGGCATATATAAGACATCTGTCCTTCATTTTCTTTCCATAGAACCACAGTTAAGTGCCTTTCTGACTCCTCCATGTGGCTAATAACTTCCAAAACCAAACATGGCCAAAGGGCATTCTTGACCCCATCCCTCTCAGCCCTTCCTTCAGCCTTCCTTATCACAGAAGTGGTATGACCACCATCCATCCATCTAGACAAAGAACAGCAATCAGCCCTGATTCTGATTCCTGCCTGCTGATTACCCCCCACCGGCACCTCCTACCTCTCCAGGAATCTTGTCAACTCAATGTCTAAAATCAATCTCAAACAGAAGCACTTCTCTTTCTAGTGCCAGCATGTTAGTTCGTTCAGAACACCATGGTCTCTCAACTAAACTGCTGCAACAGTCTCCTCATTTATCTATTTCTAATCTCGCCCCTTCCCAGTACCTTCTATATTTAGCAATGACAATCTTCATATATATGTATATAGTATATTGTGTACATACATACATTCGATCATATCACTCTCCTTCTTACAAATTTTCACTGGATTCTCCTGCTCTTATAATAAAGTTCCGTATCCTTACTGCCAACTTGAAGACCTCCTGTGGGCTTGCCCTTCCAAAGTCTTCATTATCACCTCACATTACACACTGCTCCCCCTCCTACCACCCCACCTCCAATTGGGCTAGCCACATCTCAGCTTCTCTGGACTTCTTGCTGTAACTTGAATCCACTGAACTCATTCGTACTTCGTGGCCTCACACTTGCTTTTTCCTCTGCGTGGAATACTTGTCCCCTAGCTGTTGACAATCCTGCTTTCATCCTTTAGGTCTCACCTCAGTCTTTCCCTACTAATTACGCCTTCTCCCACCTCGGCAGCTCTCTACCACATGACCCTGTGCCTTTGTTCTTGGAACTTCCAATGCTCTGGAACTGCCTTGTTCAAATATATGTACTTGCCCCCTCTCCCCACCCAACCATGGAATATAATCTTCTGAGGGTCAGGGCCTTGTCAATCACATCCACTTTTGTATCTTCTTTGTACAGAACAGTGCCTGGCACAAAGTCAGTGCTCAATAAATTTTTGTTAGATGAGTTAATATTCATGACCATCATTCCTCAGGGTTCTTATGACTATCTAATGTATTAACTCCTGTTTTATGGTGACTTGTCACCCACTACAGCAGAGCTTTCTCTCATTATACCTCAGCAACAACCCCACCCCCAGCTTTCTAAGAAGATGCTTCCAATCATTTGTGATTCAGAAAAATAGATCAGAAACCCATTAGCACTGAATGCAGCATAAGAGCAAATAAGCTCCGAATGAAGATCTAAATAAGGAGTTTGCATTTAGTACTATAATTTCATGACACCTATTTTAGCTACTCAGGAGACTATTTTTGCTTACATCACATTTATAGGTAGATTTATAAAGTATGGCAAATGACCTCTAGAAAAGGAGTCATCATGGTGGTAGTAGTGGTAATAATAAATTTAATAATAATTAATAATCATAATAACATCTATTCACATTTGCTGAGCACTTACTAATTGCCGGGTACTTCCATAATTGTTGTATACATTTTAACTCACTCAATCTTCTTCATAAGAACCCTATGAAGTAAGTACTGATATTATCATGCTGGTTATACAGATGAGTAAACTGAGGCACAGCGAGATTAAATACAGTAAATTTCCAGAAGGAAAGGTAGTTAATTGGCAGAGAAAGAATGTGAACTCAAAAAATCTCCATTTAAAATATGCACTGATAACCACTACTCTATACTACCTCCCAGTGAGCCATTACTGACTTAAAATGCTACAGTTTAATATTTTAAATTGTTAAGATATGAATGGTTTAGCCATGTATATGTTAAAAGTAATGATATTTTAAATTAATTTATAACCAAAAACTTTTAAGTCCATTAATCACATTCTTTGACTTTTAGAAATGTTTAAAATAACAGGAAAAAAAATGAATAAAAGGATGCATAAAAAAAGTAAAGTAATAGCAGGAGCAAGAAGAAACTTGAAATAGAACCTTTGTACACATAGAGTTCATCATGAACCACTGATTCAGAAGAAATACTTGTCTGTTGCTTTTCAAAACAGAAAAGATATTACTACCACGGTATTGTTTTTAAAAACATTTTGAATCCCTAATTTGCACAGAACAAAATTAAATTTTAGAAGAGTTGATCTCCTGCTGTACTATGTGGCCTTCATATTCATGAGTATGCACTAAAAGACTGCTGGTTGGATAACTCAAGAGGACACCACCCAAATTGGTCCTGACTTGAGAAAGGCATTTGGCAGTCCTTTAGCACATTCCTGGGGACACACTGGAGCCATGTAGACTCGGGGCACTGGGAATCTGTCCTTACCTGACTTTCCAGAAAGTAGAGCGTGGGTCTAAGGGAAATAGAAGTGAGCAAACTGGGGAGTGCAACAGAGGAAGGAGAGCCAACAGAGCAGCCACCTGTGTGGAGCCAATGGGAGCCAATGAGAGCCCACAACCAGGCAGGTCAGAGCAGCAGTTCGAAGAAGTGCTGAGGCCAACAGGATCTGAAGTGGCTCACAGGGGCTCTGAGAGCTGGCAGGGTGTATTTGTAAGCTGGTTGAATCATGGGGCCCCAAGACAGCTGCGGAGCAGATCCATGACAGCCTGGAAGGGAGCATGCACTAGAAGGCTTGGAAGCGGGTACTATTCCGTATCTTCATTACCAACTCGGATGAAAACACAGAAAGCAAACTCGATGACCATTCAGATGTCACAAGATTGGGAAAGAGAACTCGCAGACTGAGTGAGTGAATTAAAATTCTAACGATTCTGACAGGCTGGAATGGTAAGTGACAGCTAGTAAGATGAAGTTTTGTAAGGGAAAAATATTGCTTGGGTGGGTTCCCTAAGCCAGAAGGTGAATCACCAGTAGGAATGAACATCCACAGGAAAAAAATCATGAAAAGAGAATGCTTCCCTCTAATTCTTTAACCTGAGGGACTGGACAGGGGACACCACAGAGAACACTACGGCACACCGAGAACCCATGTCTCCCCTCCAGTAGATGCCAATTCCCTGGGTTCTTTATGCCACCAAGTAGGCAAACGATAATTGCTTACTGAATTAAAAAAGGTGAAAGAATATTATAATGAATTCCCATATGCCTATCAGTTAGATCTGAATTGTTAGCATTTTGCCATGTTTTATATATGTGATTTTTTTTAATATTTTATTTATTTATTTGACAGAGACACAGCGGAAGAAGGAACACAAGCAGGGGGAGTGGGAGAGGGAGAAGCAGGCTTCCTGCTGAGCAGGGAGCCCGATGCGGGACTCGATCCCAGGCCCCAGGATCATGACCCTGAGCAGAAGGCAGACGCTTAAGGACTGAGCCACCCAGGCACCCCTATATATATGTGTTTTTGTGTATGTTTGTCCCAAGAATTTGAAAGTGACTCAAAAAACTTCAACATACATTGCATAACCACATATCATTATCACAGTAACAAGAATTTATCAATTAACCATAATACTCTAATAATATTCAAAATCTAGTTCCTATTCAAATTTCCCCACCTGGCCCGTAATATCTCTTATAGCTTTCCTTTTTTCACACTGAACCCAGTCAAAGTTCCCACATTATATTTGGCTGTTTTATCTCTAGTAATCTAAAGGAAACTCTATATTTTTGATTTGCAATCTGTCTGAATGTTTCCTTTCGGTGTCATTTAAATGATTCCTATATTCTCAGTATTGCCTATAAACTGGAAATTATGTCTAAGTCTTGATTAAATTCACCTTACCCATTTCTGACAAGAACTCTTCATAGACGATGATTTTTCAAAATATTGCATCATGTTAGGAGGCACATCACATCTGCCTGTCTCACTATTAGTGATAAGTTTGATTATGTAATAAAGTAGATCTCTCCCTTATAAATGCTATGCTTTTCCTTTTACAATTAGCAAATGATCTGCAGCACCATCGTGCTTTCACTCAGCATGAGTATACTTTTTCCCAAGAATACTTTATATAAAGGTTTTAATAACCATTGACAATCCTTGTCTGGATCAATTATTTCATAGGGACTATAAAAATGGAGATTTTCTAATTCTATCATTACTTCTTTACTTATCAGCTGCTGTTCCTCATTAAAGAGCTTTCCCTCATCAAGTGCAGATGATTACAGCTCTTCCTAAAAACTGACATTAGATGTTTATATCTTCCTCACATATGAGAATTCCAACCAAATAATCTATGGACTATAACAGGGTTGGCAGACCTTTTTTGCAAAGAGCCCACTAGCAAATATTTTAGGCTTTCCAGGCCATACGGTCCTCCATCACAACTATTCAGCTCTGCCACCGTAGCGTGAAAGTAGCTATCAACAACACATAAATAAATGGATGTGGTTGTGATCTGATAAAACTTTATTTACAAAAATAAATGGAGGGCCAGGTTTGATACACAGGCCATCATTTGCTCACCTTGGTCTATAATAATATCATTTACTTTTGATCTATTTTACTGCCCTACTGAGCGGCTTTCAAAGTATTTCACATAGATCACTCAGTCTGTTCACCACAACAGCCATGTCACAGAGATGGGGCATATGACTGCTAGCAGACAGAAGAGATGAGGCTCAGAAACGGTCAAGTGGGGCCCAGAACCTAGATTTTTCAACAACTTGCCTGATGCTTATATTCCCATTGTCTCCCTTTATGTAGCTGGATACAGACCCCAAACCTACCATTATGAGCAACAAATATAATGCCCCAAAGATTTATGAAAAATTAAAGGTCAAACACTCTAATCGCTAAATTATGCTTTCCGCAGAGACTTAGCTATTGATTTGCCGAATGAAAAATAAACCATCACAGCATAAACATACTCTGAAGACTACAGTTATGTTTTCATTTCCATGAAAAGAAAACAAAATTTAAAATGTTCTGAAATGCATAACCCAGATGGAAATTAATGTCTGGGCTTAGTTTGTTAATAGCATATAAAAATAAATAGAGATGCAAACCCTTCCACATTGCCATTAACTTTGCAACTAAATCTATCAAAACGTCAGAAGCCACAGTTTTCTTCCTTAACTCATTAACAGGTGGTAAAATATACATAAGCACGTCAAGCACTGTAAAGTGCTACCGCATCATCTGTCAATATTACTGCTGCCACAGCTGTTGTTAAAGACAGAAACGATCCTTGAATGGTTAGACAAAATGCGTATTTTGCCTAACCGACTAGGCTTGCATCCATGCTGGGGAGAAAAAACTATATTTAAATATATAGTAAGACATTCCAAATCTGGCCTGTTTGTTATTGAGTCTTACCAACAAACAGAACATTTAAGAGACCACATATTCCCCCCCACACACCTTTTTTTTAAAGGAAGAATTTGTCTTGAACTCCATGGGAAGAGACTAGGCTACTTAAAGTTGGAAAAACCTTAGCCATCATCTTATATCCCACCTCCATAAAATGTTGTCAGAGTTTCAGAGGTATAGCTCTCCTTCCACTGTGAATGACAAACAGGTTAGGGAAGAGCAAGGAAGCTAACTTTTAATGAGGCAACTAGTATGACCTGACGATTTAAATTAGGCCCACGCCTAATATTGCAGGGGCAAGAATACCAATGAAAACCTACATTCCATACTTAATATTTTAAGTTCTGTATAAAGCTAATGAATCACGGAGGCACCTGTGTGGCTCAGTGGGTTCAGTGTCTGACTCTTGCTCTCAGTGCAGGTCTTATCTCAGGGTCGTGAGTTCAAGTCCCGTGTTGGCTCCACGCTGGGCATGGAGCCTACTTAAAAAAATAAATAAATAAAATAAAATAAAAGCTAATGAATCAGTAAATAAAATACGTTCTACTCTCCTACCTTGAGAAATACTTCATAATTATAAAATTTTAAATGTGTGTGAAGTTATGGTTTTTATACAAGTGAAAGTCAGCAAAACATTGGAGACAACTGAATTTAATTGTTATTGCACACATCTGGGTGTTCCGCTGATAGACCTGTGATTTGGGGATGAGTAGTTGGTTAATAATGCAAAATGTGCTTCATTCACCATGTGCATCCATTGCAAAGAGCTCCCTAATTCACAAGTACCTCCAGAACCATGAAGAAAAGCAAGAAAATGAATGTGCAGTACTATTGAAAAATAATACTTGCTAATGTAATAAACTACCGCACTTATGCTGAGAAAAAGGTTTTACAATTTAATTAGTCTTTTGTCTTACCTAAGTGCTTTTGCTATTCAAATCCTCCCCACACTCAAAAGCAGTGCCCAGTTTCTGATAGCACAACCCACAAATCCTCATGGCATTCAGATACAGTCACCCTTTGTTTGAGAACAATGGCCAAGAGATGTGGGAAAGCCTGTCCCTGGGGCCTGAACAGTATTACAGTCATGAGAGCTGATGTTTACCTGCCAATGCTGAGTACCAAATCCTGAGTAACAGAGGCACCGTGTTTTCTTTACCAAATATATACACTGTATGTGTGCTGAACCTGAGGCCTTCCAAAGTGTGTGGCCCAGGACAGGACTGGGCCCTCTTGCCCAGTATTAGAGGTAAGTACTGCTTGACATTTATTTCCTTCCTCAGCAGAGCCATGAACCACTAGTTCTCAGTGAATATCCCTAAGTCACTATGCTCCAGATGTGAGGGCCTATGACACTCACTTTGCCATACCACACTAAATCCAAGGTTTCGAAATAACTATTCAGTACTGACAATCATCACTATTCATGGTCACTTCAAAAACAATTCCAATTTTCCCACTGCACAGTAAGATGCGGGCAGGGCAGGGGAAATAAACATTGGAGGTCTGGAAGAGAAGGAGGAGGGGAGAAAAACTGAGAATATGTTTCTGCCAAGGTTACTTTTTCTTCATCTCAGACTTTTCCACAGCAAAATCACACCAATGCCTTCTAACTCCTTGGCAATTTGGAACCTTCTTTCAACATTTACCCAGAGCGTGTGCCAGGCTCTGTCCAGGGCTCTGGGGAGAAGAAGACTAGTCTCTCCCATTAAAGGTCTCAGTATTCCATAACCATGAGTTTTCTGTCACCGAATTTCCTGGCCCATTACAAGGAAAATATGCATTACTTCTTTCCAACACTGTTCCTTTCACTCTTTCTCTATTTAGTCAAAGGCAATAACTATAGCATAAAAGGATGATGCTATTTTCCTTGTAACTGAGAGAAGATGCACCTAGTTTCACACATTCTAAGGTCAAAGAATTAACCACCTTCCCACAGGGTTTGTTGAAAGGTAACAAGTCTCAGCAGAACCAACATTAACCTTTGTCCCCTCCAGCCCATGCCTCCCTACACCTGCCTTGCTGACCTAAATGGAGAACAAATCTGAAAGAAAGGAGGCTGAGGCACTGGAGGATTTCTCAGAGAAGCTTTCTCCCCACCCCAACAATGAGAGGGGAGGGAGGCTTCAAGCAGAGCAGAGATGACACTGTGTGCCCCCAATACCACATGCTTAGTCACTGGACTTGATAGTAAGTCACTGTACCACTGGAGGAAGGCAAGGAGCACTGGGTAGAGATGGTGTAAGAAGGGAAAACTTGGGAACTTTCCTGTTCCCAAGATATATGTAGGTTAGATCTGAACTTGCCAGTTGGCCACAAAGATGGAAACGTCACCAATGCCAGGTAACACTGTATCGCAATCTGGGCAGGCACAGGCATTGGGTAAGGCGATGTGATGTGATGTTTCTAACTAGGAATCAGCTAGAATATATGGTTGAGTCATGTACAAGAAGCCACATAGGAGGGAGGTCCTTTTGTTGGGAGGGCCTACTGGAGTCACCAGCCATCCTCAAGGAGCCCATAAAATAAGTCATGAACTAGGTCAGCAGGTATTTTCAACCAAGGGGAGTCATGCAACCCCACCACAGGCGGACACACAAGGCAACATTTTCATCTCATCGCCTTCCTCATTGACCCAACATCAAAGTGGTCATTACAAAAAGGTTGAGAAAAGTGTGTTATACAACAGAGTGTGACCCAAACCCTCCACTCCCAGGGAGCCAGGGCCACAAGTTTGGAGGGAGGAAAGATGGGTAAGATGAAGAAATAGGTATTAAATAGGAGACTGAAGTTTTAAGTTGATAACACTGAAACTTTCAAAACTTTAAGTAGGGTTATTTTACATGAAATAAGAAAGTGGGTTTTGATAGAGCAAATTGGTAGCAGTTACTGCACAAAAGAAAACCATTTCATGTATGATGCCAGAGGATTCAGATAGCAGGAAACCAAGAAATTCTTAAACATATTCATCAAGCCACAACTGATGACAAAGTGATAAAACTACATCACTGTACTACAGAGAAATCTGGTGGGCACCTAAGAAGGGGCCCCTTAAAGCAAGCCTTGGGAACTTCAGCTCTATATTCTACCTCCCAGCTGCTTGGAATTATAACAGAGGGTGACGCTGTTTGTCTTGATCGGCAAAGGCATTTAAATTTCGCAGAAGGTCCAGCTTAAATGTTTGCAAATTGTCCACGTTTACAGCTGGGATCTCTTTCCCCAAAACTGCAGAGAACGGAAAACTGCACTCTGCATTTTTCTCTTTGTACCTTCTTCTTCTTGCTTCTCATCTTCATGGTCGCCCATTAAAAGTGATCGCCTTTGGGAAGAAGATCAGAAATTGCTTCAGAAAGGGTCTGTTCTTCCAAATGACATTGCTAAGATGGGGGCGTTTTTTTTTTATAAATCTGTTTCTCTTCTGATCTTTTCACTTTGCAGCTAAAGTCTTTCAACCGCCTTTGGATAAAAGAAGTACTGTAGAATATTGATTTTTTTTTTCCCTTCCCCCTGTAAATTCATGACAAATGGTGAACAAAAGCTTATCTGGAAGTTTAGACGTCCAATTAAAATTTTACTCTCAAGTGAAAATTCTTCTGAAAAAAAAAAGGGGGAGACTCCAACTTTTGTGTACTCTGTATATATCTTCATCTCACTAGAGACATGTCTCAGGGCCAGTCTCAAGAAACTAATCTGAAAATTAACTTGGGGAGAGTAAGGGGGAGGGGAGAGAGAAAGGTGAGAAGCATCACTCAACATATTTTATTCCTTTGGGTCAAAGGGAAACTAAGAAATGGTACCTACTGGAAGGATGATGGGATTTATGAATTTGGTGGTAATTTAGATCCAGGCTGCAATATAATGATTTAAAAGAAATGTATATTTGGTCATTCAGATGACCAATATATATTTCTCATATATATTTGGCCTTTATTCAGTTCCTGAAAACCCTTCAGAGCCATAAAGGTGACATGGGTGTTTTGTTATTAATGAAGGTGACTTTCAGACCCCAGCCAAGGACAGGGCTTGGTTGCCAGGAGGACCAAACATGTGATGGCAATGTTAGAATGTTCAGTCCTATCTCCTTACCTCCAAAGGGGAGAGGGGATAGAGGTTGAATCACCCAATGGCCAATGACTTAGTTAATCATGACTATGTATTGAAGCCTCCATAAAAACCCAAATAGACTGGGTTTGGACAGCGTCTGGGTTGGTGAACATGTGGAGGTTCAGGGAAAGTGGTGTATCTGGAGAGGACATGGAAGCTCTGTACCCCATACAGAGCTCCCCATATCTTGTGCAGTGCATCTCTTCATCTGGCTGTTGATTCGTATCCTTTAGCATATCTTAGAATAAAGTGGTAAACATAAGTATTTCCCTGAGTTCTCTGAGCTGCTCTAGCAAATTAAAAGAACCTAAGGAGGATGTCATTGGAACCTACAATGTGTTGCTGGTGGGGCAGAAGCACAGTTACAGCCCAGGGCTTGCAACTGGCATCTGAAATGGGGGTAGAGGACAGTCTTGTAAGACTGACCCCTTAGCCTATGGAATCTGATGCTGTCTCCAGCTAGTTAGTGTCAGAGTTGAGCTGGATTCTCAGACGTGCTGCTGGTGTCTGAGAACTGCTTGATCTTGTTGGGGGGGGGGGGGGGGGGGTGGAAGGCAAATGGGGACCACCCCTCGTGTTGGAATTAGGTTCAGGAATCCTAAGAGATTTGGTCTCATTAAGCCCTGGGTGTGTCTGGCCCGGGTGAGATAAGATGCAGAGAGCTAGGCAGGGAAGGGCACATTATTTCAGGTGGAGTGTGCAAGTAGGAGTAGACAAGAGTAGACACAGGCAACAGAGGGAAAGGGAGGAGGCCTGGACAGGGATGAGCACTGTTTAGGTGACAGACACATGGTTTGCAGGATGAGAAGTCAGAAAAAAGTCTGGAAAATGAATTGAAACACCCTTGCATAGGTCCATTTCATAAAAGGTTTAATATTTAAATTGATCCTTTGTTCACTTTTTTGTTTCTTGCCTCTGATTCTCCCTTTGCATCTATTAATATCCCCTGCTACAACTGATAAGCTTTATCTACTCCCTCTTTAGGTACCTTCTCCAACCACCACTTGAAACTGTTACTAGAAAGGTAAAAGGCCATTTGGTACAAGAACACTGTGGATGGGGCCCCTGAGTGGCACAGTCAGTTAAGCATCCAACTCTTGGTTTTAGCTCAGGTAGTGATCTCAGAGGCGTAAGAGCGAGCCCCACAATTTAGATTCTATTACATGTAAAGCTCTACAATGCCAAATTCCTAACATCCTGATGTGGGGTCAGCCTTGGGAGCCCCAGAGCATCCCCACGGTCCAGCCTTCCCCCCGCCCGCCCATGCCTGTCTTCTCCAGCTGCACTCATGTTACTCTCTGGGGAACTCTGCATTGCTTTGGTTCATGACTGGGTGCTGCTAGTGAACTTGCCTACCCTTCATCCCAGAATTATGTCTTCATTATTCTGGTCAGAAAATAAACCAATCCTTCAACTGGAGGGAGACCCAGTCTCTATCTTCCAGATGATACAAGATGTGCAAAAATGCAAGAGAGCCATACAGCATTATCTTCCAACAATAAGCTCCTAAACCACAAGGAATGACGGGGGGAGGGGTGATTCTCCACAAGGAGGAAACATGCTATTTCAAAGAACAAAACAAAAAACCCTGAACAGACAACCCTAATCTGAGGTTATCATTCTAACTCCAGGTGCATGAAATCTCTCTCTGGCTCCCCAACTCAGTTTTACCTGTTAAGAGTACCTGACACTGTTTTCTTCGCACCTGGGTGAATTGTGTCAATGCCAAATTCAAACAGTTATTTCCATATGAAAACACGTACCTCTGAAGCCCAGTTCTTTGAACACACCTCAAAGTCCTGGAGATAAAAAAAATATATATATCACTATGGAACCACCTCTCTGCATGGACCATGAATGGTGAAGACCATGAACTCCTGCCTCATCTGCCCTAGCTACAATTGGCCTGACCCTGTAGGTACCTGAATTTGACAGTTTTGCCCATGTGGTCGCTTGCTCCTTTGAAAATCCTCAAGTCCATACAACTGAAGAGATGAACTGAGATTCAATATGTAGGCAGGGAGGCTGGACTGTCCTAAAGTACATGAGTAAGTAACAGCCTCAGGTTCAGAATTTGAGAATTTGCTTTGATCCAACCTACCCATGAACTCCAAGGAATGCTATAAGCTCCATGGAAGAGAGGATTGGCCAGAAAAGATACAAGCAAGGAGGGAAAGGAGTCTAAGAAGGGAAAATGTCCCCAGAGAAATAGCTCATGCTAAAGGACAAGTGACAACCCCCAAAAGGAAGGCACTTGAAATCCCACAAAACTATCTCTGAAAGAATCCTGTTATTTTTAGCCAAAAATATGCTTTCTCAAAACTTTGACTTGATCGTGGATAAAGAGCACTACAATACAAAGATATACAGACCAGTTCTTTGAGTCACAGACATGGTTCTATTAAATTCAGGATCAGATTACCTGAAGAAAGGAGTTTCAAGGGACACACATGTTTTGAAGCAAAGTGGGTGGGGGTGCTGACTGCACCAGGCAATTCTGAGTCCTTAAGCAAAAATTTCAAAAATAAACCTTGGATATGTTCATTGACAGATAAACCAGTGTACACAGCTGTAGCCAAATGCTACATGGCAGGAATTCTTTTTCCTGTTCCTCTAAGTTTTTCCTACAACTCCCAAGCATTCCAGAACCTCATCCATCCATCCATCTGTCCAGTCACTGAACAAATGTTTATCAAGTGACTATCACGTGCCTGGCACTGCTATATTTTGGAAATTCAGCAGCGACCAAAACATATATGGCCCCTTCCTTCACGGAGGTTTCCAACCCAAACAGAAATTCAGCTATTCATAAAGCAAAATCAGAAATGAATATCCTAAAACAGTATGCTAAAGACTGTACAAGACAAAAAAAAAAAAGCTTCTCTGCAAGACAATAAGCGGGTAGATGACCTTTGTTCCCGTGGTCAGGTCTGGCTTCTCTGAAGAAGCAGCAGCTGCTGAGACGGACAGGATATACAGGAACTAACAGGTGAAAAGGGGGCAAAGGGGCAAAGAAGAAGGCTTCCTACAGAGAGCCGAGAACACATGAGGAACTGGAGGCCGGGAAGAGCAGGGAGTGTGGCTGGGTTCCTGCACCAACCGAGGCAGGCAGGCAGGTAAGACAGGAGAAGGATCGGGAATACACAGACGGGGCAGGGCAACTGGTCAGCCCTTGTGGCCTCATAAGCCAGGATCCACAGGGCCTCCTGGGCCGAGAGAGGACATGAGGAGGTACTGAGGCGGGACAAAGCCATCTGACTTTGTTGCTAGTAGATCATTCTAGCTTCTACATGGATAGATTCTGGAGGCCAAAAAAGGAGGCAAGGAGACTGCTGAGAGCACAGATTCTCCATGTGAGGCCTGAGGACCAGCAACAACGGCCCCACCTTGGAACTGAGAAAAAGCAGATTCTCGGGGGCCCCCCTTTGACTTCCTAAATCAGGAACTGGGGGTGGGGGCAGTGATTGTGTTTTAACAAAGTCCTCTCAAAGTCTGCAAACCACGAGTTGAGGAGGTTACTGTGCAGAGCTGGCAAGAAACTCTGGCGCTTGTCACAGGATGGTGACAGTAGAGATGAAAGCCATTCATCTATGAACAATTCAGAAGTATTAATAGGTGCTCCTTACAAATTTGGCAAAAGCGAGTAAATGTACCACTGCCTGGAGCGCTCAGAAGAATAACAATGGAATGAGTCCGCAGATCTGGCAGCACAAAAGACAGCTGCTCTCCTCTCTGAACTCCGTTTGCTTACTTGAGGCTTCCTTACCCCGAAGGATGTCAATACTTGGGGTTTCTTAGAGTCGCTGCATCTAAGAGCTAACATTTGAAACCTACTTCTATTCAGTTCCATTCAACAAGTCTTTACTGAGGACCTGCTAGGTACAGAGTGAGACTATGAGCAACAGAGACCTATGAGAGATTTTTAAAAGTTTTGGTAGGTAACTCCCACCTGGCAGGTCTAGAAAATTGTAACGGGGCGGTGGAGGGATTCTAGAAGGTAGCAGCTGTTGCACAGAAGCTGATGTAAGAAGCAGAGTGGGAAAAGAGAAGGGAAAATTGCCACTTGGTCCTTAAGCTGAACACCACCTTCTGCGGGTACAACTGCTCTTTCTCAGTTCCTTCAAACCCATCCTTCCCTCAACACACACACTCACACCGACATATGCAGGCATCTTTTTATCCATTTGCTGGATGATGAGAAAAGGAATAACATGTTGAATAGCACTCCTCTGCCGCTGAAATGAGAAACACATCAATTAACCCCTAGTCAAGGAAAGAGAATCAGCAACTCCATGGACATGGTTTCTTTCTGTCATCTCATTTTAGGAGAACTGAACTGCTTAAGAGAGAGAACAACTTGCTCAGATTAGGTCTCCAAATGCATCCATCCAGAATATTACATTTGTGGAGAGGACCTTAGTGACCTCCTTTGACAGAGGACACCCAGGGAGGGCCGGACTTGCCTAAGGTCACCCTAGTTATGACAGATCTGACCCTAGCGCCTGCCACCTCTCCCAACTCCTTTTCTCTCTCCTACACCCCTTCCAAAGCCTCATCACCCTGGGAAGGTGTTCATTTGTATAAAAAATGTTTAAGTAAACTTCATTTAATGACTATGAGATAGTGCGTTGCAGAGGATTCCAGCTTAATCAAGAAGCAGTCTGTTCAAGGAACTCCAGGCCCCGAACATTCCAGCTAAGATTTCACTCTGTGTCCTTAGCTACTATTCGACTCTCAGCATCAGACGTGCTTGCATGCCGTGAAGATAATCATTAAAGGGATTAGAGACAGTTCCAAGTGCAGAAGAGTGACACAGTAACCAAGAGAGGCCTCCTCCTTGGCAACATCAATTAGGCAATCCAAATTGCCTGAGTGAAGCAACATCTTACTTCAAACAGGAGGAAGTTGGGGAAAAAAAATACATTAACAAACATCAAGAGAGAAGCAGTGGCTCCAATAATATCTTCACACAAAACAAGCCCCAAACGTTAACAACTATATCACTCAATATCCCTTATTATTATTATTATTATTACTATTTTCTCAAAAATAACAGCTGAATGGGATGGGAATATTGATGGGGACAAACTTCTATGATTTGGTTCCCCAACGTTCATTTGTTCTGGTCATTTTCTCTCATTTGTTCTTAACAGATCAATATCTGCCATCAGTTACTCCCCCACCAGCCAGGAATCTGAAAGAGAATGAGTTTCTGCAGAAAAATTGGGACTCATTGGGGGGTTTGGGTTGGGGCATCCACAGCAGATCTGTTTGGGGAAACCTTCCTGGTGAGTACCGATGTCAGCACATTGGCTGAATTTAGATCAAGTTTTTACTCAGGGGGAAGTATAATTACTTTTTAATTACGGAAGCTTAGACCTGAATAAAATAACAGAAAGAAAAACATTTATGCTTGCTGTTCAGTCCTAAAACAATCTCCAACAGAAAAGTCCTTTCCCGTGAAGTCTGGGAGCTCACAACCACTCAGCTATGTCATTCCAGGCATTTTTGGTAAACCAGATGGAATACCCTCTTAGCTAAGAAGGGGTTTGGGGAAATTGCCTGCAGGGGAATTTCATTAATAGACATGCTTACAGTGCCTGCCTTGCCCAGAGAGTCAGAAAGAAACCCAGGGAGAGAGAAATTAGAGAAACAAAGACACAAAGTTAGAAAAAAAAAAAAAAGAGAGAGAGAGAGAGAGAGAAACAGAGACAAAGATACACTGAAAAGAAAAGATGTCCAGAGAGAGAGCGGAAAACATACCCAAATGCACACAGGCACAAACAAACACACACAGCAATGGCTGCTTCACTGCCCGTGGCTTACATACCTACCTTCAGCTGCCACGTCCTCTGCTTCCTGTCCTTGTAATTCCTGAAATGGACTCATATGTTTAAAGCCAGGCCTCTCACAACCAGTACACACTGAGGGGAGTAATCCCTCATTCTGATTACTTGGGGGGCACTGGCTTCAATTTTTTTCAGTCAACATGACTATACTACTAATCTGTATTATAAATGATCGTAATTCAGTTCCCAAATAGTAAACTCATGAAGTAAGCAAATATGGTCAGGAGACTCCCCTCCTGAAATCCACTGATGCTTCTCCATTGCTCTGAGGATCCTGGTCAGTTTCTCTAACCTGTTTTCCTAAGTCCCACAGGCTCTGACCTTTGCTGACTCCCCACCCCCCACCGCCCCACCGCCTGCTGTCACCTCACCGCCCCCTCCACCCCGTGGCCATGGACATCTCCCAGTTACTCAAACTGCCAGGGGGCCATCTCTTCCCAAGCCTCTCCATAAAACCTCTGCCACCTCCACAAGATCCCACAGGACTTTTCCCAACCCAACACCCAGTTCTCAGCGTTTACAAAACAGCCTTCTCTAGGTAACGCCCCTCCAACTCTGGCTTAGCCACCTTTCATCTGCATCCCACAGGACAGCCCAGCTGCCCCTGTCAGAGCACATCTGGCCATAGCACAACCACCTCCTGACTGGCCTCTCTCCCGGCCACAAGGACCAGGCCATATCTCTTCTGTCCACCGTTGAATGCCCAATCTCAGCACTGAGGACAGTGTTTAGAGTACAAATTTAGGTCTCTGTAGGCTATACCATTCTGTTTTCTTTGAGCATACAAGGAGAAATTTTCACTAAGAGATATCAAACAATTGCATACTGCCAATATCCCTTATGAAGTCCCACACCAAGCAACGTCCAGATGCTGCTTCAGCTCACTGCCAAGTGCAGATTTTAAGAGTCAGAACAGCTCTGGGCCAGTGTGGTTTGCCTGGCAATAAGGGTGGACACTGAGGGACACTGCCCTCAATTTTCAGCCAACCCACTGCACAGATAAGCAGACTATTTGTCTGAGGCTGAGTTCCCTGGGAAACCAACTCTGAGACTCTGAGATTTGTGTGCAAGAGGGTTATTGGGCATGCCCTTGGGATCAACTCTGGAGGGAAGGGGAGGAAGCAGGATCAGGCAGAGGCGGGGAGCTGACCTGAGATACTCTGAACAGAAGTCTCTTGACCCCACAGGCGACTTTGAAACCTTGGCGGGTCCTTTATAGTTCGTCCTGCACGGAGGCAGGGGGCCTGATATTTGTGCTCTAGAGGCAAAGTCACTGGATGCTGGCTACCCCGTCCCTCCTGGGAGCCATCATGGCCTTGAGCGAAGCCACTCCTAACAGCCAGCAGCTAGGGAAAGACAATGAGATCTGGGAACTGTCAGGGGCCCGTACGGGCTGCAGCTGGTAAACAGAGGGCCTGAAGGGGACGCGTGGACTGCACACAATCACACCCACCACTGCATTTCGGAGGAGGAGGGGAGAGAGATGCTGATTCTTTCACCGCTTTCCTTGCTCAGAACTCTTGAGCTCAACAATGACAACTTTGCTTCAACCACTTTGCAATACAATGGGAGAGATTTCTCCTCATCTTTCTTACAGGGATATATCTGAGAGCTAGCAAGCATTTTTCAAACACAAACACAGCTCCATTAAGAAACTTTTAGTATTACAGTTCTGGGTGGGGAGGGGTTATGAAAACAGAAAACTATGGGGGACCTTAATTAAGAATGATAAACAAGGGCACCTGGGTGGCTCAGATGGTTATGCATCTGCCTTCGGCTCAGGTCATGACCCCAGAGTCCTGGGATCGAGTCCCACATCAGGCTCCCTGCTAGGCGGGGAGCCTGCTTCTCCCTCTGCCTCTGCCTCTCTCTCTCTCTCTCTCTGTCTCTCTGACTCTCATGAATAAATAAATAAAACATAAAAAAAAAAAAATGATAAACAATAGCGATACTTCATTCATTCCACAGGCTTCTCATGAAAAGGGAACTGAATCATAACGAATCTGGACGAATTATGAAGTTCTAGGCCCTCAAAGGGAGTTTTCCTGAGGACGTATGACAGCATATATAGAAATTGGATGCATATTTGTTCCACTGATTTGAGTGAAATCTTACTCAAAATTATGGCACTCATCATACTTTTATTCTGAAATAGTGGGGGTTTTAGTTCTGAAATAAGCTAAATCAGTCTTTTACAGGTAAATTGATAAAGATGTCCTGGGGTTTGAAGACATAAGTAAGAGGTGAAAGAAATAACAGAAAAAGAAAAGGAGTCTTACCGGAAGCCTTGGGTGAGAGAAATGGAGACTTCTCCTGCCTTCTGTCTGTGTCTGAGCCAAGGAAGAAAGCTGAGAGACATCTAAGAGGGGCTGACAGATGTGGGTCCCAGGAAGGCAGAAACCAATAATTCAGAGTCATAAAACCAGAAAGGCATTGAACATTTGGTTGGTGAAGCAGACCCAGGGAGGGAAAAAAAAACCCTTGTGGTATGCATTATATCTACCAAAAATAAACCAATAAACAAAAAAAACATACAAGCCACTCCTACTGGGAAGAGCAATCCTGGAATTACCTTTCTACCCACTAAAAATGTGTACTCTCTCACCAATATGGTCCTTATTCATGGTGTTGTTTGAAGTTATTTTAGCAAACACAAAATTTTAAAAGCTTCATAGACTCATTTGGGACTTCTATTGCCATCCCTTATTTCAAATTCAGTGTCCTGGGATGTGCATTTTCCTATTACGAGAAGTCTTAATACCTAATTTCTGGGTAGAAGCTATCGTACATACACATATTTTCTTAATGGACACCTAGGTATTTGATTGCAGCTTCCCAATGATCCACAAACTCCCAGAACCTGACAATGAGTGGGAAGTACCAGAACAAGAAGGATGGCAGGCCCAGCCCCATCGTTCACCAG
The DNA here is from genome assembly GCF_004348235.1 of Phoca vitulina. NCBI lineage: Eukaryota > Metazoa > Chordata > Mammalia > Carnivora > Phocidae > Phoca > Phoca vitulina. The sequence continues at coordinate 38,088,044 of NW_022589713.1, read as the reverse complement.
CCTTGAGATCTCACAAAATCCCCTTAATCACAGCTAGACACAGCTTTCTCATCTCTTAAATAACAGAGGAATGAATATAAAACAGGCCTTGTCCCATCTTGCAAGGATTTCTGATTCAGATGAGATTTTGTAGGTGAGAGTAGCTTGTAAACTTTAAGATGCCATACAAACATAAGGAATTATTATGACATGTTGAGAGAGTATAGGAGTCTATTCTAGAAAAGAGTGGAGAAAGTACCCAGTACAATTGGCGAGAAAAATATTGCAGATGTAAGTTCATTTACATTTGGCGATTTTCACCCCAGTAATAAAAGCTATCACAACATGAAACATAATAATAAATGAAATGCTTTCTATGCTCTAAATAGCATCACAAAATATCTGTATCTGGTTTGATTTAAAAAAAAAAAAAGTCAATATTTACCAAGCTCACTTCATATGAGCTGGCACTGTTCAAGGGCTTTTTATATATTAAATCATTTCAATCCCCATTACAACCACCAGAGGAAAGCACTATTATTAAACCCACTCTACAGATGAGAAACTGAGGCTCAGAGAAGTTAAGTAAGTTACCCAAGGTCATAGATATAGAAAACGGCAGACTCAGGAGTTGTACCCAAGCAGTCTGGCTCTGACCCCAACATAGTGATATACAGGAGTGGTAGAGAATATCAACACTAACCTTGAAAAGTTCTAACTGTGAGGAGAGGATGGAAGAGAAGATCAGGGCAGGAAAGTATTTTTTAAATTTGCTGTGCTTAATGTTTTTATCTACCCTCTTCCAAATGTATAAAGCTATGTGATGAAAGCGCAAGTCCTAGCCCACAAACAAGTGGTCTAATAACTGGGCAGCTCTTTCTCATACAGGGATAGATTTGTGCTTGGTGGTTCTGCAGCCTGATCTCAAACTGTCCTACCCCATTCCCAGTCCTTAACTACCAACAATTCAATCTGAACCAGGGTAAGTGGACAATTTGGTCATGCCTACAGTCTGCCACCAGAACCTCTCTGGCAACCACCCTAGAAAAAAGAAATGACCTTGTACCTTGGCTTATCTCCAGTCTTTCAGGAGAGAGACGGAATGCACAAACGAGCCATACTGTTGGGCCAGGGATCTGAATAATAATGAGCTCTGTTCTCCCAGAGGTCAGAGCATGATACCAGGCCATTCAGGGCAGACAGGGCAAGTTAAATGTTTTTTGAGCTTATGTGACGGCAGCAAAGAATGGTCATTTTTAACTTTTTGGTGTCTGCCAAGAGAACTTGATTCGATCCTTAAACATGAGCACCTTCTCTGGGCCAGGCACTATGCTAGAGCCCAGGACACACAATAAATATAACTGAGTCTCTACCATGAGGAGTCAAAACACAGCAGGGCATGGTAGGTACATAAATTGCTATCTGTGATGAGTGCTATTTATTTATGAATGCAGGACTCATATTTAAAACACAGAGGAAGGACAGAATGGATGGGGAATGCATATTCAGGAATTACTTTTGAGTAAGACGGATGGGATTTATGGTCCAACTAGGTGGGGGTGGGAGAGAAAGAGGAATGACCCCAAGATTTCTAGCTTTTAGATCAGCTCAGACCAACATAAAGAAAGACCAGTTCTAAGAGGCTGTAGCAGAGTTCATTTGTTCAAAGCTCAAAGTGACAAGTTTTAAACTACTGTTAGCGCCATCTGTTGGCCATAGTAGAAATTGACGTACACTGGGCTGGTATTCAGCATTATCTAAAATGAACTCTGGAAGTTTTAAAGACCATCTGTATATAACAGCATTCTTAACCTACAAGAGGAAGAAAGAAGAATCATTAAAAGTATATGTGGGCTGAGTTCAGACTGCCTTGAAGATAAATCAATAGTACATGACCTTGGTCAATTCATTTACCTTGTCTAAGACTCAGATTTATTCAAAAGTAAAATGAGAATAAAGTATTGTAACTATGACATAGAGATATTTTGAGGATTAGAATATATGTCGCATAAACAAAAACTCTCACACACTGGTAGTGGGAATATAAATTGAGCACCATTTTGGAAAATTGAGTGTCAATATCCATCAATGTTGAACATATGTATACCCTATGATTTGGAGTTTCTCTCTTAGGGATATACCCAACAGAAATGTGCATATAAACTCTTAATGATACATATGAGACTTTTATATTGTTCCTATGTGTAATAATAAAAAACTGAAGATAATACAAATTTCCAACCACAGAAAAAATGGATATATAAATTGTGGTGTGTTCATAAAATGGAAAATTATACAGTAATAAGCATAAGCAATCAACAACTACACACAAAAAGGTGGACAAATCTCACAAACATAATATTGAAGAAAGAAGCCAGACACCAAATAGTACGTATTGTATGACTCCATTTAAATAACCTACAGAAACAGGCCGAACTAATAAATGTTGTTAAAAGTCAAAATAAAGATTATCACTGGGTGGAGGGTTAGTAACTGGAAGGAGAATTAAGGAAGCTCTGAAAACGCTAATGTTCTTTCTTGATTTGAGTGCTGCTTACTTGAATGTATTTTATAAGGCCATACATTATCATTTCACCATTTTTCTACATGTATGCTATATGTCACTAAAGATTTACTGAAAATACATTTTTAAGTGATAATATGCTGCCTATAAAACTCACACTACCCAATTTCAAGGCTAACTATTAAGCTAGAGTAATCAAGACAGTGTGGTATTAGCAAAAGTATAGACATACAGATCAACGGACGAGAATAGACTGCCCAGAAATAGACCCACATAAATACGGTCAACTGATCTTTGACAAAGGAATGAAGGCAATTCTATGGTGAAAGGGCAGTCTTTTCAATAAATGGTACTGGTACAATTAGATGTTCATATGAAAAACTAACAAAGAGCCTAGACACATACCTCGCACCTTTCAGAAAATTAAGTCAAAATGGATCATAGACCTAAATGTAAAATGCAAAAGTATAAAACTTCTAGAAGAAAACACAAAAGCATGATCCATGAAAGAAAATCAAGTTGGACTTGATTAAAATTAAAATTTTCGCTGCAAAAGACACTAAGAAAATGAAAAGACAAGCCACAGAGTAAGAGATTATATTTGTAAAACACTCATTAGATAAAGGTCTCGTATCCAAAATACAGAAATCTCTCTTTATCCATGGTTTCACTTTCTGCATGATCTGGACCGTGGTCAACCGCAGTCCAGAAGCAGATGATCCTCCTTCTGACACAGAGTCAGAAAGTCTATAGTAGCTTAACACACATCTCAATGCCTGCATCATGCACCTCACTTCATCTCATCACGTAGGCATTGTATCATCTCACATCATCCCAAGAAGAAGGGTAAGTACAGTACAATAAGATATTTGAAGACAAAGAGAAAGACCACATTCATAGAACTTTTATTACCACATACTTTTATAATTGTTCTATTTTATTATTATTGTTGTTAATCTCTTATTGTACCTAATTTACAAACTGAACTTTTATCATAGGTATGTATGTATAGGAAAATACATAGTAATATAGGACTTGGTACTCTCTTCAGTTTCAGGCATCCACTGGGGGTCTTGGAACATATGCCCTGCCAATAAGGGGGGACTGCTGTATACAAAGAACAATAAAAAAATAAACCCAATATAAAAAATGAGCAAAATATCTGAGCAGACACCTTACCAAAGAAGATATACAGATGGCAAATGAACATATGAAAAGATGTTCCACATCATCTGTCATTAGGGAATTGCAAATTAAAACAAGATACCACTGGGCGCCTAGGTGGCTCAGTCGTTAAGCGTCTGCCCTCGGCTCAGGTCATGGTCCCAGGGTCCTGGGATCGAGTCCCATTTCAGGCTCCCTGCTCGGCGGGAAGTCTGCTTCTCCCTCTCCCACTCCCCCTGATTGTGTTCCTGCTCTCGCTATCTCTCTCTCTCTGTCAAATAAATAAATAAAATCTTTAAAAAAAATTTTTAAATAAAACAAGATACCACTGCATGCATATTAGAGTAAAACCCCAGAACACGGGCAACACCAATAGCTAGTGAGGATGCAGAGTGACAGGAACTCTCACTTACTGATGGTGGGGATGCAAAATTAGTACAGCTACTGTGGAGGACCATTTGTCAGTCTCTTACAAAGTTAAACATAGCCTTAGCATATGATTCACCAATTGTGCTCCTAAGGATTCACCTAACTTGCTTGAAAAATTATGTCCATACCAAAACCTGCTTTATTCAGAATTGGTAAAAAACTAAAAGCTACCAAGATGTTCTTCAATGGGGGAATGAGTAAAGAAACTGTAGCACCTCCACACAATGGCATGTTATTCAGCAATAAAAAGAAGTAAGCTATCAAGACATGAAAAGATATAGATGAATCTTAAAGACATACTGTTAACTGGGGGGAAAAAAGCCAGCCTGAAAAGACTATATACGTATGATTCAAATTATTATATGACATTCTTGAAAAGTCAAAAAGTATAGCAACAATAAAATGATCAATGGTTGCCAGGGGGTTGGGAAGGGAGTGTTGAATAGATAAGGCACAGAGGAAATTTTATGGTGGTAAATCTATTCTGTACAATAAGGTAATAGTGGATACATGTCACCATGCATTTGTCAAAAACCATACAACTTCGCAGCACAAAATGTGACTTTAACATATAGAGATTTTTGACAAATCATTTAGGGGTGGTGAGATCTCAAGATGGAATGCTAAAAGTAACACAACAATCTAATTGTATTACAAATGTATGAAACATTCCTCATGCAGATAGGGAAAAATAGTGCCAACCTATGTAACTTCTGGAATGAGTGGTCTATAAGCCTAAAAGGCAGTAAAAACTGTACATTAGCACTGTCCTCTAGTTGATAAAGATTTCTCCCACAGGGATATGGATTAACAATTCTGATAACACTATGAATGTCTACTGGCCTTGAACAATTAAAAAAAATGAAGTGGAGAAGGTGGAAGCCATTACTGGAGTGGGAGGTTATCAACAAGCAAAGGGAGAAGTCAAAAATGATCCATGTGGTAATGGATTAGAGCTGGAGACATCAGCATCAAACTCATGTTTAGCTTAACACGTATACAGATGGTCACACATAGAAACAGTTACAGGTATTTGTATATGCACGGGTTAGTATACACACATATATGGTCCTGCTCTGTCTGTTTAGCAGGCCTAAAAGAAATGATACTCCAGTAAAAAGGGCATACCTAGAAACCAGATCTTGATTTCTAATATCATTCTCCAATAAAAGGAGCCAGGGCTCCTTGGAGAAATGGCTGATTCTAGAACCAGGGTAGGAAATACATAAGATGAGCTTGGAGCATTTTGTGGTGCTAAAAAATAAGAAGGTGCTCCAAAAAGAAACACTCTCTCTCTCTCTCTCTCTCTCTCTCTCTCACACACACACACACACACAATGAGAGTGTGTCAAAGGGAAACAAAGCCAACTGAAAGAGTGCCCAATGGCCAAAGCTAGAACAAGGGGAACAACAAAATAAAGTAGAATGGGATTATAACCAAAGTATAAAATAAGTATCTATGAGTCTATACTGACATAACTTGATATAACTAAATGACTCAATAATAACTAAATGGGGATAATAGCTCAATCTCTTGTGTCAAAGAATTCCAAATGATTGATGTAGATACTCCATCTTCAAGGAGGTAGAGCATAACTCCTCACTGAGGAAGTGTGAGCTGCAGGTAGTAACTTCCTTCCAAAGAGTACATACAGTATGGAAAGGGGGAAGAGAGTAACTTTACAGTGGAGAAACCTGACCAACACTACCTCAGTCAAGGGATCAAAATTAACTATCAGCAATGATAAGTCATGCTGGTAATATGCACTCTTGATATGATGTGATGAAAATGATCTTCATCCCCAAAACCTATAATCCCAGTTCTAATCATGAGAAAAACATACAAATCCCAACTGAGGGACACTCTACAAACTACTTGACCAGTACTCCTCAAAACTATCAAGCTTATCAAAAGCTAGGACAGTCTGAGAAACTGTCAACAGTCAAGGGGAGAGCCTATGCAGACATGACTAACAAATGTAATGTGATGTCCTGCATGGAGTCCTGGAACAGAAAAAGATAAAAACTAAGGAAATATGAACAAAGTATGGGCTTTGTTTATTTAATAATGATCTTATTTTAAAGCCCTGAGCACAGAACATGATTCATAACAAGTGCTTGATATATATTAGGAACTGGAATATCATGAGAGATGAAGAAGAAGAGGAAGAAGAATTAAGTAGAAGAGTAGTTTGGGAGGAGTGTCTGGGAAGTTATAAATTCTACAGCTACATTCAGATAGGGACATTTATCAGCTCCATAGACAGCCATTGAAGACACGGCAAACAAAGTATACAACTGCTGGGGAGAGCTTCAAAGGACAGAACCTGGAAAACATTATACACAAAATAGAGGGGGCTAATTTGGGAAAGAGACTTATCGGGAAACGGGAAGAGAAGCAAAATAAGATCATGATTTAAAAGCAAAGGAAAAAAGAGTCTCCCTTGAAGGAGGGTGTCAAGAGTTTTTAATGCTACATGAGATTGGGACAGATGAAGACTATATATAGTCATACAGATTTGTCTGTGACCTCGGCTAGGACAGTTTTAGAAGAGTTGGATTTAGAATGGAACTCAAGGGAGTATAAAGAAAGTGAGACATAAACCACTGGGGCAGCAATGTGAAGGGGAGAAACATGACACTGTACCAAAATGAAATAGGTGATGGAAATGCCTTTACGACACTATTTAAGACTTGAGCACTTTGTTAGTAATTTGAAAGAATAGTGTAAAGGAAGCAAAAGAAGGTACAAAAAAATGGGATAACTGATATAATAAGGTCTGAGAAGAAATGATCCAGTTCCCAAGGGGGCATTTAAGTCTTGGAGAGGAGGGTGACCCCTCTTCCTCCAAGACAGGCAAGAAAGTAGCAAGGATGTGTACTAATTATCATAGCCTGCTGATGATTTTGATGATGATGACAATGTTGTTGTTGATGATGATGATGATGATGATGATGATAAGAGCCCCAGCTAACATTTATTGAGCTATTCCTATGTGCTTTACAGTGGATGTCTCACTCATAGCATAACCCCAGGGGGCACGGACTACTGTAACTTTCATGCTACAGATGAAGAAATTGGGTTCAGTTAGATTAAATAACTTGCCCAAACCAGTAAGTGGCAGAGCTTCACTGCTCCTCTTGACACTCTCCTTAAAATATCTCAGACCTCATCTCCTTCCTGGTAGCAGGTACTCTTCCGGCACACAAACCCAGGTGTAGAAGATAGAGGACACTCTCATCCCCCTCCAATATGTCTGGAGCCTTGCATAAGTCATGCATCATCCCTGAGTCTCAGTTTCTCATCTGTGGAATGAAAGACCAGGGCTAGATGAATCATTTCAGATTTTTTCCATCTCCAACATTCTTTGATCACTTTTAAAGACCCAGAAAGGCTTGGGAAGAATCTACAACTGAGCTGTGAAATCTTTCATAGTTTTTAAAGTGAAGAATGTGGCTCATTCAATCTGGGGGGTCAATAAACTTTTTCTGTAAAGGGCCAGATAATAAATATTTTAGCTCTTTCAGGCCAAATAGTATCTGTTGTACTACTCAATCTGCAATCACAGTCATGAAAGCAGCTGCAGACAATATATAAATGAATGAATGTGGCTATGTTCCAATAAAACTTTATTTACAAAAACAGGCTGCAGACTGGATTTGGTCAATGGGCTACAGTTTGCCAACTCCTACAACTTTGGAGCTGTGGCCATTAATACACCTCTCCCCTGTAACTGAGAGTACGACCTCAGAAAAGTCAGTTAAGCCTGCCTCAATTCAGTGAGCTAGAGACCACAGAAAACAAGGGCATTTACCTTACCATGACATCAGGAGGCAAAACTAATAAAAGTGGTAGTAAAACACTGAAAACAGATATGAGGGTATCAGATATAATGGCTAGGCCAGCTGTCCTTTCTTTCCAGTGTCTATTAAATAAGAAAAAAAAATGGGATTTTAAATTGCACCAAGAGTTATTTAAGTTAAGAAAGAAAAAGCCAAGTGAGTGGTTGACAATGAAATACCACATTGCACTCCAGAGTAAAGTGGAGGATTGGACGTCTGGGTATCTTGAACTGAACAGATAATGATGTTAACAATCATCAGAAATAAATCCAGACAAGGAGTGATGAGAAGGAAGTGAACTTGAAGCCCTCTTTCCCTGGCCTATAAAACTTACAAGGCTCTTAATCCTGGTGCCTTAGTGCCTTGAGACACTTGGGGGTCGTCTCCAAAGCATTCGTTCAGCCCTTTCTGGCATTCCCCACTTGTATCTGAGACTCTGTGGCTCTGGGAATGAGGACTCCAGCCTCACCTCCAGGGGCGAGCGTGTGTCCTGGGCTAAGCCAACCAAGTAGACCAATGGAATGAATCTCAGGCCTAAGAATGAAGAAACAAGGGCACATTCACCTTGTCTGGACAGCCTTGTGTGGACAGGAGGCCCGGAATGGCAGCTGCTATGTGCTACCATGAGGGAAGCCGGACTCTGAACGGCACCAAAACACCAGGGAGGGCAGGCCAAGAGAATCACAAGCAGTAAAGTCAGAGTCCTAATGACACCATGGCCTTCTGGACCAAATATCCCTCGAAACCCGTCCTATACCTTCGGCCTTTGAAAATTACATGACATAAATCCCCTTTTTTGGCTAAACAGTTTGAGCTGGGTTTTCCTGTTACTTTTAAAACAGTACGTCCTAACTCGTATATATTCTCTCTCTGATTTGTATCTACAGCATGCCTTGAGCAAGGAGAGGAGATGAATGTTTAAAATGGTCTTAATACTTTTATCTACCTCTAAAGTATTCTCCCAAACTTTAAGTTGTTTTAAAAGCACAATAGCCAAACAGTCATCTTCTCATCATTATGGCTCCAACCTGTCAGCAATTCATTTCTCCCTCAGCTTCCGAAAGCAAAACACAGACTATCTCCAAGTCCTCTCTGCCTTTTTAATCTGATCAAATATAAATGATCAAATTCAAAGTCCTGTCTTCATGAGAGAATTTGCTCTTGCAAATCAGTTTTGTCTTCAGATTTCTAAACTCCCACCTCAGATGGCCTCTGACTAAAAGCTACCGAAATGAAGCCATGAACACACTATTTTCAGCCCGCAGAGAACCCCATCTGCGGGCACAGATGAAAAGAGATTTATTCAGGAATTATTTCTGATTCATTCAGGAATGAGGGGAAGGGGCTTAAAAATGCCAGGTTATGTTTCATTCAGTCTTTCCATTCTACTTTTATTTTCCTCCAGGAACTAAAGTACCATAGGAAATTTTTGGTGTTCAGCATATTGGATACTTTACATGAACATAAAAACAAGAGCAGGACAACCTATTGGCCGTCATAACACTTCTCCCTTGCTAGCCAGCAGCAAAACAAAGATAATGTATTAACCAGCCTCCCTAATACATTCATCTTCTCAAGATACGCTGGATTCTTAGCCTGGAAAGATGCACGATGGTGAACATCCATCTTTTAAATGTCATTGAAACAAGGCTACTACTTCAAACACAAAGTCGTCTTTTTTTCCTTCACTATTACTAAGTAAAACTTTTCCAAATGGCATGCCCTCCTGAAAACTCAAATATAGATAGAACAGGCCCACTACAAAAATATGCATTTCCCTACGTGCCCAGAATATAAAGGGAATCAAGTAGGCCAAATGGAAAGCAAACAGAAAAACCAATGAAAAGCAGGCACAGTGACCTCAATGGCATTGTATAGATCTTGCTTATTTGAGTTATGTGTCCATGAGCTTTCTTGGGGTTCTATGCCTATGAGAGAACATAAAACACTGGAAGGGGAAGGCAAGCAGTCTCGAAGCATAAAAAGGTGCCTTGGGGACAATCCCAGTGGGTGTCTCAGACTCTGACTGCAGCTTCTGCTTCCACCTGTCCTGGACTATTCATCCCCCTCCCCACCTTACTAGCTCTTCCCTCATCTCTTCCAATGGGAAGCTCATCTACAAATGGCATTATCCTCTGGTGCCCACGGGGCTTGAAATCCCATTAGCCTTACTTTAGTATTACTTTTTCCTTTCTGTGGGGACACAGGAGAGTAATGTCATACTAAGCAAGGAAGGCCAAAGACCATGGTGCCCTCTCTTATAAGATATCTGCCTGCTTGCTTTGAGAAAGAAGCAACAATATTTGCAGATATCCTTTGTAGAGGATTCCTACCTGCTTTATCTTTATTTCTTCCTAAATAGATTAGAGAAGAACTTTCTCCTTCTTATCTCAAAGAAAATCATACAAGGACATCATGGGGGGAAGTCACAATTGGATTAGGTAGGGGTTAAAATTATACACCACGAAAGTTATAAAAGGTCCAGGCCATCCCTTTTCTCTCGATGAACAGATTGATCAACTGCCCAGAGCCCTGGCCATGAGATTCCCTTTTGCCCTCTTCTGCCCCGTCACCAAGGGGGCACATCAACTTCCGGTCTCCACACCCACAGAATTATTGAAAAGACCCACAATAAGGAAGAAAGCTGGAAAAATTGGGGGGATTACTGAAATACTTTGTTAGCATTATCCTTGACAGTGAATAAGGTACCATGTGGAACTCTTCACTACCCTGAAATTTTCATTCATCCTGCAATTAATAGAATCAAAGAACACTCTAGTTTAGAAAGTGGAGGGACCCTAAATTGGCTAGTAACTCCTCAGGCTAACACCTCTATGATTAACCATGTCTCTAACTCCAGTCCTGCTAATGACCATGCACTTTTCTAAGCTCTACACCAATCCAGACAGAGAACAAATTTCTGTGCACCTAGTAAAATCTGTCTATGCCTAATGTTTGGAAACTCACTGTAGGTCAAATTAACTATCAGTAGCAATCCTTTCCCATTACAGAACAAAAAGAATATGCATTAAAACAACTAAAAGTTTCAGAATCTCCTTGCAACCAACAGTTCGTGAAACAGGAATAATGATAACATTAAATTCTTTTAGCCCCACCTGGTGACTTGAAGTATCAGCCTACCTTGAAACTCCACATAAATTAACAATATAACCCAGTTAAGCACCTCCAAGCCAACTGTGTTGGTGGTATTAGTGACATTCAGGACCAGGGCCCCTTCTGTTCTGGCTGGATAGCTAATTTCCCAAGGCTTAGCAAAGAACCATGGATGTCAAAGCCATAAATTGCAGGTGGGGTGATTTGTAGGCAGGGTATGGAGTAGAGCCACACAGAATATTAAAAAAGGATATAAATAAGATTATTTGGGGGTGGGGGGGTTCATGTGTTGGGCAACAGAGAAAAGTAGAAAAGGATTTTTCCATTATTATGAAAACCACGGAAAGCAAAGGAGAGAAACTAAACGTTCTAGATGGTGAATCACCTTTATTGACAATCTGTGACATCTTCAACACAGGCCAGCTTCTTGCACAATAAGATTTGGCCTAAACTTCAAATATCAAGGATGTGAGATGAGATAAGAACAAGTCCTTCTGTATCCCTACCACTCACCCATTTCCCCCCAAAAATGGCCTCCTACCACCTTTGCTCAGAGACCTGGAGATTAAGCATTCAATTGTCAAACCCAGTGACTTCTGCTCTTAATTTTTAGGCTTACAGAGATTACACACACACACACATACACGCACTGAGATTTCTGACACTGCAGACATGAACCTATTCAACATTATATTCTATATTCATAATGCTTCGGTTCTTTTTTCTTCAGCCCTTGTTATCAGAGGGCACCCAGCTTTGCCCAAAATTTTCCACATATTTTTCCATATAAATGTTCCATCTACATATCTGTCATTTTAAATAGCTTTCCACTCTTAAGGACACAAGAGACACACACAGCAAGTGTCCCATATACACACACACATATTTGCATACATAATATATCCCTTCTTCTCTTTGGAAGGAATGAAGCAACTTCAAACAGAAACCTGAAAAGAATGGGAAAGGATGAGTCCTTCTTTTCCTGTCTGCATCTCTTTATTAAACCCCACAAATATGCCAAATGTCAAAGCTGGCTTCTTTACTTGTTCTCATGAAAGACAACATGGTGCAAGCATAGCCTTTCCTCTGTGCTAGAATCTCCAGTATTATTACCTGGAACCCACAACTAGAAATTCTAATGTAACTGATTGAGTGGAAAGGGTCTTAAATTTAAAGACAAATGGACTTGCATCTGAATCCTTTCTCTATCACTATGAGTCATAAACTCTTGAGTAGTTACTTAAATTCTCTGCCTCAGTCTTTTCATCTGTATGATGGGAACGGTATTACTGACAGTATCAGGGATAATATATGCAAAATCCCCAGCATACTCCCTTGGCAAACAGTACTCTTTCAAAAAATGGCAGCTTATGATTATTAATGTTCACTGTTCCTCAGGTTTTCTAATAGCAAAACAGAAACCACAGCAAAAGAGAATGTTGTGCAGCCTTCAAGGATTCTAGCACGCTTTAAGTGTCATGCTGTTTAGAAACGATGCCCCTGAAAATATTGTACAGTATCTGAAATACTTTTGTGACATCTTAAAGAGGTAATATATCTTAGTGCTAAGGAATGATGCATTCTGGCTCTTTCATTTTATCACACATTTCTTTTTATTAAATGTCTTCATCTAATTTAACAACAAATATTTTAGCTGGCTAGTTTATTATATGACCAATGTTTTTCACACAACAGAGTGTAATAGAAAGCTCTTTAATGTTTATTTAAGAGTAGAGCATTACTTGTGTGTAAATGAAGCCTGAAATTAGTGGTCTGCTATATAATGGCGGTGTTTCTTATTTTTATTTTTTTAAGTTACATATGAAATTATGCTGTATACAAATCTAAGTAGATATAAGCTGGACACATCACCGAGATGCTATTAAGTTGTCATGGTCTGTTAGTCCTCAGGAGCATCTCATCTGTGTGGTGTCTTGCTATCTGATGCCACCAGGGTAAAATGTGTGATTGCAAAAATCAAATAAAAACAGGAAGAAGAAAAACACATGAAAATGGGGGGAGAAATCTTTTCATTTCAGTACATTGACCTGAATTAGAAACTGAGGGGTTTTTTTCCTTTAATGCAACCTCACATTTTTATAAACACATCCGCCCACATCCCTCTTGTAGAAGAATTCCAAAGAAAAAGATGCCAAAGGAGGTACACTGGATACACCATGGGTCTTGTCTTCTACAGGATGCCATATTCTTCCTTTAAACAGAATAAGTTCCAGCCCTGTTGCTAAAAATGAAAGTGAAGAATTCATGAGAATAGAAGGTCTTGCTGATACACGGAGTATGAGCACTCAGACTCATGGGAAAGGAGCAGACGAGAGAGAGTGCAATTATTTTCATTCTAGTCTTCATGTTCCAGATATTGGAAAGAATAAAAGAGGTATTGGAAAAAGTGCCCGGAGGCACCACCCCAAATGTTTTAAATTACTATTCGGAACATTCATTAACCATCAAAAATATGCTATGCTGAACACAGTCTTTGGTAGATATCAATCAAAAGCACATTTTCTCACAAATGAACAGGGGGAAAAAGCCCGAACTCTGGCATCTTTGTTCCTCCAGATTCTTTTCTCTGGGAAAATATTGCTTTAAATTGCTGTTTGTTCTCATAATGGACTAGTGCCTTTGAGGTCTTTACTGCTTAAAGTGCTCTTAATGTACAGTCAATATACACGTAAAGTTTGCACTGATTATATGCAGCTCAAAGGATTTCAAAACATCTCCCCCTAGAAGCTTTTCCTTTCTCCTCAGAATTCCCATATGAGTTTCCCGGAGGCTGATTTTCAACAGAGCACAACAGAGTCTCCTCTCGGAAATGGATTTCCCACAGAAGTAGGCTACATCAAAGGAGAGCTCACTAATGTGAGAGCGATCTCTCTGATTTCATTGAACCGCCACGCAGAAGAACAAAAACAAGCTATTCACAGACATTGGAAATGTTATGGCGGCATTAAGCACCACACTGACCCTTCCCTCCTCTGCTTCTGTGACCGTTTTTTTCTTGTAGCTGCCTTCCCTGCATTTTGCTGTGCTCATGTCAGAGGGCCTTGGCCTTCTCACTCAGAACTTCTGCTAAATTCAGGGGGTTCATTTGGTGTGCACCTTTCTTGCCCCCTCTTCAGCATTTGATAGGATTAACTCTTAAAAATGTCTTCACTCCACTTCCACTGTGCACACACTTCTCAGACTCTGACGACAGGTGGCTGTCCACAGGGGATCTGCATCAGCCCAGCCCCATCATCCTGCACACTCATGCCCTCAGGGAGAGTGCACTCATTCCCATGGCATTGATCACCATCTGTCCAGTGATGACCCCGAACCACATCTCCAGCTTTAATCTTCTCAGTCCCAGACACCTAATGGGGGAATGACTGCGACAGAAAACACATCTAATTCAACAGGGTACACAGCAGGCAAGAAACACTCCCTTTTACCTATGTCTGAAAAGTGTATTCCTAAGGGACAGGGTTATGGCCACAGAGATAAACCAACTAACAAAGGAGATTAATTTTTTAGTTTTATAAGTTTTCCTTCCCTAATCCTCCGACCTAAATTAATAAATATGACTTCAAGTTCTGGTTTATACTCCTATTGCTTATAGGTCTCCCATAATTTATACACACACACACAAACACACGTGCACATGTGCACACCATCCTTGCATTTTGCCCCATGGGTCATTTGGTCTCATGTCTTGGAACATCAAGACATACTCAACACAGGAAGCTCCACTGACCTAGTGGAAGATCAGGCTTAAGAATAAGGGAAAAGCAAAAGGGATGGGAAACTAGTTTGGATTCCAGATAAAGGAGCAGAAATCTGGAAACATTCCTTGGATCCCACTCCTACAGCTTTCTAAACATTTGGTATTTTCAAAATAGCAGATATTAGAACTCAAAGTCATGAACCCAAATACCTACAGAGGCCCAGGAGCTAACTGACCAACCCTGAGTGGGGGCCATTGTTAGCTACATAGAGCATACACACATCCTTTGCAGAGAGCTGTGACCTCTCGGTTTGGCACTGTGCCATGCTGAGATGTCCTTCACTATCCAATGGCACCTGTCTTGGCTTTTGTCCTATTGCAATTCCCCTGCATTTGCTATATAACAGAATTCCTATAAGTTCACCTTTGATCCAGTGTGTTATGGGGTATTAGATCTAGGCAAGTCATATCTTCTTCCTCTAGCTTCCACACAGCCTGCTCTTCACCTACTTCAGGTCTTTGTTCAAATGTCCCTTTCCAGGCAGCCTTGCCCTGACTTCACTGTTTAAAATTATTACCCCCTCACCCAGCAGTTTCCCTTCCCTACTTTACTCTTCTCCACAGCACTCACTATCTGATACACTATAATTTCTGTTTATGTATTTGTCTGCCTCTCCTTTCTAGAATACAATCTTTCCAAGGTTAGAGATTTTGTCCATTGGTTTTACCACTCTGTCTTCGGTACCTAGTATGGTACCTGGCACTTGGATGCTCAATAGTTGTGTGTGTCAGATCAAAGATTTAATCTTTGATGACTAGATGTCAAGAGTGACTGGACCCACCTGGGTCCTTTGGCTACTAATAGGACAGTGACAGAGCAAAACAAGCCAAAAGTACACATTTTTTTAAAAGTGAAACGACCAGAAAAGCAATGTAAGCTCCCCATACACCTCTCCTAATAATGGCACCAACTGCTCCTTAAAGGATGTATAGTGTTATGGTGACACAAATCAAGAGAATAGAGAAGATGGGAGGGGCAATACCTACACAATTTTGGGAATGGTTTGCTTCTTCAAGATGGATTCAAGACACCACATTGCCTACTACCATGGGATGGCAGTCAGCTTGAAGTCAGGTCCCTGAAATTTAAGATTTTGCAAACCAGACTGTCTTCTCTGGAGAAACCTTAGGGAGGACCCAGGGCATACAGTTGGGGATGGGGACAGAAGTGATACTGTGATACAGAGGAATGAGTGTCAGAATGGGAACAGAGGGTCTGGCTTCTGGTCTCAGCCATGCTGTGGACCATGCTGCCTCATGTGCTCTGTAAGGACACACTGTGGTGTATGGATTACTCACTCTACCTCTGAACTCATCATTTTATTTGACAAATTTTTAAGAATGCTTACCAGGCATGCAGCATTGTGCCAGGTGCCATAGGGGAGAGAGCAGATAATCAAGACCTTGCCCTCAAACACTGAGTTCCTGTGTGGCACTCTGAGATTGCTGGCCTCGCATGAGCCTCTGAGTTTTATGTGGGTCAGGGGACCTACGGTGCAATCCTGGACAGAAGAACTGTGCCTTTGATATCTGCCTTCATTGGTCTCTTTTAAATCTTGATCTATAGTTGTATGTCACAGGAATGCTACAGAGAGTTATTTCATCATTATTTTGTTATAAGAAAATCGTACACTAGAATCAGTTCAGGCCTTGCTGGCTTTTTGTGACCCCACACTTTCCAGAAAATTAATACAATTATGCCGTTAAGCACTCCCAAATGTGCCCAAACCATTATATTCACTGTGCCCAGAGGCAGTTAGCCCAACCGATAATCTGCAGTTTTATAGGAAGGTGGCATTAGCACCCATGGCTACTCTCTCTCCCCAAAATAAGACTAACCACCATGTAAATCAGGTCATATCTGAAGGAAGCGGTTATTAGGACCAATACACAAACCAATACACAAATAGATGGGAGAATGTTAACTAAGGGCCATTCTGAACAAAGAGTTGGGTGAGTGGAAAATGACTGATAACAGGTTAAATCTGACCTTGCAGAGTAGGTGCAAAGGTGGAGGCCAGAGTCAGGAAACAGATTTGCAAGGAGTGGCAATAGGTCAGCACCATGCTGACATTCACATGGAAGGTATAGCTTAGAGGGAAGGAAATCATTACAAGCCAATCTCCTTAGAATGGCGTGTGCAGTTTAGAGCACTCTGCTTTGAACATGTCGGGAGATGGGAGGTAAAAGAAGGAAAAGCAACAAGAGTCGGCTATGATGTCTAGAGAAAAGGTTAAAATAATACATATTCATTAAAGAATGAGAAGATTGTATAGACACAACTATGTCTACAAAGAAAGCCTCCAAAGCAAGCACGTTTGGGATGTTAGTAGCCTCAGTTAAGATCCACTAAGTCCACCCACCAGAGACAGGATTTCTCCTCCAAGGGAAAAATACACGAGCGCCATATTGCGGCCATGGCAAATCTGAGCGCAGTCACAGAGGAGGACCTCCTCCGGAATACATACTCTGAGGAGCAGAGAAGCTGAGGTTTCCTTGGTGCAAGTGTCCAACACCAGGTTAGATAAAACCTTAAGAAGAAAGGGTACAGAAGACAACTCACAACAACCCTCACCAGTCACCTTATTCTGAGGTGCAGAGGAGGAAGGAAACAAATGAATCCAATAACTTCCATAACAGATGGTGAAATCACAGCCTTATATTTTTGAAGTACTAACCAGTTGCCACCTGGCATGTCAATGTAGAATCAGTACAATTTTTAAATTTAATTCACAAAAAAAGGAAAAAAAAATGCCCATTTCCTAAAAGATACAAGAAGAAATCCTAGCAAGGAAAACTTACTGCAAATGTGCTTGTGTATTACAGTAATTAATAAAAAAAACATGGGACAGGCACGGAAGGATCCCAGTATTAAAAACTGCTTTTTCATGGGCGCCTGGGTGGCTCAGTTGGTTAAGCGACTGCCTTCGGCTCAGGTCATGATCCTGGAGTCCTGGGATCGAGTCCCGCATCGGGCTCCCTGCTCAGCAGGGAGTCTGCTTCTCCCTCTGACCCTCCTCCCTCTCATGCTCTCTGTCTCTCATTCTCTCTCTCTCAAATAAATAAATAAAATCTTTAAAAAATAATAATAATAATAAAATAAAAAAAATAAAATAAAAACTGCTTTTTCAAAACCTCACCAAACAGTATCATAGAATGAGGAACTTAAAAGACTTAACCTTTCCGCTTGACCCATGGCAGAATTAAATTATATCTTCCCCAACCTGATTTCTCCCATGAAATCTATTCTGTTTAGGATGAAGGTCAAGTACCAAGTGAGAATGATTTAGTGCTGCTCTTCAAATCCAATTCCATAATCATACTCTTGTCTCAAAATACCAGCTGGACGTCAAAGATGAAAAGAAAAAAAAAGACACAAAAAAATGCAGCCACACTCTCAAGAATATTATGGGGCTGGAATACAACCATTTCAAATTCTGTCATCCTCGAGTACAAATAGAATTTTCATTCATCAAATACGAAGCAAACACAGAGCCCGTTGCTGGCTCCACTGTTTTGCAGCATCTCACCTCTTCACAGAACAGCACACTTCCCATTGCGATCTCCCCTTTCTCAAAAGAACTTGACTTTTTTTGAAAAACTGCAGTGCTTACATTAAGTTCTTTTCTTTCCTTTTCTGCCCATGCATAATAGTCACTTGACTCCAGAGAAAGTAAAATTCAACAATCCATGGGTATTACTGCAAATACTTCAAAAACAGGCGGGACCAAAATAGCACAGTAGACAAGCCTAGCAACTGTTTGGTCCATAATACAAACCCAACAGCAACTCAGAGCAGGAAGAGAAATAGCCTTTATTGTTTGTTACCTCTGTAGTGATGAACAATCAGAGGTTTTGAGGAGAAAGATGTCATTTAAGTAGATGCCCTAAAACAAAGTTTGAACAAGGCAAAAAGATGATGCACTAAAGGCATTTTCTCCCCCAGTTCTTGCTTCTAAAGCACCCAGAGCAATGCCATAGATTAAAACTATTCTTCATGGAGAAATCAGGGCTTTAATTAAAGACTCCAGTAAAGACGAATTAACCACATAAATTGAGTACTTACTATGCATTCTGCTTTTTGATACACTCTTTACAAAGTACTAGAGGAAGGGCTGTTCTGTTTAAGAAATCTATAGTCTCATTAGATGAGATCATCAGACACCTTGGTGTCAAAGGCTACATTATAGAGCAAAACAGCAAAATATAAGTCGTCATCAGGTAGCATCTTACGTAAGAGTTGTTTGGTCAAGAAGTGGTATGCATTCAAAGGAACAGGATGCCACCATGAACTTGGCAGACTGAAGTGGCCCTTGAAATAAGGCTAAAAGTTCTGGCAGCTATGGAAGAAAAAAAAGAACAAAAGAGTTGGGAACAAAGTCCCTGTGAACAGAGCCCAAAGGCAGAAAGGCCCAAATTCTATTTGGGAGGCGACAATAGAGTGCAAATGGCTGGGTATGGTCTTTTTGAAGGCACTTCCAAATTGTTGAGGTCTAAGTTCATGACTTTTTATATATTATGTAGCACACATCTGTGAGACACTGCCTAATACCCTTCCTCCCATTCCCATAGCAACAGACAAGTTTGCCCAACCCTTCACCCAGAGTTGTTTTTTCTTTCTTCCCCCTATAATTTACTATCTTAACCGTTTTTTTTTTTTTAAAGATTTTATTTATTCATTTATTTGAGAGAGTGAGAGAGAGAGAGTACGAGAGGGGGGAAGGTCAGAGGGAGAAGCAGACTCCCTGCCGAGCAGGGAGCCCGATGCGGGACTCGATCCCGGGACTCCAGAATCATGACCTGAGCCGAAGGCAGTCGCTTAACCAACTGAGCCACCCAGGCGCCCTATCTTAACCGTTTTTAACCGTACAGTTCAGTGGTAATAAATGTATTCATATTGTTGAACAAGCATTACCACCATCCATCTCCAGATCCCTTTTCATCCTGCATAACTGAAACTCTGTACCTTTTAAACAATAACTCCCCATGACCCCATTCCCCCTAGCCACTGGCAACCACCATTCTATTTTCTTTTTTCCTTTTTCAAAAAATCTCTTCTCCTCCATGCCCCAGCCTCTGGTAATTACCATTCTACTCTCTGTTACTATGAGTTCAGTTTTATGTCTGTTTTCTCTTTTCTTTTTTTTTAAGATCCCACACACAAGTGAGATCAAATATTACTTTTCTTTCTGTGTCTGGTTCATTTCACTTGATATAATATCCGTGTTGTATATGTTCATTCATGTTGTCACAAATGGCAGGACTTCCTTCTTTTGTAAGGCTGAATAATACTCCATTATATGTATAATCATATATATATATTTATATTTATAATTATATATCCATATATATAATATTCCATTATATATATATTCCATTATATATATATTTATATATATATATTCCATTATATATATATTTATATATATATATTCCATTATATATATATATCACATTTTCTTGACCTATTCCTCCACAGATGGACATTTAGGTTGTTTCCATATCTTGGCTATTGTGGAAAATGCTGCAATAGACATGGGACTACAGATATTTCTTTGAGGTAGTGATTTGATTTCCTTTGCATATATACCCAGAAGTGGGACTGCTGAGTCATATGTTTGCTCTCTTTTTAATTTTTTGAGGAACCTCCATATTGTTTTCCATAACAACTGTATCAACTTATACTCCCACCAACACTGTACAAGGGTTCCCTTTTCTCCACACTCTCACTAACACTTGTTATCTTTTGACTTTTTGATAATCACCATCCTAACAGGTATAAGGTGATATCTCACTGTGATTTTGATTTGCATTTCCCTGATGATTAGTGATGGCGAGCATCTTTTCATATACCTGTTGGCCATTTGTATGTCTTCTGCAGAAAAATTCTATTTAGATTCTTTGCCCATTTTTTAATTGGGTTATTTGGTTTTCGGCTATTTGGTTGTAAACTTCCTTATATATTTTGGATACTACATTTTATTGGATATATGGTTTGCAAATATTCTTTTCATTCCATAGGTTGCCTCTTCATTTTGACTGTTTCCTTTGCCGTACAAAAACTTTTTAGTTTGATATAGTCACACTTATCTATTTTTGCTTCTGTTGCCTGTGCTTTGGGGTGTCAAATCCTAAGAAGCATTGCCAAGACCAATGTCAGGGAGCTTTACCTCTATGTTTCCTTCCAGAAGATTTATAGTTTCAGATCTTACATTCAAGTTTCTAATCCACTTCGAGTTGGCTTTTGTGTATGATGTAGGAAAAAGGTACAATTTCATTCTTTTGCATGTGGACATCCAGTTTTCCAACACCATTTATTGAAGAGGCTATCCTTTTCCTATTGCGTATTCTTGGCATCTTTGTTGAAAATTAGTTGGCTTGGGCGCCTGGGTGGCTCAGTCGTTAAGCGTCTGCCTTCGGCTCAGGTCATGATCCCAGGGTCCTGGGATCGAGTCCCACATCGGGCTCCCTGCTTGGCGGGAAGCCTGCTTCTCCCTCTCCCACTCCCCCTGCTTGTGTTCCTGCTCTCGCTATCTCTCTCTCTGTCAAATAAATAAATAAAATCTTTAAAAAAAAAAAAAAGAAAAAAGAAAATTAGTTGGCCATATACACATGTGTCTATTTCTGGGCTCATTATTCTGTTCCACTGATCTATGTATCTGTTTTGATGCCAGTATCATACTCTTTCAATTACTACAGCTTGTTAGTATAGTTTGAAATCAGGAAGTGTAATGCCTCTAGCTTTGTTCTTCTTGATCAAGAATGCTTTAGCTATTTGTGGTCCTTAGTGGTTCTCTATAAATTTTAAATTTTTTTTCTATTTCTGTAAAAAATGTCAACTGGAGTACTGACAGAGATTGAGTTGAATCTGTAGATCACTTTGGGTAGTATGGACATTTAAGCAGTATTAATTCTTCCAAACTATGAACATGGGATATCTGTTCATTAATTTGTGTCTTCAATTTCTTTCATCAGTATTTTATAGTCCAGTGTATAGCTCTTCTACTTCCTTTGTTAAATTTATTCCTAAATATCTTATTCTTTTGATGCTATTGTAAATAGGCTTTTCTTAATTGCTTTTTCAGATAGGTTGTTTTAGTGTGTAGAAACATAACTGATTTCTGAATGTTGATTTTGTAATCTACAACTTTAATGAAGTCATTTATTAGGTTTTTTTAAGATTTTGTTTATTTATTTGAGAGAGAGAGAGAGCACAGAGGGAGAGCAAGAGGGAGAAACAGACTCCCCACTGAGCAGGGAGCCCGATGTGGGGCTCAATCCCAGGATTCTGGGACCATGACCTGAGCCAAAGGCAGACACTTAACCAACTAAGCCACCCAAGCACCCCCATTTATTGGTTTTAACAGCTTTTTGGAGGAGTCTTTGAGGTTTTCTTTACATAAGATCATGTTATCTATAAACAGAGACAATTTTACTTCTTCCTTTTTGATTTGAATGCCTTTTATTTCTTTTTCTTGCCTAACTGCTAGGGCTAAAACTTCCCATACTATGTTGAACAGAAGTGGTAAGAGCAGGCACACTTGTCTTGTTCCTGATCTTTAAGCTTTTCACTGCTAAGTACAATGTTAGCTGTGGGTTTGTCATATATGGCCTTTATTATGTTGAGGTACATTCTTTCTGCACCTAATTTGTTGAGAGTGGTTATCATGAGATGATGCTGAACTTTTTCTCACCTAGTGAGATGATTATTTTTATCCTTCATTTTGTGAATGTGACACATCACATTTACTGACTTGTGTATGCTGAACCCATCCTTGCATCCCAGGGATAAATCCCACTTGATCATGGTATATGATCTTTTTAGTGTGCTACTGAGCAGACAATGTTGACTGGCTAAAATAATAGCCATTCCTAACCCCTACTCAGGTGTTGTTTCTCACAGTGGAGGCTAATAAGCTAGTTGCTCATTTTCCCATATTCCCTCACAGGTAGAGATATTCACATGGCTCTATGCTGGCTGATGAGTCATAAAGGGAAGTCTGGTGTGGGCTTCTGAAAAAAGTAGATAAAACATAATGAAAGAAGAATAAAGTTTGCTACCATGTAACCTTTTCTATTCTCACCTTGAATGGGCATAAGGTATTTGGACCTCTGGCAGCCATATAACGAAGAGATGACAAGCAGGACTGTGAAAATCCTATATAGGGAATACAGAGTGAAAAAAAGAGAATGCCACAAGGTTCTTAATGATGTCATCGAAATAAAGGTTCAACTCTAACTCCAGACTTTTTGTTGTAATAGTAAATAAGTATTAAGCCACACCACTGGTTTACACTGCTTTGTTACTTGCAGCCAAAAGCATTCCTATCTGATTTACCTGCCCTCACCTTCCATGACCCCAAGTCTACAGCACTGCCTCACAAGAAGCCACATTATCTATGACTTTACTCTCAACCTACAGTTAGCTGTTCCGAGTATGAGGCCCCAACTCAGTCCCTTCCTGGGATTCTTTAAACCACATCTGAGAAGGAAAGTTTGCCCTCTCACATGGCTGCAGTTATATAAAATGTTAAACTTGGGTCATCAGCAGCAAAGTTTTTGCACTGAATAGAAAGCCTGTCCATAGTGAGAAAGGCAAGAGTCAACATGCACAGCAAGGCATGAATGGAACATGAAAACCCTGGCGGGATTCAATTCCCTGATGCCAGCTATTCCTGAGCCTAGCTTCCATGTGTGCCCTTTCCAAAGGTGAGTCAATCATTCTTTGAATCCCAATAAATTCCCCTTTTTCCCCAAACTAGTTTTGAGTTTGGTTTCCTTAATTTATAACTCAAAAAAATGTAACCTATATATACTATTTCATGTACTACCCAAAAGAACTTTCCTATGATCTTCCCATTAAAATGAGAAACATACAGGAATTTTCCAGAGGGTCAAAGAATAAGAAAAAGGTAGAGTTCATCTCTTCTCCTAAATCAGGCTGGGAAATGCTACTATGATCCTCGGTTCAAATATCCCAGCTCTAGCACTTAGCAGTTTTGCCACCTTAGATAAGTTATTTAACCCCTCTGGGCCTAGGTTTACTTATGTATAAAATAAGAATGGCAATTGTAGCTAAATCACAGTGGTTCTAAGACTTAAATGAGTCAATACATATAAAGAACTTAGAATGATGTGAGGTATTATGGGTTCAATAAATGTGAATATTCTTGGGCCTACATCAAAATCTTGAAAATAATGAAAAAAAAAAAATCTTGAAAATAATGAGATACCTGATCCATGAAAAATAATAAATGAACTTTCAGCTGTGGGGCCAACATATTAATCTTTTAAGCATCTACTGTGTACATAGCACTTCACAGTGCTTAAAATATTGCCTAGCATTAACTCTTAAACCTATTAAGGAGCTTATAACTGTAATCACTCTGGAGGCAAAAAGACTAAAGATTAAGGAAAATTAAATAATATGTCCACTATGGCATAGCTAGAGCTTGAACCCAAGGTTGTATGAATTATAAGATTCAACTTTTTTCATGACATCATACAGCCACAGGAATAAGAATACATTCAGTATTTTGGTTCTGTAGAGTGGAGTAAAATGATTATAATGGCTTCGCATGTGATACAGAGTTAGGGTCTAAAGTCAGATTTTAAGGGCACCTGGGTGGCTCAGTCAGTTAAGCGTCTGCCTTCAGCTCAGGTCATGATCCCAGGGTCCTGGGATCGAGCCCCGCGTCAGGCTCCCTGCTCAATGGGGAGTCTGCTTCTCCCTCTGCCTCTGCCCCTTTCCCTGCTTGTGCACCCGCGCTCTCTGTCAAATAAATAAAAAACTTTATTAAAAAAATCAGATTTTAAGGCAAAACTTAAATATTATAGAAAAAGTGACCCTTTAAAAATCTCTTAATTCATCTTTAAATTTCCACCCTTGTCTCCTTGAAAGCGCACAAGCCAAGAACTGATTCTCTTAAATTTTCTTTGTATTTTTTTTTTTAATCTTTGAGGGAGGGAGTACATGGAACTCCATGGGGCAAAGGGAAATCTTCTGTAAGCTCTTTTTCTTTTGAATTGTTGAGTTTGTGCAAGTAGAATATGTGGTATGACTCCATGGTGGCTGATATTCAGGAAAGCACCTCTTGAGGAACTCTGAATATGATCATTTCACCTCCCTTCTACCTCCAAGAAGGATGGACTCAAGTTTAGGGGCATAAAAAAAGAAAAGCACAAATATTCAAATATCTCTGTTTCTGCAAAAGAGGTCAATAATTATTTGCCTCCTTATCCTATGGACAGACACTGCCTTCAAACACCTTTATATTCAAATGAATTTTGAGATACCAGCTAAATGCTATACATTGAATACATATGTTTACCACCACTCTGAGTCAAAACCACATGAATCATAACAGTAGAAAAAAAAATTTAATGCAAAAAGAGAAAGAAGAGGAGAAAAAACAACAACAGGTAAATCTTGAGAACTGGAGAGCAGATGAAATTAGCCCCAGAAGTGTCAGCAGGGGGTGAACACTGTCTTAGAATTTGTACAGCCGGCCCCCAAAGGACCCAGGATTGAGGGGCAACGGATGCCCATGAAAGATGCGGGTAAAGCAGAGAATAGGGGAATGGCTGGAAGTCAAAAAACAACTGAGTCCCCCAGACCACCTCCACCACTCCACACTCCTCTACACTGTCACCCTGTCTTATCATACACACACACACACACACACACACACACACACACACTAGCGTGTGCTCACGCCCAGTCGGTCATCTTGAGCAGGAATAACAATGGCTCCGGGCCAGTCCTCCCTCCAGGGTCCGCATATGTTCCCAGGATACTCCTCTGCAGTCGCTGCCCCACTCAACTCTGAGTCTGTCTTCCCATATAATTGATCTCGAATTTCTCTCAGCAGTATTTCCAACCCAGCAAACTCTCCTTCACGACCACTGTACAAGCAGTCCTCAGCCATTCAGTTCAGTCTTACAACTCAATTAGAAATTTCCCTATGTTACATGGCACCTTGGATGAAAAAGAATATCCTATCACACTTACATAATCAAATATTATGAAACTAAAGATTGGTTCTTAAAAACATTATAATACACCTAGGATACAGGAGATGTCCCATTTACTGGGGGTCAGAGAAAGAGCAAAGTCGTTCCTATTTCCCAAGGGAGAACGTCAGTAGATAATATCGAAAACTGGAAAACAAATCAAGAATCGGCTGTATAACCTTGCTTTTTGGAAACACAGAGGTAAAACTCAGGAGAAATACCTCTAAAAGATGGACTGGTTGACGCTAGGGAGTGGGAACTGAGATAAGAGGAGAGGCAGAAAGATCTGTCATTCATCATGAGTCTTGGAGAACTGCATAATTTTTAAAATTATCTCTATTTAAGCTTGAAAAAAAAATCAAACAAAAATAAAATACACCTGTAGGAATCTGTTCCCTCTCTTAGCTGTCAGCTCCAGATCCAGTTTTATCTCTACAGCCTCTCCTCTCCAGAAATGTGCAATGACCACGAGGCCAAGACAAGTCAGGGTGTCAAAATGATTAACTACAATGCACACTTTAAACAAGTCTAAGAAAATCCATATTTAAATACTATAAACTAGGAGATGACACATCAGTCTATAAAATCTCCCCCAAATGGATTCTTTCACACACAGATCCTCTAATGTATCTAAAATGATTCAATTGATTTTTAAATGTGATTTACATATAGCTTAACAGCAATATATTCATTGAACACAGAAAAGCAGGGCTGTGTTCAATCTGCAATTTCCACACTATCACACTGAGGATGACACAATTATATGAGATTACTA
The DNA here is from genome assembly GCF_004348235.1 of Phoca vitulina. Classification (NCBI taxonomy): domain Eukaryota; kingdom Metazoa; phylum Chordata; class Mammalia; order Carnivora; family Phocidae; genus Phoca; species Phoca vitulina. Next base: position 38,061,422 of record NW_022589713.1, on the reverse strand, counting down.
TCTTAAGAAAACTTGAAACCGCCGCTGGTTATATTTCAATCAAAATATCTACTTTTCAATTTTTTTTAAATGAAGCCATCAATCCATTATTAAATCGCTTAAAGCTTATAAGTTAAAACGAGTACTTTGTGAATGATTTTCTCATGTTTAGAGTAGCTCTGCAACACAGATTCACAAGTATTATTAGAAGTGTGATCAACCCCACTGAGAACTGCTGCGAATAAATGGCTTTAGTAAAGCTAACTGTTAAAACTTGGCATTCACTGTCAACATCGAGCTGTTTTCCCTCCTATCTACAAAGACTCTTCTCAGATAATGCTTTGTTTGATAACTCCCACAGCCCTATATAGTCTGGAGTTGGTGAAAACACTCAACTTAAATTTGTTTTTCATTAAATCATAGTGACTTTGGCCTCCTGTTTTTGACACATCATAAGGTTTCAAATGACATCTTTTTCTACTGTGAAGGAACATATCTAGAAGTTCTTTACATACACTCACAACATTTCCCATGTATATAATTTTCATAGATTTATAGAGATGTAGAAAACTGCTGAAAGCTTTGGGTGTTTTTAGATTTTGGACACCAAATTTCTACGGTGAATTTTGCCTACAATGCACTACCCCACAGGGTCCAGTATGCAGAAAGCTCTCAAAATGGTGTCTTAAAAATATGATTCTTTCCATACTTTAAAAAGGTGAATCATGTGATATTTAATCTAGTTTTCAGAAAATTATCTCCAGGCTCAGTGACTGAAATAATTAGAGTGGCTAAAATTTTTCGGATAATACCGGTATGCATCAGAATGATGCCACATTCACTGTTGATAATACATCGATGCCTCTGTTCAGGTATGCTACAGTTTTAAATTAGCTGCACATCAGTTAATGCTCAAAATTAAAAACAGACATATTTTTAAGGACTTTTTTTTGTTATCCAACACATGTTTAGGACTGTACATTAAATTTGTCTTTTTTTTTCTTCTTCTTAGAAAGCTTCATGCAGGGCGCCTGGGTGGCTCAGTCAGTTGAGCGGCTGCCTTCGGCTCAGGTCATGATCCCAGGGTCCTGGGATCGAGTCCCGCATCGGGCTCCTCGCTCAGTGGGAAGCCTGCCTCTCCCTCTGTCTGCTGCTCCCCCTGCTTGTGCTCGCTCTCTGACAAATAAATAAATAAAATCCTAAAAAAAAAAAAAAAGAAAGCAAGCTACATGCAAGTGTACTCAAGTGTACCATGCCGTAAGTGCAGGCTTTTAAAATCAATCTCCTATACAGTGATAAAAATGAGTACATCCGTAATGAATAATACATCATCAACACTGAAACCAGGCAATGGTTCCAACTTTCTACGATAAACTAGACGGCCCAGTTTCCACAAATGATTGCATTTGAGCTAAACAAAGATACAGAAATCTGACGACATCTCCCTGACCTGCGACAGCCGTACAGTGTAACCAGTATTCCAGGAAATGCTGAAATGTCTCACCAGCATCTCTCAAGTTTGAGGTCCCAGAGAGAAATCAGCATAGCAGAGTCCCAAGGATAAGAAAGCCTGCTTGAAATCAACTCATCCCTCCTATCCAAAGCACTGGAGACCACAGCACTCCTCAGACAGAGAACACGGCCCACACACCATTACTGAAACCGTGGGCTAAGAGCCGTAAAACACATCCTTGACTGTGTAAGGCTGATATGCTTGGCCCATCCTCCAGGCCACGAGCCCAAGGCCATCTCTGGAGCCTCCCTTCTCACACAGGAGGCCCACTCCCCCTGAACTGGGAGCACCCACAAAAGTTCAGTGGGAAGCCTGCCTCTCCCTCTGTCTGCTGCTCCCCCTGCTTGTGCTCGCTCTCTGACAAATAAATAAAGGGCTATAAAGGCAAAGACAACCCAATGTCAGGAAAGGCAATGATGGAATCCCTCATTGCTGATAAATCCAGTAACAGAAATCACAGGATCACATCTAATCAAATCCAGGTTTTGTTCCTTGTTAGAACACTTTTTAAAAAATTGGAATAGCAGATATTTCTGGAATACAGGGTCACTGATGATGAAAGAGCAGAAAACTTGCCATTGGAAGAAAGATAAAAAAATCAAGGATGAATGGTGAAAGTTTTAGCCAACTCAGAATAAGACAATGAAGTAAGTGGCAAACATTTTTCTGGAGGTTATTCAGCAACATGTATCAAAAGCCTTAAAAACATTCAGCCTTATTTTTAGTTTCAAAAAACATAGCTTTATTATTTATATCCATGTAGTAAGCGCAGTCATTGATCACATAGTCGCTTGTATTTTAATTCTCTTTGAGTATAGTTGACACACAATGTTACCTTAGTTTCAGGTGTACAACATAGTGATTTGACAAGTTTTGCACCCCTACATTTATTGCAGCATTATTTACAATAGCCAAGATACAGAAGCAACCTAAGTGTCCACCCATAGACAAATGGATTAGGAAGATGTGATACAACAGAATATTATGCGGCCATAAAAAGGAAGATATTGTGCAATCTGAGACAATATTCACAACCTTTTAACGAGTTGATTGCGTGCACAGGACTTTACCTTCTGAAATAAGCAATCAGATGTGAACAGGTATGCTGGGACTTATCACACTGAAAAAGATAAAACAAATATAAACAAATATAAACACAGATCAAAAGCAAATGATAAAGAAACAGATATGTGCCTACACTTGTATATATGTGCATGTATGCTATGTTCCAGTTATCTGCTAAAATACTGTTTCAGTATCTATCCGTTAAAATACTATGCGGTCATTAAAAATGCTACTCAAACTACACAGGATACGGGTAAATGATGTTAGATCTTTGAGTAAAATGGGCTAAATAACAGTACTATCTTTGTTTTAATTTAAAAAAAAAAAACCCATGTCCATTTATGCTCAGATATATAGAGAGAACAATGTGTCTAAACTTTCAACAGTAAATGGTAAAAAAGTTATAAGTAGTTTCTAATTACTTATATGTTACTTCCAATCTTTATATAAGTATCTTCCAGTCTTTATCTAGAACAAACATTTTCCCTTGTGAATTCTGAAGAAACAATAAACATCAAGTGTTTTTAAAATGTCACAGCACTCCAGCAACCCTCAGTTTGTTTCCTGAGATTAAGAATTCCTCATATCAGTGAGGTCATATGATACATGTCTTTCTCTGTTGGGTGGGAGGGATGGGGTGACTGGGTGATAGACACTGGGGAGGGTATGTGCTCTGGTAAGCGCTGTGAATTGTGCAAGACTGTTGAATCTCAGATCTGTACCTCTGAAACAAATAATGCAATATATGTTAAGAAAAAAAAAAAAAGAAGATAGCAGGAGGGGGAATCAGAGGGGGAGACGAACCATGAGAGACAATGGACTCTGAAAAAGAAACTGAGGGTTCTAGAGGGGAGGGGGGTGGGAGGATGGGTTAGCCTGGTGATGGGTATTAAAGAGGGCACGTTCTGCATGGAGCACTGGGTGTTATGCACAAACAATGAATCATGGAACACTACATCATAAATAAATAAATAAATGAATGAATGAATGAATGAATGAATGAATGAATAAATAAATAAATAAATAAATAAAATGCCACAGCAAAGGCCGTGCCAAGTCAGGGGTTCATCAGGAGAGAGTCTGGAAAGTCCACAATAAAGGCTTCCTCCTCTAAGGGATGTCAACTGGAACAGAGGCCAAGACGAGAAGGTACTGAAGACTCTACGCTTGCACATTCTTGGTGCCCAAGGTAGGACCAATTGGAACATACACACATACAAGAGAATGGCTAGATAAGCGCGTTACCAGCAGAGAGAAACCTGGTCAGATGCCTGCTAAAAGAAGATGTGGTGGTTACTCCAGTTTCAACAACTCCCCCCCCAAAAAAACAAAACAAACAAACAAACAAAAAAAAAACCAGTGTGAAGGTAAAGGATGGCCTGACAGGCAACACTGTAGCTTATCTTCCTGATCAGATGCTACTCTGCAGGTGCCAAACTCACTTAGCAGGGCCAAGGGCTGTGAAGGACAAGGTCACCAGAGGTGCCTAGGAGGTACAGAGCAGTGAGGGAGTCTTCGTGCACTCATTCATCTGGACCCAAGCCTTAGGAGAATTTCAAATAGAAACAAAGTAAGGGGGAGCTCTGAAGAGAGCTGCAGTGGGGTGTGTCCAGAGGATTTCCCAATTACGAGTCGGAAAGCAAAAGCAAGGAAGTCCGTGTGTCAGAACGCTGTAGATTATAGGCATTACCTACTAGCAGAAGAAGATGCTTTCAGTGAACAAATCTCTCGGTGTTTAGAGAACAAGAGAACTCCAGCGCTGATGGAGATGTGTCAGAAAGCTCGTGCTGGTGGACAAGACAGTGCAGTCTGAGAAGAAACGTAAGAAAGAGGTTTAAACCAGAGGTAGAAATGGTCCCTAGATGTCTCTTGTCCATAAAACAGATTGCATTGTTCAGAAAGGCTCCTCAGAATTTTATGAAGACTTTAAATATTAAAACAAATGTATTGACTCAGGAAAATATGTATACTTTAAAACTTCTTAGTCTACTTCACCGCTCCTTCATGACTTCTAAGAATAAAGTTCTAAGAATAGAATGCAAACTCCAGATAAAAAACAAATGGGGCAAAAGGGCTAATACACTTTTGAATGGATAAGTTTTATTTTTAAGTCATTTTTTGAAAACGAAACAACCATTTTGTGCATTAGCATACAATTATCAAAAGCAAGTATTCTACCACTGGCATAAACAAGCTAGACTTTTTCTACATATTCTTCCATCCATTAAACGTTAAGGTCCTGATATATATGCATCTATATCAGACAGTTTTCCATTTAATGATCCAGGACAGGGTTTTACAACCTTGCCATATTGACATTTGGGCTGGCTAAGTCTTCGTTGTGGGAGACTGTCCTGCTCATTGTATGATGTGTAGCCGCATCCCTGGTCCCTACCCACTAGATTCCATTAGCAATCTCCATGCTTGCAGCTGTGACAACTAAAAATGTCCCCATTCCCCTCCCTGGAGAACCACATATCTACTGGTATTTTGACCACTTAATGGGATAGTCACAGGTCTGGATACTGCAAACAGTCAGTAGGGACTTTATAAACCTCAGTGATTTGCTTGGAATTGAATTCAAAAAGAATAACAATGTGCTTTTTAGTTGTCTACTGTGATTTAACCTAATTTGAGTAAATTTAAAATCTACCAGAGGGTGTGCTGAAGGGTGAATCTTTTATCATAATAAGACCTTCTCATAAATTTTACAGGAAGTTTCAGTCATTCCTTTGTATGTCCATGGTTGGCAAGAAAAGTAGGAACACGCTAGAAGGCAGAAGTATAAAATCCTGTTGCTGACACAAACTACTCCATAATTAGCAGATTTAGATTATGTTATAATGAGCATATGTATATATCATCAATGGATTCACCATTATATGCATACAAAAATGTTCTCCTGGGGGAAAACATTAAGTATGAATAAAGGGGATGCTGCCACAATTGCTTAAAGTAACTATGGAAATGTGTTTAAATCTTGATTCCCTATTCTAATCTCTACCCAGATCTTTAAAAAAAAAAAAAAAACAACTATTTTCTCAGCTCTAACATGAAGTTATACACTTAGACACCAAGCACCTTTTGAGATTTCTTCCTATGTAAATGACCCTTGCATCATAAAGGCACCAAGCATTAAGGATACAGTGATGCAGCAGGGTTGGGTTAGAACAGATAGAAGAATTAGAAAATGTGAAGCTGTAAAGTAAAAATTTTACTCCTTTAAAAATCAAATTCAGGGACACCTGGGTGGCTCTGTCAGTTAAGCATCTGCCTTCGGCTCAGGTCATGATCCCAGAATCCTGGGATTGAGCCCCGCATTGGGCTCCCTGCTCAGTGGGGAGCCTGCTTCTCCCTGTCCCCGTCCCCTGCTTGTGCTCTCACTATCTCTCTCTCAAATGAATAAAATCTTTAAAAAAATAACAAAAATCTAATAAAAATCTAATTCACTTATTCTTTTATATTCTAAACATCCAATTTTTGCCTATCTAGGAACATTTAGATTATATTATTTATTATTTTTAAATTATTATTAAATTTATTATTTATTATTCAGAGAAACTTTCAGTTTCCCTAATATTTTAGTTACTTCTTGAATTTCTTCTCTCCCTCCTCCTAAACCCTGAATTCTTTTTTTTTTCTTTTTTTTAGATTTAATTTATTTATTTGACAGAGAGGGCAGGAGAGCACAAGCAGTGGGGAGGGGAAGAGGAAGAGGGAGAAGCAGGCTCCCCGCTGAGCAGGGAGCCCGACGTGGGGCTCGATCCCAGGACCCTGGGATCATGACCTGAGCCGAAGGCAGATGCTTAACCAACTGAGCCACCCAAGTGCCCTAAACCCTAAATTCTTATCTTCAACCCTGTACTCTTTCCACATTCTTCTCTCTCAGAAAACTTAGACACACTGACAGTAAAAGTACTAAAATTTTTTAGTACTAAAACAAAAATTTTTTACAGAGTCCTTCCCAAGAGCTAGGCTCTGGGCCAGGAGCTGTGATATAGGAGATGAGTTAAATAACGAGGTTTTGCCCTTATATTCCACCTGAGAATATAGGGTAAAAACAGTCCACAAAGTCAAGGAATGGTAAATAAGGGTACAGGTGCCACGTTGGAAAAGCCCTCCCTACTCCTGCAGGCAAAGCGCACCACTACCCCCTCCTCTGAGCACGAACACTCCAATTATCAGGCAGCTCAGTACAGCATGGGGTTAGGGCTGTGGGCTCAGAGCCAGACCGCCTGGGTTCAGAGCTTCACTCCACCACTATGTGAATGGCTTTGGGCATATAACTATACATAGGGTCCACCTCTCTTAGGCTCAACCATATTAAACTGCTAGTCTACACCTGTTTTGACCTACCTCAATCATGACAGCAATCCCATGGTTCCATCTAATATGAAATGGGAACATTAGTCATACCAACATGCGTGGCATTACTGGAAGGTTCAAATGAATGAATGCAAGCAAAGCACTTAGAACATACCCAGCACACAGTGAACACGCAACACAACTTTATTATTGTTATGATTATTTTTTTGATAATCATTTTCCCTCTATGAATCTGAACTTTTTTTAAAGATTCTATTTATTTATTTGAGAGAGAGACAGAGAGAGCACAAGTGGGGGGAGGGGCAAAGGGAAAGGGAGAGGGACAAGCCGACTCCCCGCTGAGGGTGGAGCCTGATGCGAGCTTGATCCCAGCACCCCAGGATGCTGAGATCATGACCTGAACTGGAGTCAGTTCAGACTTCACACTTGAGACGCTTAACTGAGCCACCCAGGTGCCCCAAATCTTAACTTCTTGATGACTAAGACTTTCTCAGTCACCTCTGAGCTTATCCTTATTCTAATTCCAACACCTAGAACAGTATGGGAGCACACAGCAAATGTTTAATAGATGTGTGCTGATGAATGAATGAATGAAGTATCGCCGAGAGGGAATTAAGACCACAGCACAGTAAACCAGGAGGTCAGGAGGATTTGCACAAAGGAGATGGCCCACAAAATTGGGACGACTGAAATGTTTAGAAAGGAACAGGGAGAGCATGTTAATGGTGAGAAAGGGGAATTGTCGAAGAATGGGAAGAATCTGCAAGACTGGCCAGAGCCAGCTCTACAAAATAAAGTGTGTGAGTGAGAAAAAGGCTCCTCTCTGGGCCACTGCACCCCTCCAGGGGCCTCTATTTATAGTGAAGCACAGGTGAGATTTCAGCCTCTGCTTGTCCAGGATCAGGAGCCTTGGGCAGGGCACACCCTGCACAACCATCCCAAACAGCCCTGAGGTGACTCCCGGAGAGGAAGCAGAGGATTTCGTTCTTCAAGCAGGTGCCCAGGACCTGATTCTACTGGGTTAAATGGCTGCCATAAGCAAATGCTTTCCTCACCGCTCTGGGAGGCTCCTCTTAGTTATCCTTCTACCTCTAGATCTCAAGCTAACAGAACAGCACACCATAAGGTTTGAATCTCGGGCTTTGCTGCTTATGTGACCTTGGGTAAGTTGAATTTAGCCTCTCTGTGCTTCAGTTCCCCCATCTGTAAAACGGGGATGACGACAGTTACCTCACCACTGCCATGAGAAGCAGGATGAGTAGTCATGTGCGTGAGACCCTCAGCACAGTGCCAGGCTCCAGGCAGTACCTAATGAGGGCCCCAGATACCATTCCCCTGGCTCCATGATGCCTACGTTTCCAACGTGAAGCATTTGGAAAGCTAGTTATTCAAAATAAAAATAGCTTTTTATGCCACTTGTGAGTGGGGAATTGTACATTCTCATACTTTAAATTACCAATTTTATTGAGTACAAGAATTTGGTGCTACTTTTTTAGCTAACAAAATACCTAATATTAGAACACTTTTGAGAAGCAGAAACTAGAAGAAAGCATTTAGATTTTTTTCTATGTTCATAATTGCACAGCCTCTTCTCTTATCCTTGGAAGAACCCCAGAATATCATTAGCATTGTCTTCCCAACTCACAAATGGAGAAACTGAGGCTCAAAGACACTGAAGGACCAGCAGGAGGGCACACAGAAATAGTGGTAGAGCTCAAAGAGGCAGATCAGATACTGAAGGGTCTAGAGCTTCTATAAGGAGGGATGACCAAAAAAAAAAAAGAATTCAATGCTATCAGCACAAAATTAGGAAAATTAGGTACAGCACTTTGGAAGGACCCTGTGCAAGCCAGAGGCCTGGAAGCTTTAAACTTTATTCACTGCAAGATAGTTGCTCCTCTGGCTGAGGTCAGAATTAAATAATTGCATTCAAATGCAATGCTGACAGAGCATGTGGGGCCCTGTGCTAAGTGTTGTGCTGGACTCCTACCCTCCCCTAACCTCATGCTTTCCAATTCCCAACGTCATGATAACAAACTGGGATATGATGGTCAGTTTTAAGTGTCAGCTTGGCTAGGCTACAGTACCGTTAATCACATGCCAGTCTAGGTATTGCTGTGAAGGGAGATGTGGTTAACTTCTCCCATCGGTTGCCTGTAAAGGAAATTAGCCTAGATAACATGGGTAGGCCTCATCCAAACCATGGAAAGCGTTAAGAGCATAAACAGACTTCCGAGAGATGAAATTCTGCCTCAAAACCATAACACAGGGGATGGAGCTAGAGAGTATTATGCTAAGGAAATAAGTCAGTCAGAGAAAGACAAATACCAGATGATTTCTCTCACATGCAGAATTTAAGAAACAAAACAGATGAACATAGGGGGTAAAAAGAGAGAGGCAAACCATAAAACCAACTCTTAACAATAGAGAACAAACAGGGTTGCTGGAGCGGAGTTGTGCCGGGTAGGGGGGTGGGAGGAGGGAAGTTGAATGAGCAATGGGGATTAAGAAGGGCACTTGCTGTGATGAGCACCAGGCGTTGTATGTAAGTGATGAATCACTAAATCCTACACATGAAACTAATATTACACTGTATCTTAACTAACTGGAATTTAAATAAAAACTTGGAAGGAAAAAAAAAACCATAACAGAAAACCTGCCTAAATTTCCAACCTGTTTGATTTTCCAACCTGCTGGTCTGCCCTACAGACTTCAGACTTGCCAGCCCCACAACTCTATAAGCCAATTCCTTAAAATAAATCATATATGCATGTGTGCATATATACATTTATATGCATATATTTTTATACTTATAAATATATGTATTTATAAATGTTGTATAAATACAAAAATATCTATATATCCCCTCCTATTCCTAGTCTCCTGGAGAACCCCGACAGGTCTCCGGGCCTCCTCCTCCACAGGGCTTGGGTATGATCAGCTCTTAGCCAACTGTGCACTACGTGGCAATGTACAGCATGGGGCCAGGGCCAGGCTCCGGGAAGAGATGCTGGCCGTCTGTTCATGAGCAGGCATCCCTGCCCCCTTTCCCATCACACACAGCCTCATGGGTAAGCCCCCTACTGTCTGTCATGAGAGGGCCTGCTGTCATAGAGGGCCCACTGGGAACAGGACAGACAGAACAGGACAATCCAGACCTCTGCTCTGTACCCACCCCAACTAATTCAGACGTCACAAGCTCAGCAAAAGGGCTGAATCCCACTGTGGAAGCAATCTGTCCCATATTGTTTTATTTCATTTTTTTAATGTTTCAATTTTTTATTTAAATTCTGGTTAGCTAACATACAGTGTAATATTAGTTTCAGGAGAATTTAGTGATTCATCACTTAAATACAACACCCAGTGTTCATCACAACAAGTGCCCTCCCTAATCCCTATCACCCATCTAGCCCATCCCCCACCTACCTCTCTCTATCAACCCTGTTTGTTCTCTATAGTTAAGAGTCTCTTATGGTTTGCCTTCCTCTCTTTTTTCCTCTTTCCCCGTGTTCATCTGTTTTGTTTCTTAAATTCCACGATATTTTTAAAGAATTTGAAGGGCACCTGGGTGGCTCAGTCAGTTAAGCATCCATGAGGATGGAGCCTGCTTAAAATTCTCCCTCTCCCCACCCACTCTGGCGAAGGAAGGAAGGAAGGAAGGAAGGAAGGAAGGAAGGAAGGAAGGAAGGAAGGAAGGAA